>NC_141063.1:4919110-4961610 GCF_041138505.1 Cibotium barometz
TTAAAACTCTACCACACATGTGAAATAGGCGTCTCCTTCATGAGGGGGGAATTCCCATTGTGAGGTGTCAAAATTTCATTTTTTTAGTATTTCCTTTGGTCCTTAGCCCACTTTTCATCTTATGTGAGTATTTACTCATTTTTGGAGGGATTTTCTTTATTTCTTCTATTTATCTTCTCCACACATTTGGATGAATCTGATTGGCCTCTCAAAACCTTAATTTAAAATTTTCAGAAAATCTGGATCCCTAGGATAAGGCCTCTTGAACAGATTATACTTGATTTCTAATGCACCTTCTGAAAATCTTTTTGAACTTTTGTTTCTGGGGAACTTATTTTAATAAGAAGAGAGATTTTTCCATGCAAAAATATTCAAAATCTGAATAATCCCTCTCTAGAATATTTTCTCTCTTTAGGCCAAAACAAGTAGAAACAAGATCTTTTATATTTTTGAAGAGGGATTTGATTACAGGGGAAGATGCTGGACATCTTGAGAGGTTGGGGAGGAATCTTACACTCTATCCTGGATTCCTAGAAACAATGCCCTTTTTAACATCTATGTGAGGGGCACGACTGTTGACCTAGTCCTCTCGACCAGAGAAATTTAGAGGAGATAAGCATTCCTGTCCATAGAATGCCTAAAATGGTGACATCCCTATGTTCTTGTGATAAGATGCATTATAGGTATATTCTACTAAAGAAAGGTATTGAATCTATCTTCTTGGCTTCTGCCTGCAATATGCTCTAAGAATGTCTTCAATTACTTGGTTGACTCTCTCAGTTTGGCCATGAGTCTCTGGATGGTAAGCTATACTAAAGCAAAGTTGAGTACCCAAGGCTTGAAATAAGGACTTTCAAAACTTTGAAGTGAAGTCGGAGTCTCGATTGCTGACTATCCTCTTCGGTAAACCATGCAGCTTAAAGACCTCAGCTTTAAAGGTTTTCTTTGCTTGTATAAGATAAGCTACTTTGGTGAGAAAATCCACCACTACAAAAATGGAATCATATCCTCCTTGTACAATGGGGAGACTTGTGATAAAATCCATACTAATGCATTCCCACTTCATTTGAGGAATATCCAAGGGTTGAAGCTTTCCAGGCATCTTGACTCTTTCACCTTTGATCCTTTCCTTTGATCCTTTGACATGAGAGACATTGCTTCAAGTATCAAGGACATTATTTTTTTAGCTTGCCCAGTGATAGCTCCTCCTTAGAGCATTCAAGGTCTCCGCATAGCCTAGGTGCCCTGCGAGCTATCATGAGCTTCATGGAGGATTAGCTTCTTTAGGGAAGGGTCCTTAGGAATACATAGCCTGTGATTGAAGTAGAGGGCACCCATCATGGGTGGAGTAACCCATTTTTCTTCTCTGAGTTTCTCTTGTCTTCGACTAGGTTCACCATCCTTTGGTAGTCAAGATCATGAAATGAGACTTCTTTCACCTTGACCAATAAATATGGAATCATTTGGCATAGAAATTGCACTCAAGAAAGATTTACGGCTAAGTACATCTACTACCACATTATCCTTCCCAGGGTGGAATTTGATGTCGAAGTCATATTCTTATATGATTTCAACCCATCTTCTCTGTCTCATATTGAGGCTAAACTAGGTGAAGATTCACTTTAGATTGTTGTGGTCGGTTATAAGCTCGAACTTTTGCCTCAGGAGGTAATGTCTTTATAACTTGAGGCAATGAGCAAGTGATAAGAGTTTCAAATCATGGGTGGCATAGTTGGTCTCATATTGCTTCAGCTTATTGAGAGAGGGGTTGTTGGCCATAGAGGGGTGTTGGTGCTGGGAGGTTTATATAGGATGTGGTATGGGTATACGAGTACAGGTAAGGAGAGAGCAAAGAGGGGTGGAAAGGATGGTGTACGTGAAAGTACGTTGGTTTGTGGTTGCATGAGCCTGTGGAAAGGGCGGCGCCTGTAAGTAGGCTAAAGGTGGGGTACGCATGGACCTCCTAGGATAGTGGTCGCATGGGTGTCCACGTGGCGGCTAAGGAAACCTTACGTTAGGGTGCTCAGTCTTTGATCCGTGTGCGGCCGTTTTGTATGGGTGCCTTGGTATGTATATGGTCCAGGGTAAGGTCCTTTGATGCACGTTTCCCAAGGAGGTATATACCTTTTGGAGCGAGAACATCTTTTTTTGGTGTACGGACCTCAATATGCGTGACTGTGTGTCCGACAACCATTTTTTTTGGTGAAATTGTCCGGGTTGTTTTCTTGGTCGCAAGGGTGCAATCTGTTCGTCAATTGGACACCCAGACAGGTATTTATTAAGGTCGGAAGTTTACCATGATTTAACTAAAAATTTACAGAGGCTTATTCCGGCATCCGTTTCGAGTGCTGTAAAATCATGTTTTAGGCTAAAATTACGCGCAGTTTTTAAAGTTGGACTCAGAATTTTAAGATTCCAAGTAAAAAATAGCTCAATTATTAAAATGATAATTTTTACACTATAAAAAAGAGCATAATTTCATTTATTAAATGGACGTATATTATTATGGAAGATGGGCATGTTACACTTTACGAGGAGGATTGCATAGGTCTTGGCCTTCCTCTCCTCAGTTTTGGTGCAGGAGTGGATCTTAGAGTCCCATGTGATGTTGGAGAGTCCCATGTGAACCTAAGATCAGAGCTTATCAGCAGCATGGCTGCATGGTACATGGCATGCCTTACACGCAGTAAGGCCATTGTGGTGGCCGTGTGTTTAGGCCATTGGAGTGTAGTAAATCCTCCAGGAGTCACAGCACCTTGGTGTGTGGGATTGTCCAAAGGTGCAGCAGGTTTGGTGGAGGATTTTCCATTCGGTCACTTCCGAACCTAGCACTCTTCACTTCATTACGTGGGGTGCAATCGCTTACGCCACGGAAGTGGGAGCGGCTCTATTTTATGAGGAGGATTGCATAGGTCTTGGCCTTCATCTCACACTTTCGGATCTCAGCCTTCCTCTCTCCTCGGTTTTGGTGCCGAAGTGGATCTCAGAGTCCCATGTGAGCCCAAGATCAGAGCTTATAAGCAGCATGGATGCTTCGCACATTTGGCGTGCCCTATGCAGGGTGGCCATTGATTGATCGGTCAACCTGCCAGGGAGACTATATGCTTCATTTGGACAAACATCGTCATCATCACCCTCCATGAGGAAAAAGCCACACGGGGCTTTTACTGCCAAACTCCCCGACCCCCGACGGCCCCCCCCCCCCCCCCCCCCCCCCCCCCCAAATTAAAAAAAAAAAAAACCGGGTGCCTTTGCAAATGAAGAAACGGCCTCGGCTCCAACTGGGCAAGAAGATAGCACAACAATGCTGCATTTGTTCCAACTTCCAATTCACCTGTGAGGCGCTCCCATTGCCCGCCCTCCCCCAATGTAGCCTCACTCCAATAGCAACCAGCCAGAGAGGGAGCCCCCCTCTCCTTATTTTCTTTGAGTTGCTTTAGACCTTGCATGACAAACCATTTCTACTTGTCGGCTCCTTTGAGGGTTGTAGTTTGCTTAATGTAGACGCTTTCTTTTGACTAAAAGAAGGATACTTTCTTGGAGAAAAAGAGTCTTTGGAAATACTGCTGCGTGGTCATCTTAGCTCAACGACTTACATCAAGACCTTCCAATCTCAGAAAGTATCATTGAATCCTTGTGAAAATCCAGCTGGATGTAAGAGCCTTAAAGCCTCCAACCAATAGCACCTCTCTTTGGGCTTTGGGGTCCACATCCCTGTAATTTTGCTTGCTTTTACCTTTGCATGATTCAAGTGTCTCTTGATTAACTGCATTGCTATCTTATGCATGGTGCAGATCTTTCCGCATGCCATCATTTTCTTTCTTACCAGCTTGCAATGCAGCAAGCATTCTGGCGAAATGTGTATCTTTACTATGAGGCCTCCTTGGAGGGCGGCCTTCAAAGCTTTCCCTAAATCATTCTTGAAGGCAGTGAAATATAAGTATGCTTTACCTACCTCTTTGATTTGGTCAGTGAATGTCCCATATAGGTAATACATCTAAAGCATATTTGAATTGAAGGCCTTTATTTTCTTTCCATGTTCTGTGCATGGCGAACGTGTTAGCACATTCATCCCCAGTTTCTGCCCATTTTTGGTGTCCTTTTGGTCCCTTTTGCACGGCCCTTGATTGTGGGCTGGGCACCCCTATTTTACATACTTTTTTGGGATTTTTCCCAGCCCGTATGGTTTTTTCCCAGTCGGCCAGCTATTCAGCTCCAGTCACCTTTCTTATTCAGCTCCAGTCGGCCAGCACTAGGTGGGCTGGCCTCTCACCTTTTCATCTTGTCTTGTATATCTTTTGCTCCCTCACTTATGAGACTGCTTGTGTCTCTTGCTTGGGACTGTTTTGCTTCAGTATATTCAGCATAGTTGCTCCATCTCTCTCTCTCTTGCACTCTCTATTTAGCACACTCTAGTGCCCTTTTTACTTCCGCTCTATGCACTCTTTCATGGTATCATCGCTCCCGGTTCAACGATTCCATCTGCTGCCCTAGATTTAGCCCTATTTACAGTCCCTTATCCTCTGCGTTTTTCAGATTTGCAGCCTTCTTCTTGCTGCGTTTTGTGGACAGCTTCTGCTAGTTGGTTCTCCTTTAGTTTGGCTTCATCGCTTGGTAACTTTTCATCAGCATTTCATTCCTACTTGGAGTTTGGATCTAGGCGGCCTGTTTTTTGAGGATAGCAGCCCCTCTTTGGCTACGTTTTCCTCTCCGGTGGACATTCCCTTTTGTAGGGTGGGTTTTGTGGTGGTTCGGGCTCTGGTGGCAACCTTGGTACCTGTGGTGGACACTACTTCTTCTAAGATTGTGCGTTTTTTTCTTGAGGAGAGCCCAAGCTACAGTCCTAGTTGATGCCTTTCCCTCTTGCACCCTCTTACAGCATATTCCTAGGCCCTGTGTGGCTACCTTTTCTCTCTATATCAAATCTGCATTTTTTGCTTCCCTCTTCTGGTGGCCTCAAGGTTGGAGGTACAGTTGACAGAAGCTTCTGCGTTTTTTGCTACAGGAGGATTTTCGAGTGCTGTCCAGCCTCTTAGGGCTGCGTTTTGGTGGGAGGAAGGGACCTACATCAGCATTTTCTGATTTGGACAGTTTTTTATCTTATGAGGTTTGGTCCTATTGGTTGGATCAATGATGATAGCTTCAGATTTGGCTCCCGTACCACTTTCTTGTTATTTCTTAGATGAGGCAGACAAGTTGGATGGTGGTAACTTTCAGTCCTGGAAGTTGCAGGTTACTTCTATTCTCAGGGAGTATGGTTTGATGGAGTTTCTCTCGTACAAGAATCGATGCTTGCCGAACCTTGCCTCTGCGGAGGATGTGTGTCGGTGGAGGAAGACTGACGGACAGATCTATATGCCTTTCTCCTCGTGAATTATCAGGATTCGGTTCTTCAACACTTCATGATCTTCATCTATGCTCCTAATGATGCTTCTACTTTCTATGTGTGGCAGTTGCTTTGTGACCTGTATGCTGAGGCCAGTGGTCGGCAGATGGTTTCTCCTTCTGGGTGCTATGCAGCCAGTGATCTTGTGGATACTTCTTTTAGAGATGTTCCTGCAGTGAAGGATAGGGGGCTAGTTTTGCTCACTGCATCTGAGGAGTTTGTTTCTCCTGTTGCCTTGCCTTCAGTTTCTGTGCATACTTCTCCTTGCCAGGATGATATATCTGGTAATGTTTTTGAGGAAGATAGTGGGCTATCTTTGCTCACAGCTTCTGAGGGGGATTTGTCTCCTATTGCTTCGCCTCCGACTCTTTCTTCAACAACCAGTGACCAGGATGTGTTGCTGGTCCCTTTGCCTTCTATGGACAGTATATTCAGCATAGTTGCTCCATATCTCTCTCTCTCTTGCACTCTCTATTCAGCACACTCTAGTGCCCTTTTGCTTCCACTCTGTGCACTCTTTTAGAGACGCTCTTCTGATCACTGCTGAAGTTGCACTACCCATGTCAAGCTGCTCCAAAACAAACAAGCTCGGTTCCATTGACACCCACAACAATCTTCCCAGAACCTCAGCTCATCTGTTGAAAGAATACACCATTTTTGGTTGTCACCATTTTAAAAAAGAGAATGATCACTTGACTTTTTGTTGCTGCTCAAGTCAAATTGCACACATGGCTGCATTTGATTGGCTTTGCTCTTTAGTGTTAACCTTCATTATGGCTGAGTCTCCCCTTGACCTCCCAAGAAGTGATGACTCACAATGGTGATCGATTTATGAAGATTTGTCTACCAGTCTCAGCCTCCTCCCCTTACGAAGTTCTTCCAGCAGGCTGTTTGAGTGGTCTCAGTAATGGTCTGGTTTGTCACCAAACTATTTTCGGCAGATATGGACTCCTTTTAACCTCTACATAATGCCGTATTTGTTCTCTGGGAAATTAAATTCAGGTAAAACTTTCCCTGTTTGTATTTAAAATCAGGTAAAACTTTCCCTGTTTCTCCTTATCATATATTTCTATTTGTATGGTAGGTTAATATTTTTATTTTGTCAATTATTGTATCAGTGTAAATTTTTGTCTTATGGTGGCAGCTGTTAAGTTCTTAACAGGTAGAATGCAAGTCCAAGTTTCAGAATCTACTGATTAATAGACTGCAAACTTCATATCTGTGTGCACAGTATGTATGCAAACCCAGATTGTGAAAATTAACCATTGCTGTTTGTGTACGTTATTCAAACTAATGCTGTTTGTGTACGTCATTCAAACTTAGAAGCAGTGATCTAATGAGTGGTTATGTGAATCAATCAGACTGCTCGGAAACTAGGATTTCCAGTCCTCTATGGAGATGGTTCGCGTCCTGCTGTGCTGCAGACAGCAGGCATCACTATGCCGAAGGCAGTTATGGTAATGTACACTGCCCGACAAAAAGCAGTACAGGCCGTGGAGCGGTTGCGATTAGCATTCCCAGGGGTAATAGAGAGCATAATTTGAAAAGCATTGGCTTACCTCCATTTATGTATGGAGAAGGTGACTGAATGATCTAGTGCCGATTTATGACTCAGTACTTTTTTCTTTGCGCTGGCAGATACCTATATACGCTCGTGCACAGGACCTTGCACATTTGCTTGAGTTGAAGGCAGCAGGAGCTACTGATGCTGTTCTTGAGAATACCGAGGTGACATTTTGTGTGCTTCCAATGGGTCGAAGAGAGCGAGGCCATTCTTTGCTGCTTCAAATTCCAATGCTCTATAGCTCAAAGTTTTGATGAGTATTGTGTTGATTGCAGACCAGTTTGCAGCTAGGGTCTGTCCTTCTTCGAGGGTTAGGTGTATTGTCTGATGATGTCAGCTTCTTAACCCGCGTTATGCGTGAATCCATGGAGCTGCGTGCCAGAGTGGCACTCGAAAAGCAGGAAGAAAAAGAAGAAGATTGGCTGAAACCCTTTCAGGTTCAAACTCGTTACTCTTATGTGGTTTTTCTTTCTGCCACCCTACTGCTGTTCAAGTATCGACTAATACAAAAGCTATTATGGCAAAAGCTAGGCAAAACATGGGATGCAAGGTTGCCTAACTTGGTCGTCGTGTTGTGGTTGAGTAGGTGAAAGTTAGGCAAACATGGGATGCCCGTATGCAAAAGCAACGCGTTAAAGATGAAGCAAGACGGACTTCTTCTCAAACCAAAATACAAACAGTCACCACCGTCGCAGTGAGAGAGTTGGAAGCAATGTCAGACTCTGCATACACCAATGGTAGTTTATCAGAGCAGGAATCAGAATCAATAGATGCATCAGGAGGCCTGAGGTTCTCCAAAGAAGAAGGTGGCAGTCTTGACAACAGGGAGACAAAAAATTTCACAGAGCCCACCACAATATCTACTATCCCGAAGTCTCCCCCCTTAGACTTGTCTAGCACTGACAAAGCTAAGCTGCCCTGGCATCAGAGGATGAGCTTTTCCAACTATGACCAGAATTCTGGGACAGGACGACAAGCAATGCCTGCAAACCAAGATGCTAGAGGAGTGACATGGTGTGCATTGACTAATGATGATGAAGGCTCTGGCGTTTTTGAAGAGGACCAGCCGGAGAGGGGTACAATAGACCAGAGTGTTGAAATACATGAGTAATGAGTAATTGTAATTAGATTGTGATTCTCATTGAAGACATTACTTGTACAATAGCTGATTGATTTGTGAGTACACACTTACTTTACTTTACACTACGATAAAAGCAGCTTATTGTTTGGGATGCTCTGCTAAGTTTGAAATCGACTAATAACAAAAATGGCTAACTCATCGTGTTCTCTGGCTGCAGCTTGGACCCAATGGCATGTCGAAGTCAGGCATGTCCCACGTTCTTAATTTTTTGACCGTTCACAAAAGAAAGATGGGCGATGAGATAAAGATTTCTTCACTTGTTTTATTGAAAGAAGTTATTAGGTGAATTGTATGCACAGGCTAAAGTAAAAGCCCTTCTCCTGTAAAAGCCTGATAAGGGTTTTCTCTAAGTTGGGTTGAACATCTTCATCGTCAATAAGTTGGGTTGAACATCTTCATCTTCACTTGCTCGCTAGAAGTGGTGTGGGCCCTGGTAGGTGAAGATTATTAATGTGAGGAAAAGGTAGGGGACTTGGCCTTATATGATACAATAGGCTAGCTTCATTTCATTGAAGGTATAACCCAAGGCAGTTTCCTTACAAAGTTAACTGCAAAAATAAACTGGCATTATTTTTTTTGGAATCCACACACAACTATCCGCATCTGTGCCTCTTGCAATGATGTCAACAAGTGGGAATGCCCACATGGAGCTCTACAGGAGAGGCGTGATATATTTTACGGGCTCGTAATGTTAGGTATTGGTGGGGGGGGGATTCTCACTGAATGATGGCTATGCCTTCGCTAATATGGTAATAGATTTCTCTCTCTAGATATATAATAACATCACGAGGGTCCTTACACCAACGAATATGCGAGCTTTTCACAAGCACGGCATTATCATGTACAGCTTGGGGATGAAGGTTATGTATTAACATAGTTGACAAAAAGAAGAAAAAAAGATAAAGAAAGCGAAGAAAAGACCTAGTCTAAGAATGTAATACAGTCTTGAAGCTGGTCTCAGGCAGTTCAATTAACAACTCTATGATCCCAATCTAACATAGTTTAAGAATGTAACACAATCTTGAAGCTGGACTCAGGCAGTTCAGTGTACAACTCCATGATCCCAACCTAATTTCCTTTCATTTCCTCGGCAACATATTCTAACTGTTTTCCTACTCACAATAAATAATGACTTCCCCTCTGCCCAAGGGAAGTGTTTCAAAATTTCACACCATAGTAACATCGTATCATCTTACTGTGTCTTGGTGTATCACAAATATCTAACAGCCTCAACTTCTTTCAAAAACAGCCAAGCCGGGCCAAAATATGTTTATCTACTCTACTTAATTTCTTAATTTTATTAAGGTTTTATTTAGAAGTCCCCTCTTTTATGCAAATGGGTTCACACGCATTACTTGCTCACAATAGTTAGTTTGGCTGGCTAGCATCAATCTGCTCAAGATGACATTGTACAATGTAAGGATTAGGGTTGGAGCACAAGGTCTCTATGGCTGCTGGGAGCACAGAGACGGAGATGAATTGAGAACAAGATGAAGCGCACGAATGCAAAGTGGTGTTAAAACCAACAAGTGTATTAACTCAAGATATGTACGAGTGATTTCAATGGTTAGCCTTAGAAGGCTGTCAGGGTAGTTACAAGTTGGTTGTAGCCACGGACAAGTGTACGGTGTAGGTACATGTAGGCACCTATGCATAGATGCTATGCGTGTGCATACATTTGATGTATGCATGTATGGTTTAAATCATACTCCAACACTCCCTGTCTAAAACCAAATCGTGGTTTTGTGAGGCAATGCAATGTGTATACTATAATGTGCAAGTGTGTTACGTTGTTTGCCCGGATCAAAAGGGGCATATGAAATGTGTCAGATGAGAGTTTTGCACAAGGAATCGTATGTTGGAGAAGACAACAGCAGCAGCTTCGTCTTCATCTTCGCATGCAAAAGAGGGCATGGTGGTGTGACAAGCCAAGTCACGAACAAATCGGAGAAGATTGGAGGTTAACAATGGTTGTGCCAGAGGAGGGATGCATCAATTACCAAAGCAGACTGAGCGTGAGTGGTGTTCTGCCAGTTGGCTCTTGAGTTGTCGATGAATGTAGCCGTTGTCGAGGCTGAGAATGGGATGGTCGGAGAACCAACGAGGTCCAAGTGAGATCCAGTACCACCAAATGAGATGTGCATCAAAAGATGCGAGTTAGTATAGGACAACTTACCTGCGGGTGTTTTTTTTTTTTGGGGGGGGGGGGGGGGGGGGGGGGGGGGGGGGGCGGGCTGCGCTTTGAGCAATTTTAGCTTTGATTCATTATTGCAGAGTTTGAGAAATCACGCATTCAATCCACATCAATAATAGCTTCATCGTAAGTATGCTAATCCAATGCAGCTTTCCAAAAATCCATGTATGAGTTATTTGTAACCTGCCATGTGGCAAGCAAAAGAGAGCGCCACTTGGCAAGAGGAGGAGAGCCCTTCACATAAAAGAGAAAGGAGATTTTTTTTAATGAGTTATTTGCTCATTGAATGAGTCTCATATATATATATACTAGTATTGGACCCGCGCGTTGCTGCGCGGCGGGGCAGGTGTAGAGTTCCAAAAAAAATAGGCTCAGTTTCTCCAATTTAGGTCATGTTTTAAGTAAACACAATACATTATTTCAAGTGACTTCATATATACATATCTCAAAATAACATCCATGTCTCGTAGATTTATAGCGAAAACAAAAATATCATAGTAATGTAGCATACGAAGATGCAAAAAAGGACCAATATTACATATTCTCAAAATGCACCACAAAATACGTATTCTCAGTCAGTAATGTTAGAATCAACAAATTGAATTCTTCTCTTGTGGGTGGTGAGAAGGATCATTCATTTGTCTCCTCACACAATACACTCTCTATTGTAAAGCGGTGATCCATCCTGCACATGCTCTACTATCGATGAATGCAAAGAACCTGCACGAACGAAACAACGATAAATCAAATCTCAAAAGGACCTGCACATAACGACATAAAATCTCAAAAAAATCTTATAATAGAAAAACATAATCAAAATTACCTCGTATAATACATCGAGTGGATGGTACATGAGGAGCTCTAGTATAAAACCCATAACGGATACCAATGGTCATGATGGATGTAAGAAACAACCAGTCATCGGGTACTGAATACCCCTCAAATGATGCAAAGCATCTGTCCATCTCTCTCTAAAACAAATAGACACCCCACTCCTCATCTCAGGAACACCGATCCCGTACATCTCGATGCCTTCGTCGACAACTCTTACCATAAACGTATCAATGTCATGCAATATCCTAAAATCAAAGCATAACAAATAGATTATACAGTTATTTATATATATGTTCAAAAAATATTTATACAATGCCTAACAATTACACTTATACTTACCCATCCCTATAAGCATCAATCATAATCCGTGCTACGTGACCTGCAGTAATAGGAGCTGACCATAGCGGTGGCTCTGTAGTAGTACAGATAGACATCAGTATAGAATGTCATGTTCCATACTTTGTAATTAAGAAAAGTTATGCAAATATAGAGAATAACTCACCTACTATCCTCGACAAAGGCATGTCCAATGTAAAGGTAATCTTAGACATGTCTGTCAAAACATAAACAACAAAAATAGGTACTTTTACCATGGACAAATATGTATAAAAAAAGAAATCACAACAAAATCAATCAAATTGCAGAACTTAAATAAGAAACCTGACTTGTCATTATGAAGTCATCAAGATCTCCTTATAAACAATATTGCAGAACTTAAATAAGAAACCTGACTTGTCATTATGAAGTCATCAAGATCTCCTTATAAACAATATTGTTTGTTGTAGGTGTATAACTTTGAAGATCATTAAATGAACACTCCACATTAGCGTTATCCTCAAGTAACACCTTCACAGCATGAGGAGACCGTGCTCGTAACAACGTGACATACAATTGCCCATGAGTAAACACTGGAGTCACCAAATACAACCCCAAGACATTTAGGGTTTGGCCTTGTGATTTGTTTATTGACATGCCAAATGCCAGCGCACGGGAAACTGTCTCCACCTCATGGTGAATGGTAGTTGGGCCTTGCTGCATATAAAGGTAATCCGTGGAAGAAATACTCTTTCACCAACTTTAGTACCAGTGATGATTTCAATCTCCAAGTCTTTAGAGAGTGAAAGGTCTTACATATCATCCGTGTACCATTACAGAGTCCACGTCTTGGATCCAAGTTACGAAGCAAAATAACAGGAGCTTCTAACTTTAAAACCAAGCAGTGAGGTGGATATCCGCCCTGAAGGTCAATTGTGTTCAAAAATTCTGTGGAATATAGGAATGAATTTTTATCATTTTCAAGAATTGAATCTGCACTGAAATATTGCTTAGGCTCACCAGGCATTGCATCCAAAGCTGTCTTATTCACAATATCCACTTGACTATTTATCGGAGCAAGAATAGCACGCTCACTAAAGTATGAAGCATATGTCGTAGTGATAGCCAATTCAGAGTATACCCAATGTACCAAGTCTTTAAGAGTCGATCTTTGCAAGACCATATTACTTGGCAGTGTCACCATCGTATTATCATCGCTACAATCCACTCCATTCCCAATATTCATGACCCACTGTTTAAACTCATTGTATCCATTAGTATTGCTTGATTGAATACGCATATTTCCAGTTAACTTTAGAACTTTGATAGAGTTCCATAGAAAGGAATGACACAATGCTGCATTAACAATATCCTCACGTCTTCCCTTCATAATAACAGGCAAGATTTGTCTAAAATCTCTCCCCCTTAATACAACCTTTCCACCAAATGGCTTATCTGAGAATAATACATCTTGTAAGCTGCTATCCAATGCTTCAAAAGCATAACGATGAATCATTGGAGCCTCATCCCAAATAATGAGCTTACAAACTCTCAAAACCTCAGCAAGTTGTCCATGTACAGGGATTTTGCAAGTTGAAGAATTGTTTAGCTCCATAGGTATCTTGAATCTAGAATGTGCAGTACGTCCATTCGCCAAGAGTAGAGAAGTAATACCTGACGATGTAGTGGCCAAAGCAACATACCCTTGTCCATGTACTCGCGCAAGCAAGCAATTATACAAATAGGTCTTGCCCGATCTCCTCGGACATCTAGGAAAAAAATGTCACCTGCATCTGTCTCGCAACTGCATGCATTAGAGCATCGAAAGCAACACGCTGGCTATCTTGGTTAATGTTGACTCCATAGCACTTGACAGGTTAGATTGTTCGACAGTATAAAAAGATCTCTCTTCCAAAAGCAATTTATTTTCACCCAAGACTTCCAAATCAGTTCTGTTTAGTTCAGGCATTCCTTCAAAATTTGTCAATGTCCGTCTTTGAGCACGAAGAATTTCTTCTAAATGTAGTAGTGCATGAGTTTCAGCTAATTGTTCAATACCAATAAACTGACCCCTGCTTCTCGATAACTGGTATAGAAAATCTTCTATCATTTCTTCTCGAAATCTCTTCTAGCATTCTTGGATAGAAATGCATGCATATACTCTCTCTCTCTCTCTCTCTCTCTCTCTCTCTCTCACACACACACACACACACACACACACGTACACACTACACATACACTAATATAAACGCACACTCTCTCCTCCCACACAGACTATCTCTTACGTAGAAATTATTTGCCTCTCTCACTCTCTCTCTCTCTCTCTCTCTCTCACACACACACACACACACATGTACACACCGCACATACACTAATGAAAACACACACTATCTCCTCCCACACAAACTATCTCCTACATAGAAATTCTCAGCCTCTCTCTCTCTCTCTCTGTCTCTCTCTCATGCACACACACACACACTCTCTCTCTCTTCACGCACACTCTCTCACATAGAAACTCTCTCTCTCTCTCTCTCTCTCTCTCTCTCTCTCACACACACACACACACACACACACACTTAAATAGATTTACACACATATATATAATTTTAATTAATTAAATTTTAGATTAAATTTTAATGGTAGGGATGAGTGGTGAGGTGTGCTCACTCTCAAATAAATGCATCTTACATGTAATCTCTCTCTCTCTCTCTCTCTCTCTCTCTCTCTCACACACACACACACACACACACACGTGCACATGCACATGCACATGCACACCCTCTTTCTCTCACATACACATGCACACACTCTCAAATGTTGAAACTCTCTCTCTCTCTCTCTCTTACACACACACACACACACACATGTACACACATGCACATGTACTAATGCAAACACACACTCTTTCTCCCTACACACTCTCACACATAGACTTCTATGTCTCTGTCTCTCTGTGTGTTTCTTTCTCTCTCTCTCTCTCTCTCTCTCTCTCTCCCCCCCTCCACTCTCTCTCTCTCACACATACACATACACACATATACACACATGCACATGTACTAATGCAAACACACACTCTTTCCCCCTACACACTCTTACACACACATACACTAATGAAAACACACACTATCTCCTCCCACACAAACTATCTCCTACATAGAAATTATCAGGCTCTCTCTCTCTCTCTCTCATGCACACACACACACACACTCTCTCACATAGAAACTCTCTCTCTCTCTCTCTCTCTCTCACACACACACACACACACACACACTTAAATAGATTTACACACATATATATAATTTTAATTAATTAAATTTTAATGGTAGAGATGAGTGGTGAGGTGTGCTCACTCTCAAATAAATGCATCTTACATGTAATCTCTCTCTCTCTCTCTCTCTCTCTCTCTCTCTCTCTCTCACACACACACACACACACACACACGCACATGCACATGCACACCCTCTTTCTCTCACATACACATGCACACACTCTCAAATGTCGAAACTCTCTCTCTCTCTCTCTCTCTCTCTCTCTCTCTCTCTCTCTTACACACACACATGTACACACATGCACATGTACTAATGCAAACACACACTCTTTCCCCCTACACACTCTCACACATAGACTTCCATGTCTCTGTCTCTCTCTATGTTTCTCTCTCTCTCTCTCTCTCTCCCCTCCACTCACACACACACACACACACGCTATCTCTCTCACATATAGAAACTCTCTCTCTCTCTCTCTCTCTCTCTCTCTCTCTCTCTCTCTCTCACACACACACACACACACACACATACATACACACACACACATACATTCATGCACACACACAAACACATTTCTTTCTCATGCACACGTGCACACACACACACACACACACTCTCTCTCTCTCTCTCTCTCTCTCTCTCTCACAAACACACACCCACATGTAAATATATATTATCTATAATATTATGTTTTATTATATTTAGAGACGTATACCTATATATACATGTGCATTTATAAAATAAATAAACACATATACACATATATTTTTAATTAATATTAAATTTTAACACGTGGGGATGCATGATGAGATGTGTTCACTTTTAAATAAGTGTATCTTATATACAATGTCTTTTGTCTTCTCTTTTGCATACATATGTATGTGATTATGTGTGCACATACACACGTATGTGTGATTGTGTAATGTCTTCACGCGTGCATGTATTGTGCAAGTGTCTTGATTGTGTGTATGTGTTAGTGTGTATTTGTTGTTGTTGTTGTGTGTGTGTGTGTGTGTGTGTGTGTGTGTGTGTACATGGTGTGTATGTTTTTATATATGTGTATCCATAGCGAGTGTCTGAATGTACGTGTGTGTGAGCATGTGAATATACTCGTGTGTACATCTATGTGTGTGCACGTACAGGTGCATATGTGTGTGTGTATGCATGTCCATGTGTGTACACATGTACTTATGTATGTGAGTGTATTTATGTGCTTGTGTGCATGTATACACGTGTGTATGTGCAAGCTTGAGTATGTGTGCAAGTGTGCATATCTCTATATGTTGCATGTGTGTCCATGTGTGCGAGTGTGTGTATGTGTATTTGTATGCGTGTGTGCACGTATCATGTGCTTGTGTCTGTGTGTTATGTGTGTGTGTGTATGCATGAACATACATGTGTGCGTCGATATACATATAAATCTATTTATATATACATGCATACATACCTATAGATACACATACATACATAATATATATGCGTGTGTGTGTATGTATATTCTCTCTCTTATACATGCACATAATATATATGTTTGTGTGTGTATGTGCAAGCTTGAGTATGTGTGCAAGTGTACATATCTCTATATGTTACACGTGTGTCCATGCATGCGAGTGTGTGTATGTGTGTTTGTATGTGCTGGTGTTTGTGTGTTGTGTGTGTGTGCATGAACATACATAAATCTATTTATATATACATGCTTACATACCTATAGATACACATACATACATAATATATATAAGTGTGTGTATCTATAGGTATGTAAGCATGTATACAAAGATTTCATTGAAAGATGTGAGATGAGATCTTCTTAGATTCAAATTCAAAATTACATTGGAAAATGTGAGATTTGGCTTCTCCTCACGCTTGAAGGAGGAGTGGTTATTTTGAATTAGCCCCACCTCCTTTACCCACGTGGAGGGAGGTGGGGTTGTCCTTAATCTTGTATAGATAGGAATGAATTTTTATCATTTTCAAGCATTGAATCTGCACTGAAATATTGCTTAGGCTCACCAGGCATTGCATCCAAAGCTGTCTTATTCACAATATCCACTTGACTATTTATCGGAGCAAGAATAGCACGCTCACTAAAGTATGAAGCATATGTCGTAGTGATAGCCAATTCAGAGTATACCCAATGTACCAAGTCTTTAAGAGTCGATCTTTGCAAGACCATATTACTTGGCAGTGTCACCATCGTATTATCATCGCTACAATCCACTCCATTCCCAATATTCATGACCCACTGTTTAAACTCATTGTATCCATTAGTATTGCTTGATTGAATACGCATATTTCCAGTTAACTTTAGAACTTTGATAGAGTTCCATAGAAAGGAATGACACAATGCTGCATTAACAATATCCTCACGTCTTCCCTTCATAATAACAGGCAAGATTTGTCTAAAATCTCTCCCCCTTAATACAACCTTTCCACCAAATGGCTTATCTGAGAATAATACATCTTGTAAGCTGCTATCCAATGCTTCAAAAGCATAACGATGAATCATTGGAGCCTCATCCCAAATAATGAGCTTACAAACTCTCAAAACCTCAGCAAGTTGTCCATGTACAGGGATTTTCCAAGTTGAAGAATTGTTTAGCTCCATAGGTATCTTGAATCTAGAATGTGCAGTACGTCCATTCGCCAAGAGTAGAGAAGTAATACCTGACGATGCAGTGGCCAAAGCAACAAATGGCCCTAAGGCCATGCACAACAAGTGCAAGAATGGCCCTAGGGCCATTCTTTCATGGCAACTAAGGCCACTATTTTGATATAAGGGCCTCAAAAAACACCCTTTGCGTGGCCCTAGGGCATGCAAGAATTTCCCATGGGGCATTCTTGCATGATCCCAGGGCTATTCTCTAAGTCTAAGGCCATTCTTGCATCCTCTTTTGGTCTTAAGGTTGTGTTGGAATGGCCATGGGGCATCCAAGAATGGCCCTAGGGCCATTCTTTTCATGCACAATAAGTGTAATAATGGGCCATCCTTGATACTCTTGTGCATGCTAGAATGGCCCTGGGGCCATTCTAGCATGGGCTTGGTGTGGTGGATCACCCAAATTTCTTCCATGCTCGTGGGCATCTAAGAATGGCCCCTAAGGCCATCCTTGCATGGCAAATAAAGGCCTCAAAGAACATGTAAGAGTGGCCTTGGGGAATCCTTGAATGGCCATCCTTGCATGGCAAATAAAGCCCTTGTTTTGGCTTAAAGGCCTCAAAGAACATGTAAGAGTGGCCTTGGGGAATCCTTGAATGGCCCCATGGCCGAATATTCTTGCATGATCCGATGGCCTCAAGGTCATATTTGAGATGGCCATGGGGCATCCAGAGAATGGCCCTAGGGCAATTCTTTTCATGCACAGGAGGTGCAAGAAATGGCCACTACTTGCCTTACAGGCCTCAAACAACATGGAAGAGTAGCCTTGGGGCATCCTAGAATGGCCTTAGGTGCAAGAATGGTCCTAGGGCCATTCTTTCATGGCAAGTAAGGCCTAAAAGAGTATTCAAGAGTGGCCTGAAAGAATGGCCATTCTTGTCATGCACAACAAGTGCAAGAATGGCCCGTGGGCCATTCGTTTCTTACACCACAAGTCGAAGAATTATCCCAGGGCCATTCTTGCATGACCCAAGGGCCATTATCCAAGGCCACTCTTGCATCCTCTTTCAATCTTAAGGTTGTGTTGGAATGGCCATGGGGCAATAAGAATGGGCCTAGGGCCATTCTTTTCATGCACAACAAGTGTAAGAATCGCCCATTCTTGATGCTCGTGGGCATGCAAGAATGACCTAGGGGACATTCTAGGATGGGCTTGATGGATCACCCAACTTTCTTACATGCTCCTGTGCATAATAGGTCAAGTTATTCTCTTTATTTAAGTTTTGATGGATTATTTCAGTCTTTAGGGTCTTGAACTTTGTTGCATTTTTTCTAGTGTTAGCCCTATAGTGGAAGTGTATCCTATTCTAAAGAGGCTCCTTTATTGCAATTTTTCTCATATTTTGTCAGACAATTTCTTCGTCAGAGTGCACCCTACTTCTTCGTTGGAGTGCACCCTCTTGAGGCTTGTTCATAAGTGTGTTCACAACATAAAGTTTATATACCACTTGTTTCTTATAATGTGCCTAAAAACCATTCTACAATCTATTATTTAGTATCTTCTCTTTTGTCCTTCTATAATTTAAAGCCCCTCGCTCAAGGTTTGATTAGCACCTTGTACTAATAGCTTTGCACAAGGAGTTTTGAATGGCCCTAGGACCATTCTATAACATGCACCTAGGGCCATTCTTTTATGGTAAATAAGGCCATTGTTTTCCCTTGAAGGTCTCAAAGAGCATGCATGAGTGGCCATGGGGCATCTTCATGCGCAACAAGAGCAAGAATGTAAGATTGGACCTCAGGCCATTCTAGCATTGGCTTGGTGGATCACCCAACTTTCATGCATCCTTCTAGGCATCGAAGAATGGCCCTAGGGCCATTCTTGGATCATCCAACTTTCTTGCATTCTCCTCAGCATCAAAGAATGGCCCTAAGCCATTCTTTTGATGCACAACAGGTGTAAGAATGGCCATGGGACCTTTATTTTTCATGGCAAATAAGGCCCTTGTTTAGCCTTAAAGGCCTCAAAGAGCATTCAATAGTGGCCTTGGGGCATCCAAGAATGACCCCATGGCCATTCTTTTCATGCAAAACAAGTGCAAGAATGGCCCTAGGGTCATTTTTGCGTGACCACAAGTCCTCAAGTCCTTTGTTTGTAAGTTTTCTCAAGGTCTAGATTAGCATGCCTTACTAGGACTATTATATTGTGGTAATATATTGTTGTGTAAGAAGGGGTATAGAATGATCGTAGGGCCATCCTACTATACACACTTTTATACTATTTCTCTTTGAAATGGCACCAAGATCACTATACCACTAATAAGCGCTTGTTTGAGCCTAGACATAAAGGGTTTTTATTCTTTCCTTGTCTTGTAATGAATGAAGGAATTTGGCTAATTATGTGTGTTCCTATTTCAGATGATAGCATAGAAGCAATCTTTGCAAATCAAAATGTTTACGAACTGTCAAATCCATTGATGCTATGTTGGCATGTTTCATTATCTTTGGTACCACGATAACCAATGTTCGCATGTGTGCCTTCACTTAAAGATCAAAGAAGAATTCTCATTCTTGATATGATTGGAATACTTCTTGAATCATTTGAGCTAGACCATGTTGATGAGATGCCATATTGGACTAAGCATATGTGAATTGTACCATGATGTGCATTTGGATGTAGAAAATTTCTTAGACTTTTGTTTTAAATGGTTTGAGGTTTGGATTTGGAGTAGATGCAAATTAGATTATATTCTTCACATCCTCAATTTATGTCTTCCAAAACATCATATGAAATTCAAGTATGTGGGTGTTGAGCCAAGAGATGTGCCAAGACACTGGGATGTTCTTTAAAAGCCCTATGTTCTTTGGCTATGAGCATGCTTACCACAAGAACCTACTAGCAATTTGGACATATTTTCAAGACTTGGATGAAGACAACACTTTAATTTTTGATGACACACCATATCATATTATGTGGAACATGCCAGGTCCCTATCTGACTTCAAGGCTTCTTAAAAACCACAACTATCCATTGGTTGTGTCAATGGTTATATGCTCATAATAAGAGACGCTACACACAGAACAATGTCTTTCAAGCTAAGATTAATCTTGAAACAAAGATTGTATTGGAGGAATATTTATGGAGGCGACGTCATTAAAGGAAAGGTGCTTTGGACATAAAAGCAATGTTCATTCATGTATGTTATCACAAATCTTGTAAATATTTCAAGCCAAAAGACCCATCTTGACATACAAAATCTCAATGGGTATCCCTTAACTTGTATAACATAAATGTAATTCTATTGTGTACTCTCATATGAGACAATGTACATTTCTCACCAGAAATAAAAATTTAATGTTATTTGTTAGAGCGTCAAGTCTTATGTATCTTGTTTATTAGTCTTCCTCTTTTCTTTATTATTCATGTAGAAGTCTCAAATTTTATTACAAATGCAAGTTATTTGAATCATTCTAGTTTATAGCAATTCAAGTGTCAAGATCAATAACTATCATGCATGGCCTATTGTTATTTGAATCATTCTAGTTTATACCAATTTAAGTGTCAAGATTAGTGGCCATCATGATGGCGTATCGTTTGTTGGTGTCTCCTTTCACATTATTTTATATTTTCATATTTTTCTCATCTTGTACCACTCTCATTATAAACAATCAGAGGTACAAAATGGTCCTAGGGCCATTCCTCTATTAATACACATTTTTTTTCGTAAATTTAAGAGAGTCTTAAGCAAACATGCACTCATATTTACCTCTTCTAATGCCAGATAAGGCACATAGTTTAAGGGACCTATGTAGCAACGTCTAGAGTAAAACTTATTCTATTATTTTTGAACTGAAACTTTACTTATTATTTGAAGGTGTTGTATTTTAATGAATTTTTATGAGGTTTTCAATGGATGAAATTCATATATTAAATTGTGTGTGATTCGGTAATGCACATTAGTGCTAGAATGGTTGATTGGCCACAAACTCCCATCTAACTTCAATGTGTTGCATATAGGGTTTGTTCTACTTTCATTTCAAAGCACTACATTACATGAGTTTCTCTTTATTCTACATCCTTAGAATGGCCCTAGGACCATTCTTTTATCTTGTTCTTAGACTATTAAAATAATAGTGTGGCACATGGGGGATCCTAATTTTATAGTATATATCATATATTTCCTAACAAATTTGCACAGTCTTTAATAGTTAATTAAGGGTGCACTACTGACATAGCACTGGAAAGTTATGGACAAGAAATTTTCCCCTACTCTCTTTATGTATTGTGTCGACAAATTTCGAACTATTTGAGAGTTCAGTTGAGGCCTTGTTTTTCAAGTCTTTGATTTATGTTCAAGCAACTCATTTGAGTCATAGTCTACATGTCTTAGTGTAGTACTCTTGCTTGCACAGTAAACGAGCTTTTGCACGGTTGAGAAACCAATGCAATTGGGTTTTTCTCGTAAGTTTTAGTTCCACGTGGATACAAAGGGACATAGAGTTGTTGGCCCTAAAGTTTAAATATTTTTATGCATATCACATGTATGTTTGTGTTATGTTATGTTGAGTTCACATCAAATAAGTTGGTTTTTGAATTTGTATCATAAGATCCTATTGTGTTGATCATATTCCTTTGGAAATTTATGGTCAAGGGACTTTTACAATGTTGTGTGGCTAACCTATTGAGCAAATACAATTTTTGTTTGTTGTTAGTTAGTAACAAACTTTAATATCAAAAGTTATGTGTCATGTGCTCAGTACGAACACATTCCAATGAGGTTTTACCTTTCCAAAGAAGTTAGTTACTTAAGGGGGTATCCTTTGATCATTGATTTTTCATTGAGTTCAAAAGGTTATCTAAAGATAAATGTTGATGTTTATGGATTGCACATACAAGCACTTTAAGGTTGAATTCTTTTAGTGTTTATGTTGTGTACAAGCGCTTAAAGGTTAGTTATAACTGTAGCGTTTGATCTTGATTTAGCTGAGTTGGCTCATAATGGAGTATAATTCACATCTATTATTAGGTAACTTCATTTACAAAGTTTCACCTTAATGAATGGTCACGGTGCCTCAAATGTAATCTTTTTAGATTCATTTAAAGGTATGACTCATGGAAAAGTACCACTTTGGGTCATGAACAAAACATGTTACTAATGTTGATTTGGGATGGTAAAGATAGTTAATGCATGGTAAAAGCGGCCTATCTATCTATAAATAAGAGTCTAATTCCTTGGAAAAGAGGAAACACTATAAATTATCATGGTGGTGACATAATAAAGTGATGTTTGCTTCGGCCACATTGTAAAGGTATGAGTATGTGCTTGTGAGACGTACTCATTTGTGAAAGAAAAGTTGACCATATTAAAGAGAGGCACAATTTCGAGTGGTGAAAGTGTATAAAAGTAAGCATTAAAGGTTCATTGAGAATCTTACATCTTTTATAATTCTTTGCCATGCTTGACACACCAAGGAACCCCATCTTCATCACCACAAAATCTTGAATGAAGTCGGTGTAAATTCACCCCACAGGCTGAAAAATGACGACTTTTATTTGCATATTGGTGCTCCATGTGAAGCTTACAAGCTGCTCCATACTTGGCCCATGGTTGAAGAAGGTGAAATAACCCTAAAAATGCTCCATAGCCATACAAAAGCCTCAAAGGAAGAAGAGGGAAGAAGCAAAAACATGACACACATAATTTACCCCAATTTTTCCAATAATTTGGTCCCCAAATCCAAACATTGGCCCAAATCTTACACAAAAACCTTTGAGAATGGCTAAATGAAGGTAAATCTTGCATTTCCACCATGTCCCCCATCAATATCAAGAAAATCTAAAAAAATGCAGGAAGAAAGTAAGCATGAAATCAAGAAAATACCAAAATCAAGCATAAAAGTCCATTTTCTTACAAATCTCTTGCCATATTAGTATCAAAATTCCCATGATCAAGATCAAAGTTCTGATACTAGTTGAAATGGAGAATCACTAATGCGAGATTAAGGTAAGATTATGAAGCTAAGAAATGGGACAAATCATATAGACTAGCATACAATCAGCAAGAATCACACACATAGCACACATAATGCCTAAGTGGTTTAATCTCTCACCATGAGAATAGAAATAGCCTTCCATAAGCCAAAGTGTGGTAGCTTAAGGCTCCATGTTTCATTCAAATGTCAAATGATTAATAGATGCAAAGGAGATTCCATGTGCCCTTTTGTACTTGAACCCAACGGTCATAATCCTAAGCCCAACTATTAGGTTGCTACTTTATTGCAGGAGAGCTTCTAGTCCCAATTTCTCCCGCATGCCGAACCTCTTGCACAAATCAAAAGATTCCTATAGCTTCTAAACCAATCATTAAATTAGCTTCTTAACCAATCATTAAATGCTAGGCCACAAAGGGGGTGGGAACGAAGTGAGAGGGTGGCATCACCACCATGAGACTTTTGTAGAGTCCTTGCACTGAGAGGAGGGCTTACTTGTTGCTTTAGTGCCAACTTGGAAGGGGAGGGATAGGATTTGAACAACCCTGTGCCCTAATGGAAGCAACAATAGGCTAGGGGAGGTGTAGGCTTTCACCCATATGTGAGTAAAATGCCAGCCCAAGAAGTGGAAATTTGATGTTCCTTATTATTGTGCTTCAATAGCCAAGAGTAGCCCAAGCATAGACCTTTATTTGAATTTGACTAGTTTTCACCCGTGCCATTGAGTCGTGCCATTGAGTTTGATGAGTAAGGTTTTGTTGATTGTAGACCGGTTAGATAGAAGTGCTCCTTCACTCATCAGTTCCTTAATGCTAGAGATTCATTTTTTAGTTGGTTCCAAGAGCTTGTATTTGTGTTTGATCACATTGTTCAATTGCAATAAGTAGGCAGGTCTTATTTACCTAATATGGTTATGGTGTGCTCCATATATGGCACCACAACACAGCACGCGCAAAGCAATCAACAACTACTACTTAAGGACGTAACCCCTACCCTCATGGGGTGGGTGGCTTTCATGCCTTCAATTTCTTGAATTAGGTCGAGTGCAACCGAACCCGAGTTGCAGTGTGGCCTACAAGCAAGCATGTAGAAGAGTGAGTGAGTGCAAAGCATGAGCGATGCAGCAACAATGACATGATGGAAGAAACCCATACACTGCATAGAATGCTAGTATCCACTTGCTACTACTAGGGAAACCTAGACAATAAGGGAATGCTAGTTTCTGTTGCTAGCAAATGGCTTCAACAAAAGGCTCGTTAAAGCTATGCTAGGTCTTCATTCCACCACGAGGCTTTGACATACATGCATGGGATGTCATCCGAAAAGATTGCTTGGATAAGGGGAATCAATCCATGAGTGTTGGATGATTAATTTGACCATCATGAGCTTGATGATAACCTTGCTCGAGGTAATTGTAGAACAAATCTATATTCATAAGTAATAAGGGAAGTGCATACATAGATAGGGCTCATGCAGGGAAATTGCAGCAAAGAGAGTGGAATGACAACCAACTCCTATCAATCTACTCATGTGGGGGAATGTTTTGTGTAAAGAGGCTTCCTTGCCCATGGACACAACTCCATGTGTTATTCATTGCATTTCCTATTGTCCATCGGAATGAACTTACACTACTGGTTATTGAAGCATTTATGCCACTATGGTGTTAGTTACCAATTCAGTGCTTCACTTTGCCTTACCTACAATTCTCATCTTTTATAATGTATGGGTCTAGGAGTTGCATGAACACCCAAGAGTGGTATGACTATTTGAAAATGCCCATTACATAATAGCACAAAATCCTTGGATTGATCCCCCTTAACATTGAAGTAGTCATGTTGGGAACCTACTATCTCAAGATCAGAATGGGTAGAGGGAAAAAGTGTGATGGAAAGGGAGCTTGTAGGGATGGGCTTCTCCAACATCCCCTCACAAAACCAATCTAGCCCTAACTAGAGGCCTCCATGTTGGGGTCATTTTCAACGAAACATACCTGCCAGCCTGGTTAAATTTTGATCCCCTATAGTGATAGGGTGCAATGAAGTTGATGCCATTTCCAGACAATATTTTGGTGCTGATTGCTGTAACTTAGTCCAATGGGAAAAAATAAAATTATTATCTTTACTTAATTCATATGTGTAGCCTAGTAAAGTGCTCTTTGAAATAGGCCAGATAGTTTCCTTTCACTCAGTTCTCACCCATGGCACTCTCTTATGCTCAAAATAGACTGTCCATAAATTGAGGATACGATTAAAGCGTATAACGCTTTACAAAAGTATTAAGGTTTGAATGTTCAAGTCTAAGCTTTCAAAATAAATCAAAATGTGCACAAGCTAGCACAAATATATACCAAGCTTGTTTCCAAAAATGTGTGTCATCAAATAATAATGTATGCATCCTCAATCTTCTCAATCCTCTTCACCTATAAAGTAACCAACTTAAATTGGTCAAAAAATATAATATAAGTATACAAACCATCACCACACATATTTTCCAAGTGTAAGGAACCCAGGAATCACCATGCCATACAAACCATCTATAACAAACATTGGAGGTCCCAAGCATATGTCAATGTGCACTAGATGTATTAATATTTACAATGGCTTCACCCATGATATTAACATAATTTGGCATGACGTAAAGATAATCCAAGCATCCCCAAATTATCTAAGAGAGAAGAATAATATTTTTAAGAGAGCTTAAAATATATTCTCATAACATTCCCTCTTGCTTGAGTTTGTAATTGCATGAAAATATTTCTTAGGCACCCAACTTGCATCTTCATGGTATGATTTTGAAGAGTCACCAAGTATCTTATATATTTATTTCCAATGGTTGACTTGAAGGTCCTAGGATTGAGAGGAGGTACTACATACCATAGTGCTTCAACCTCCATACGCATTTGGCTACTGGCTATAGAGTTGGTTCAAGCACATCCTCGAGGAGGGTTTTCAAAGTTTTGGTTATGGAATGATAAAACCAAGTCCCTTTGGGAAAATACGAAATATGCATCTTGGTAAGATGCGAAACACCCGCGATCCCATTTGGACCTTGACATGTAAAAAGCATTTTTTGCCATATGTGCTAATAATTTTTGGGGATTATCATTGCGAATGATATTAAATCATTAAAAATTGAGATTCAATTTCATATGACTTCATGGTGAACATGATCTACCCTAGAATCTCTTCCATTCCCAGATGAATATACTAAAATAATAAGAGATTGAATGAAATCAAAGTGAAAATGCTATACTAAAATAACAAGAGAGTGAATGAAATCAAAGTGAAAACATTGGTTATGAGAAGTGAAAAACAATATGGGAAATTTGTATTAAATAGATGGGTAGAAGAGGGTCCTAAAATCCCATGCCTATTAAACCACCTTAGGACCCAATGACGCTAACCATCATAAGGCTCCTAAAATCCCAATTACCAAGGTTCTGCAGTGTCACTAGGAGCAATTAGGACAAATAGCTACCAAAAAAGAATTCTCGAAATCACGAAATAGGTGTGCACCCATTACTCCAACTGTGGCACCAAAGATTGAGTGTAGAGTACATATACCTTTATGTTCATGGAAAATAGTCATCTTTACATGAAACAGTTGGTACATAAAAGAGTCTTCGCTACTATAATTGATAGAGATATAAACCCTAGTGCAAATACCATGAGTGAGAAAAAATCAAGCCTAAGACTCAGTTCTACAATTGAAGATACTTATGGATATTTCACTATATCCAAGCACATGGTATGGTGGCCATTAACAAGTTCCAATTTGGGCAACAAGAACTCATCGATCTATTGACAAGTTGGATTCCTAGGGAATCCTTGTATAAAGGGTGAAATTCAGTCCATTATCTTGAGGAAGTTGCTAAAGCAGCCTCCACACCTCGACCAATGGGTCATGGCACTCAAAAGATTGGGTAGTGTATTCTACCGACAAATTGAGCAGGTACAGCTCTTTATTTTGAAGGTCAAGATGTCCCTGACCAACTCATTTTGTAAGCTCTCTAAGCGCTTTATGACCAAGAAGAATTTCTTATCCATGTCTTATCCAATCTGTGTCTTCTCCTCAATGCTTTATACCCACGGTAGGGTAGTCTCCAGCATTGATGGCAATTCCTAACAATCGAAAAGTTGTCAAGTGTTTAGACTTGGAGACACAGGTCTTGGTGGTTGAACTGACTATAAACTTCTCCTAGATCTTGCACAATACTTATTACCTTATTATAATCATTCAGCTATTGTGATGTTCATACATTCTCTTGTATCAACCTTTTGTATTCATAGCAGTTTGTCCAAAATGAAAATGTTCAGATTGCACCTTGTGTCCCCAACGGGCACATGGTGCAGTGTAATATTATCATGAAGGTGTAACTCTTGGGTTGGAGAAGGCCTTGGTCTCTTCTCCATAAGCCAGATTGCCAATGTCAAGGTGAGATCATATTTGTCCGATCCCCATTGGCCCAGTGGAAAGGTGAGGTGCATCCTTTCAGATAGCATGGAGAGGTTGAATGACTGTGGCTATGCTAATCTATCACTAGCAATTGTTTAGCTTCTACTACCAAGTGAAACCCCCATTGTTTTCATAGGGCTGGGCTGTCTAGCTTTACCTACTAAATAATAGGTAATTGATTTACATACTAGATAGTAGGTAAGATGAATGATTTGGATTAGCCACTACTTGCAAGCCACTAAAAGAGACCTTTATCTACTAGATAAGTAGCATTAATTGCTAGACAAGCTGTATGATTAAGATGAATGTTGAGAAATGTGGTGCCAAAGAGCACAAGGAAGAGGTTGGGAGTGAGGAAGGTACAAGGTCATCTAGCAAGTTGCCACAACATCAAGGATAATTTATCCCACATAACCTCTCAAGCAACTTAATAGCCACCTCATATAAAAGGGGCACCTCAAAGCAATGTAATACAATCAACTCATCTCAAGCAATATCAAGTAAGTCCATTTGGTTGCAACTCAAACGGATGGGCACACGGAGTGTACCAACAAGCGTCTTGAGGTGTACTTAAGGCATTATTGTCATGATTTAAAAGCTTCATGGGATGAATGGTTGTATCTTGCTGAATTTTGCCATAATTCAAGAAGCAAGCATTTGAGCATTAGGATATCTCCTTTTGAGGCTCTTTATGGGTATCAAGTGCATGTGCCTTCAATAGCCTTTCAAGAAGACAAAGTAATCAACCCATTGTCTAAAGAAGAGTTGGAGAGAATGAGGCAACTTCTTGAATTATGTAAGAGAAATATGAATAAAGCACAAGAGGTTATGAAGGCTAATGCAGATGAGCGTATACGCGTAATGTGAAGTTTCAAGAAGGAGATTATGTACTCTTGAAGCTACCCGAGAGTCATCATCACAACACTCTCAAGGGGTCTACTGATCCTAAGTTTTCTCTCATAGTTACTATGGTTCGTTTCTAGTACTAAAAAAGGTTGGTGATTTGGCCTACAAGCTTGACCTTCCCTCTTCTACAAGAATCCACAATGTGTTTCATATATATAATCTCAAGAAGTATGTGGGTTCTATACCTCATGAAGTGGAAGAGCTTCTGGAAACCTATGGATGAAGAGGGTGAGATTATTTATGAATCAGAGATGATTGTAGAAAGAAGAACAAGGGACTTGAGGAATAGAAGCATAGAGGAGTTCCTCATTAAATGGAAGAATTTACCTATGGACGAGGCTACATGGAAACCACTTTCTTATGTGCAATAGCAAGCGCTATCATTGGAGAATGTGGTTTGACCATATGGCATGCATTTTATGGGCTTTATGTCTCCTATAATGGGAGGATTTGTAAGGGTTTTGATGACTACATGGGCTGTCATAATAGTCCATTATGCATCAAGAGCACTTCTTTCATGTTTGGAGGATCTAGTTCCACATAGACTATGCTATGGATTCATGGAATCTCTCTATAGTTCATACAACATTGGCATGGCTTCTTTTGGAGATCCTTCCATAGCTTTATGGTTATGAATAGAATCTTCACTTCTCATTGATGTATGTGTAAGATACAAGTTTACATATCATAGATTTTAAGGACAAAATCTTTTGAAAGGGATTTTTTTATAATAGAGTAGCAACTTTAATAGTTGGGCTTAGGATTATCGCCATTGGGCTCAAGTATAAAAGGGCACATGGACTCTCATTTGTATCTTTTGATCACTTGACATTTGAATAAACTATGGAGCCTTGAGCTAACTCTAATTTGTATCTTTTGATAATTTAACATTTGAATAATAATGGAGCCTTGAGCTACCACACTTTGTCTTATGGAAGGCTATTTTCATTCTGGTAGGAGATTAAACCACTTAGGCATTATGTGTGCTATGTTTGTGATTCTTGCTAATTGCATGCTAGTCTACATGATGATTTATCCCATTTCTTAGCTTCTTAATCTTACTTAATCTTGCCTTAATCTTGCATTAGTGATTCTCCATTTCATCTTCCCTTAAAGGTGGAAGCCTTTAAGGGGATGAACCAAAAGGTAAGCTATGCTCTGGCTTCCCTCATGGGAATCTAGAGCTATGCTTTGCCTAACTTAGATGATAGATAAGGGGTGCAACCATAACCAATGATTGATAGGCTTCTTTTGCATCCAATTAATGAATTGAACACGAATGATCCATCACTCACATTCTAGTAGATGCTTAAGTAGGAAAAAGTCTTTGTGTATGGAAGGCCAAGCTCATGCCTCAGCTAATTTGTATTATAGGAATGATCTCTTTATAGCACCCCACTTTTCACGAATGAAACTTAGATAGATATAGATTAATGGTATATTATCTTCCTTCCAAGCACAAGATATGGGTTTGATTCCCATTATTTACAAACTAACAGGAGGCTATATATAGGTCATGGCTATGAGAAAACCAAATTTGCCATTTACTATAAAAATCTTGTATATAGAAAAAACACAAATTAAGCCATGGATCAGAAGGCAATCTATGTTGTGGCTTTCCTCCTAAGAATCCAAAGCTATGCTTACCTAGCTCAAATGATAGATAAGGGATGCAACCATGTAACCAATGAATTGATAGGTTTCTTGTGCAGCCAATAGAATTGGGTAAATATAGAAGGCATAAATAATCCTTTGGCTATCAAACTTAAGGATCAAACCTTTGTGAATGGGTTCAGGTGATGCAGCACCCTTTGGAGTCCACCCTCTATGTGTTGGTTGCTTTTCCACAACCTCTTCTCATGGGTCAAATGGAGGCTTTTGCCCCATTCTAAGCAGCTCTGAAATTTGAATTGATTGATCTTTTTTTGCAGCTCTCACTCTATAGTTTGGATTAATTGCTCACAGTGGCAATGGAATCTTTCTCCATAGAGAAGCTGAGTCAAATGCTGGCACATAATCTTTCTTCGTACAAATAGAATCAGGGTCAAATGCTGGCTCTGTGGTTTGTCTTGATTTCTATTGAATTAGAGAGATACGACAGGAAGTTTTCATCGATGGCATTCCGTGCATTATTGATAGTATATGAAATGAATTGAACACAAATGATCCATCACTTGCATTCTACTAGGTATCTGAGTAGGGCAAGTTATTTGTGCATGGAAGGCCAAGCCCACGCCTTGGTGGCTCTATGGTTTGGCTTGAAGTCATCTCATAATGCATTTGTCCTCTCATAAGTTTAAAGTGTGACCATAGTTTCTCTCCCTTTATTTTCTTTGCTACAATCCTTGTCAACAAGAAAAAAGAACCATAAATTATTCCAGAGTAAGATTACTCACTCACAATTTTGCTTACTTGCCTTGCCTTACGTAAGGATATTAAGCGCATATACGAGGATGAAAGTGGAAATTCTCCATATTGGATCCTTAATCCTTTTGGCTACTTAACTTAAAAGAGAGGTGTGATTCTTCTACAATGCTAGTCGTAGTTGTCATTTAACCAATAGGAACATAATCCTGCTAAGCCTAAGAATCTTAACTATGACCTAAGAGGAAGAATTTTCTCATATTTAAAAGAATTAAAAATATGGCCAACTTGGTTGTCGTTTGCATGAGGATAGGAGAGAGACGATTCTAACACATCAAATTGATTTGGAAACGGACACCATTTGGGCTTCCAAAAGCTTGCTGAAATATTAAAGAGACGAGGCTTTAAGTCTATTTACATGGGGGCGATCTTTTGGAGAGGGTGTCCTTAGCCAGAGGGCTCACAATAGAGAGTGAGGCTTGGGTACGTCTAGCCTTGGTTGGAGAGGCTAAGAGGGTTACTTTAAGTCTATTCACATGGGGGAAGAAGAGTGTAGGACATGTCCCTAGAGGTAGAGCCCCTCTACGTGAGTGCTTACCTCCCAAAGGGGGAGGGGAGGGGGTTTATATAGGTGCAAGGAGGGGGTGCCTGCGCAAACAGGGAGTGCCAGCAGGGGGGAGTTTGTCTGGGTGGGGGCACCATCTGGGCTAGCTGCATGGATGGTAGGTGTGTGAGAGAGTAACACCTATCTAGGAGGTGTCTGGAAGGTGTGTACGTAGGGGGAGAGGGTATCCCCCTCTAAAGGGCATTCAACTCTAAAGTTTCATTATAATAAAAACACCATTGGTTCCCATAGGGCTCCATGTAGAAATATCATAAGTGCGGGGGACAAAGTTATTGGGGTGTTGATCAAGAGTGTTATTGTGAGGGTTTGGTTGGAAATTCCTTTGGAAGAATTCCCTTGGGTTAGATTCAAGATGGAATCTCTTCTTGACTTGACCACTCTTTACTTCTTTTACCAATGGCTTGGCTCGAGTAAGGGTGTGTTACAAAGTAGTCGGTCTCATTGCTTCAAGGCAAGAGTCTAGGGGCTAATTCAACCCTTGGCAAAAATATGCCACATGTTGGGTGGTTTTCATAGGAAGAGCATAACTACAAAGTGTGAAAATTTTTGAGTAGTACTCTTCTAGAGTAAAGCTAAGCTGTTTGAGGCTGAAGAACTCATTCATCATAATGGATTCATGAGATGGGGGAAGGTAGCAATCCTTCAAAACTTTCTTAATGTCACTCTAAGTTTGGGAACCTTCAATGACCCCCTTGTCTCGACACCATTGTTTCCATAGAGTTTAGCATCTCCAGTGAGACGAAACCTAGCAAGCATGGGTTGATTTCCAGCTCATGTGCTGGCAACTAAGAAATAGTCATCATAGCCCCAATCCAAAATTTTGCATCCCTTTCAATTTTTGAGCCAATCCCATTGAACGAGGGAGGCCACATTTGTTTGAGTAGGAGCTTCTTGTCTTGTGTATTTGCATATAATGCATTGGGAGTAAGAAGTTCATGATCTTGGTATTAATGTGAGATTAAGTTTAGAATTATAACACTTAGGCTACCTAGTCTTATCTCACAAGAACACTAAGTGCGAGAATTCCAAATTCTTTATTCCAAACTTTAATATTTATAAGTAAACTAGCTAATTACAAGGATCGAGTTATATAACTCAATTCTTATTTATTTATGGTAAGCTTCTTATTTATATAACTAAATTCTTATTTATTTACATGGTATGCTTCTAGTAAAACTCTGAGGCATTAACATTGAAAAAGTAAGGGTGATCCGCCAAGGTTTGTAAAACTTGATAATTCTCTAGCAAGGGAGGAAAACCATGAGTTGAGCTTCGACTGTCAGCTACTCTATCAGGATGCAAACCTTAGTCACTTTGTCGTAGACCCATTGATTCTATAGTATTGAGTTCCATTGTGATGGTTACATGGGTATCATTTTGAGGAGTGCCGAAGAACTAAAACAAGCAAACCAATCGACATCTCAATATAATGGATTTGCCTTAGATTGATGGAAAGATTTCCAACCAAATTCGCCCAAATGATGAAATAGGATGATCCATGGCTCCAATATTTTTCCCTACTCCATCGCCTCTAAATGTGAGTGTAGCGAGGAAGAGTTAGCTTGTCTACTATGATGTGGATCATGGCGTCTCAGAACTCAAAGTTTTGGGAGCGACAAGCAGCCACCATCAACATATACTAGAACACCAAGAATTTGGAATAGGGGTCCATCCCGTCCTACATCCAACCATAGCTAGATTAGTCTAACAAGAAAGCCTAGCAATCAAAAAATACAACATACAATTTCCTAAACCTAAACCATGCTCTGATACCACATGTAAGGTCCCCACCCTAGCAAGATCAAGGGGATCCTTTTGATAGGCGGCTAAGTCCCTGGTCTAAGATTTGACAGCACCTCAATCTCTCAAAAATATGAGGTTACAAGCAAATGGAGGGACCTAACTCTATCTCGTAGGGGAAATGTAGTCATTCTAACAAGAAGCTATTCCTTTGATCAAGCAACACTCAATGTGCATGATCAAGGATGGAACAAGTATGCACTTGGTTCATGGAAGCCAATGCCTTTTTTCTCTTTTTCTTACAAGCCATAGCCACTGGCTCGTTCCCCTAAATGAAACTTTTTCAAGCCTATTATTACTACGAATCATAAAATAAATATGTTGGAAAGTTAACTGACTCATCAGGTCCACTCATCCATAGGATGGCACCATTGGGGCATCCATCCACCCACTCACCCATTCATTTTTGTTATCTAATTAGGTCCTACCGCCGCAGTGTGAAACATATAAAAATAGGTTCTTTAATCAAGTAAGTTCCACAATGTTCCTTAAAACAACCTTTGAAAACAACAATATTTACATCAAACAATTCTTACAATAAATGTTCACAATCGAGACCCTGAAACCCGATCAACATCCAGATCCAGGCTTCTATATCCATGCCCATAGACATATCCAAACCACTACCAAACCAGCAATGATCTAGAATTTAGTCTTTCAGCCTAAACCAGCTAGGCATACCTCACGGACCATACTCCCTCGTCGTCGACTAGTCAGCGAGGGCCAAGCCGGCCTGTCACCCCCTTAGATCCTACCACTTGTCCCTCCCAAAGGATAGACAAGAGGATCTCGGTCAGTTGGCCAAACCATAGAGAAAAGCCTTGTAACTATGTTTTGGGTGCCTCAGGTCACTCCCGGGCGACGGCCTAGTGGGAAAAGGCTTGGAGCTATAAAAGCCAATTTCTCTTGTTTATAACTCATTCTCTTCCATTTGTGCAATAGAGAAGCAGACTGTTCTCTCTCTCTCTCTCTCTCTCTCTCTCTCTCTCTCTCTCTCTCTCTCAACTCTAATCTAGCATGTGTGGTGTGCTTAGGGTTAGGGTTTGAGAGTGATTAGTGCTAATCACTTGTTCTCTCATGCTTCCCTCTTGCTTCTTCTCTCCCTCTTGCTTGAGTGATTAGACTATCACTGTGATCATCTTCCGCGGAGATCCCACACGATCTTCGTGAGAGGTTGTCCCACCCATTGGATTAGCAATCGCCTCGATGTGATAATGAGTGCAAGAGGATAGCGACGAGTGTCTATGGTGGAGCTCTTGAGCATAACTTAAGCTTAGCAGATCGATAACTTCCCATGACACGTTAGGGTTAGCTTAACATCTTTAGCACCGCTGTCTGGGAGCGCCAATCACCACTACTTGTAAAGCCTTCTTTGATTCGAATCCAATGGAGTCTCCATAGCCCCGCTGCCAAGAAAGTACCTATGGCATTCGGTTTTTGGTTGGTTTGAGTTGTTTTGTTGATATTTTTATTTTTATTGTTTTTGTTTAGATTTTGTGCATAGCTTGTGGTTTCTCCGACAATAGGATTAGCAAGTGTTTGAGCAAGAAAACTAGAGATTTTAGTGATTAGGAGCTCAAAGAAGAGGATTTTTGCTTAAATATAGAGTATTTTTTGTTAATTTTTTGCTTTCAAACATATTTTTTGTTAGATTAGTGTACATAGGTAGCTTAGGAACGTTAGATAAAACCCTAATCAACCAAAAAAATCCAAAAAAATCATAAACAATCTCTTAATTTTTATTAATTATCAGTAATCTACTAGTTCGTGTGATTAGTGAGCTTAAAAAGAGCTAAAATAAAAAAATCTCTTAATTTTTCATTAATTATCACTAATCTACTGGTTCATGAGATTAGTGAGCTTAAAGAGATAGAATCAAAAAAATTGAGTCTAATTGCTTGTAATTGGATTAATTAGAGTAGCATTAGTGTTCTAAACACTTGCCTTGACCTAATTCCATGCCTAGACCACTCCCATTAGGTCACAATTAGTGAGAATTAGTACTAATTAGGTCTCATTTGCCTAAATTTTTCTCTTTGAGTGGGTTAATTAGAGACCTAATTAGAAAGATTAATTAAGAGTGATTACATCATTGGGTTAGCCTAAACATTGCTAATCCACCTATCAAAACCCCATCTGGTAACTCCTCACCATAGGGAATAATCAGAGAAAAAAAAGAAGATTAAAGAGTGATTAATAATGAAATTAAGAAAGATTAATTTTTAACAAAGTTAGAGTGCCTTTAGATTAGTTGAAAACCACTAATCTAGAGTTAACCTCTAACTTTAGCCTTTTCCCACCTACCTTGCATTAATGAGGGGATCTTAGTTGTCCCTCACTCAACAATCACTTCACTGCAAATTCAAATTTGCATAGCGTACGGATGTACCTGAGAAAACTTGTTTTAAAAAAAAACCTTTGCCATGACTGTACCATCTTTAGCCCCACGGCTGTACCTTCATAAGTGTACGGGGCATACCATCTCAAAAATTTATAAAAAAAACTTTGCCACAGCCGTACCATCTTTAGCCACGGTCGTACCTTCATAAAAATATGGGTGTACCATCTCCCAAAAAAACTAAAAAAAAACCTATGCGTGCCTTCATAAGCGTACGAGCGTACCATCTCCAAAAAAAAAACTTAAACAAAACCTTTGCCACACAGTCGTACCATCTAAAATTTAGCCAGGACTGTATCTTCATAAGCATATGGGCATACCATCTTTATAAAAAAAACCTTTGCCACCCCATGACCATACCTTCATCGGTGTATGGCGCACCATCTCATTTTTTTCTTCTAAATTTCTAAATCTTTCGAGGTGATTAAGGTCTACCTCCTTGACTCACTAGGGTGGTTTTTACACGCACAAAACACCTGAAAGGCCCTTTTGGTGCATTCACGTGCAGGGTAAAAGAGAGCCAAAACTCCTATTTTGGGTCCACACACGCACCGTTGAAGCATTTCTAAGCTTCGTTGCACACCATGGACACCTTCCAATCATGGTTGCATGCCCCGAATGCCTCCATTCCATTAGGCGACACCCCGGCCATGGTACATTCACATGTGGCCCATGCCACACATTTGGCCGTGTGAGGGCGAAATGATTTATGGATAGCCCTCATCTAGTGGTGCGCATATGTACATGCATCTCGACGTGGATAGACGCTTCGAGCACATACACATACCTCCTTCTATAACCACGGGTCTATACCCACCTTCCGAGAGCTTGTGCTAAGTTGCAATGTCAATTTGGGGATCAAGGGGAGGTGGTACATGGGTGGGGAGTGGCACAACACTTGCACCCACAAACATCAACCAATGTGAGCAAAAATTTTCAAATGCCGAAATTCCACGGAGTTAGAGACCCCATATCCCACCTATCAGGCATTTAAATCTATCAGGCATTTAAATTTTTTACTATACAACTAAAGTCCATCTCTTTGGACTCAGCCTAAGGCAAGGTGGTGCCATGGTTTCAATCCTTAGATCCTTGGCACAAAGCACTTTCCAAGAAGTGAGAGAGGCCTTTCACCTTGGATTTGCACCCTATAGATCCAAATAGAGCCCCCGTAATCTAATTGTTCCAATTGGAACAAAAACCACAGGAAAACCTTACGTGATTACATCGCACACATCAAGTACGTTGATTCATGTCATGAAGAAAGGGAAAAATTGAGTGACAAGCACCTCATGGACTATTTCCTCTTCGGCTTGCATAATCCAAGGCTTTACGACAACATGTTGGTAAAGGATCTCTCCAGCTTTGATCAAGGGGCGATCTTTCTCAATAACAACATGTGAGAAAGCCATTCCACGCAATTGGCCCTCGAGTAAATGACAACCCAAAGCTCATTTGTAACCTTTCCCTCATCTTCTCTCGGGCACCATGCATTACTAGTGGCACCACCCCCAACTAACCACTCACACATAGTGCCACCACGACCTTCCACACTGTCCATCTTTCCATTCCAACCGTTGTCTCCTCACGGCAAACCCCATTGATCATGGAAGGATTAAAACCAGGTCCATTGCTAAATCCCTGGAGCCCATGCGCTCTGCCACCCCTGAGGCACCCATATCACATCATCTCCCTTTGCCTATGCCTCACATCGACCCTAAACCAATCATGCACACCATCGGTGCACCCCACATGGAAACCATCTCTTTAGTGTTTTCTCTGCCAAGGACCTCATAGAGTGGCTGAATGCTCTCAAAAGAAATGCCTGACACCCACAATGTCACGGCTGTGGAATTGACCATTACTTCAAGGATTGCCCTTTACAACCAGTTTCTCACTCCACGGTCGAAGGCATGCTATGCTATTCCTCAATGTGTTGAGAGTGTTTAACATGGGAAGATCTACACTGTCCCATTGAATGTTGTCACACGATTATAGGCCAAACCCAAGAAGTCTAATAAACCTAAGCAGTCCAACACCTTAGCTACCAAATGTGCCCCATCCAAAAAGAAACAATGCTCTAAGAACATTGGCCAAGGTGAAGATTACCATCTGCAATGGCTCAACAAAGACCACATCCTCCTCCTTTGTAGGAGTGATGATCATGCCACTCCCCCATGCAGCCCCCCAAAACTAACCAAACAACAAAAACGGCTGGCCGTATATCCCAATCCTATTCTCAAGAAGCAACGTCCTCAAGAGGCCCCAAGCACTAGTAGAGCACTACTAGGCTCAACTTGAAACATCGCCCATTTTTGTAACCTTTGATCTAATACTCGAGTGTGCGCAGCCCCCCATACTTACTCGATGTCGGAGACAAGAACCTGAACTTCTGCACCAAGTAAGGCAGTAGCCCCAGCTTATGTCCAAGGCCAAGGAAGATCTGTTCACCAACATGACATTGACAAATGAAGATCTTGCCCCACTTGTGCCTCCTAATCCTCCAGTGCCTATTCTAGAGGCGGCCAAGCCCAAATCCCACGTTCACATCAAACAACTTGATGTGAACAATAACACAGAGTCCGACAGACTCACGAGGTGCCCACACAAAATTTGCCTAGGTATTCTTTACCCTGCCACGGCACCCAAGTCACAACCTCAACCCCCGTTGAATGACTAAATTGAACTTCCATATACCATTGCCGATCCACCCTATGAACAAGGCCCTGAACATGAGAAAACTCCTCCTCAACGCAACCTTGCCGGCCTCTCAACCTTTCTTTCTTCCTAAATCCAAATGTCCATTGGAACCTTGTTAAAAGGAAATCCAAATTTATTGAATGACCTTAGGGATTAGATGGAACGAAAACTATAGGCTTCCGTAGAAGAGAGAGATAACTCAAATTCCTCAGACAAATTTAAGCCCCATCATCCTAAAATACTCCATGCGGCAGATCCACAACCCAAAGGTGCACCGACCATTCGTGTAAATGCACTGGGCCAATACTTTGAAAGTGATGCCACTGACGTAAGCCTGCGCATTTCCTATGATGGACATGAGATCATAGCCATCCCCAATGGGGGTGCTGGCATCGTCTCAATACACGGACATGCTAAGAAAATTGGGGAAAACCCCGCTTGGATCCCACCCAACTAAGGATACAGCTTGCGGGTGGACATGACATACACAACATCCTTGGGCCTATGGAGACAAACCTCCCAATTATAGTCCTTAACATGAAGTTCAAACACACATTATCATCATGGACTCATGGTGGCTATGACAACATCTTGGGAAGGCCCTTCATGAGACTGACCCGGCTGGTCCATGATTGGGGCACAGATCATGTCTACATCCGCAAAAGGGATCGAACACTCAAAATCAACTTATATACCAGGAAGACACATCCCATGATAAGAGGTCCCTTCGCCAAACATTCTATGACGACGACAACCAGGACCGACGATCTCTTTGTTTGCAATGCTTGCCACATCCAACCCTTGATGACACACGAGAGCCATCCACAGTCACTTCTGTCAATACTGACAACATTGACCATGACTGGATGCAAATCCTTGCTACAATTGATGAACTCCCCAATCACAAACTTGGCACACAATTTGTGGTCCTAATTGGCTAGTACCTTCATGAACCCTCCAAGCCCTTTGCATGCTTAACACCCTGAGTGTAAGGGTAGCTCCCCAACATGAAATGACCATCCTTCGGGTACGGTTAAATTTTCCCTTTGGCAGAAATATGCAATGAAAGGGTGCCTTGTTGTCTCCTACAGCTAGACACAATCTTTTGCCATGGGAAACATGGGTCTCCCTAGGCAAACCATCACATCTCGTATAACTACAATCCAATGTATTATTGTATTAGCAGCACATCATGGATGGAATATATATTAATTGGATATCAAGCATACCTTCTTGAATGGTGATTTGCATAAGGAGGTTTATGTATCTCAACCTCGGGGTTTTGTTTGAAAAAGACATAAATCTAAAGTATGCAAGTTATGAAATGCTTTATATGGCCTTAAGCAAGCTCCCCCAAAGCATGGTATGTGTGAAGAGGAGTAAGAAGTACTTTTTGGTATTGTTCTATATGTTGAGATGATATGTTTCGCACAAGCCCGGATGAGGATAAGATTTCGGCCTTCAATGTTGAATTTTATGTGTCATTTAAGATGAAAGATTTCGGCCTTCAATGTTATTTAGGCATATAGTTTATGCAGTGTGATGATGGTATTGTGATGTTGTAGTCAAAGTTTTACAATCAAAGTACATATAGAGTTTTCTTACATGGTTTGGTCTTAAATACCATAAGCTTATTGCTACACCAATAGAGACATGTGCTAGGTTCAGTCTCCCAGGATGCATGTAAAACATTTGATGAATCACTTTATCAGCAACAACAGGCCAATTGGCTACCTCGCCTATCTATGTAATACGAGGCCAAACAGTTAGTTTGGGTTCTCCTAATTGAGCAAGTATATGCACAATTATGAAGTAAACAATGGAGGCTTCCAAGCAAGTATTTTGATACTTACAAGGTACTCTATATCCCTTGGGATATTCTATGCTAAGGTAGGTGATATTCAGCTACATGTTATTCAATTGCATGCTTTGAGTGAACTTCAATTGGGTTGGATGTTATGATAAGCAAGGGCCACACTGGTGGTTTTTTCTTTCTTTAGGTATACCATGGCTCAAGAAATTGACCACTCCAAGTTATGAAGGTGAGTACATGGAAGCTTTTACGGGCGAGACTATAAAGGATGTATGGCTCAGACACCTTTTAGCAGATCTGTTGAGATATCGAGCTCAACTAGTGCTGTGGACATTGATGACCCAGGTGCCTAGGTGATAGCTTCTGCACTTATGCCACTGGCATGGTTGGTGAGATTATGATTGATATGTCACCAGTGGATGACACGTGTGTGACAGCTACTTTAGAGTACTAGAGTTATGGCATAGTTATAGCGCCAACTCATATAGTCGAGTTCACACTATGGACCATTGTATGATTTGTAGGAGAGTACTTTCCCTTATTGTATGTACTCTTATCTTTTTAGTTATATGATTGTAGAGAAGAGAAGAAGATACAAGAAATTTCAGCCATCCATCTCTCTCATGTCTTACTCTCTCTTGTGTATGTGTGTTTGCTTTGCAAGAAACTCACGCTCTCTTTGTCCCCTGCATTCTCTTTATGGTATCAGAGCTCTAGTTTGTGTGAGAGCTAAGGAGGAAATCAAGAGGCAAGAACAAAGAAAGCAAGGAAGCGATACACGGGTAAGAGCATCATCATCTCTTTTCCTTCTTGTTTAGGTACAACACCCCTTGGGTAGCTCTAGGAGCTACACATCTCCGATTGAGGAGCTATCATCTCTTCGCAGGCTTGGAGGTGCATGTACGATGTGTAGTACTTTGTATTACCAATTTGCGGCCAAATTTGCATTTCAATTGTGTTTTGGTCACCGTTCCATCATTGTGAAGTGTTTTTGATAGTTTTGAAAAGTTTTGGTTGAGAACTGTCCCTGGTCAAAATCTAATTATTGGAATGCATTAGTGCATTTAGGGAGTGCAAACAGTGTTTTTACATGTATTGCTAATCTTGGATGAATGTACATGTAATTTGGTCACATCTGGTGACATACTGGTTGTGCTGAAGTGTTGCTACAGATACTATTGTGTTACAGGCTGCATACACAAATTATCTATTTGTAGGTTTCTAGTTGTTGCAAGAGGCAAACATGTTTGACAGACTCAATCAGATTGCTAGTGAGAAGCTATACAAGAACAACTTCTATGCTTGGAGGTTAAAAATGACAAATTTTTTGATGGGTAAAGGATTTTGGGACTATGTCAAAGGAGATAATAAGGAGCCTCCAAAGTTATCTAAAGAGGATGTCACTCTAGCAGATATAAAGGCATTCAAGAACTGGAACCAAGGTGCAAGAAAAGTCATGTATTGGCTTTCAATCAGTGTCACAGACATAATTATAGGACACATAGAATGCGAATACTTCAACAGTTGCATGGATGAACCTGGTGCAGATGTTTCAAACTAACACAAAGGCAAGGAAACTACAGCTAAAACGAGAGCTACATACTGTGGAGAAGAAAAGCATCTCTATCAATGAGTATGCTTTAAAGATTAAGGGCATTATTGAATCCCTTGGGCCTATTAATGCATCGACGATGGAAGATGATGATTTAGTGAATGTCTGAATAGGATTGGTAGAGTACAAGCTATTCAAGACCTCCATTGCAAACAGGGAGAATGTTCCCAACTTTTGGGATTTAGTGTCTATACTTATCATCATAAAAGAAAAGTTTGTGGGTGAGGACTCTTCTTCATAAAGTAAGAACATATCAGAACCAGTCTTTTACTACAATTCAAGTAGATACAGAGGTAGAGGTTATTGGTTGAGGTGGCTGGAAACTAGAATTATGAACAACAACAATCCAATGTTCATATAGCAGCAACAATAGTAGCAATCATACACAGGTGCAAGAGGCCAATCTAGAGGCAAAGGGAGCTAGAGGGACTGAGGTGGTTGGCAAAGAAATCAAAATGCAAATAGCATGGAAATATATTATTGTGGCAAACCAGGGCACATGGTAAAGGACTGCTTTAAAAAAGCAGAAAGATATTAAAA
>NC_141063.1:4969110-4974110 GCF_041138505.1 Cibotium barometz
TTTTGCATTCATTGCTACAAAGAGGGTGTGTTGATGTTGGTGTTTGTCATTCTATGGCAAAGAATCAGGCTTTGTTGCACATGCAAGATCTCTTACACCAGTATGGAAAGCGGTTAGCTGATTTTGAAGGGTTGCCTACTCCAGATAGATCAAGTTTTGCCACTATCAACAATGGTTTGCTGATGGAAGAGATGATGTTTGATTCTATTCAGCAAGTTGATTTATATGTTTTCATGGAAAGGAGTCTTAATAGTTGTCAATCAAGAGCATTTGATACTATCCTTAGAGCCGTTTCTTTGAACCAGGGTGGTGTTTTTTTTCTTGATGGACCAGGTGGATCAAGCAAAACTTATCTTTACAATGCCTTGCTATCTCGATTGTGTGGAGAGAAACACGTTGCCTTGGCATGTGCATCGTCTGGAATAGCTGCATTATTACTCTCGAATGGTCGTACAGCTCACTCATGTTTCAAAATTCCATTGGTACTTAATGCTTCTAGCACATGTGGAATCAAAGCTAATAGCCCATTAGCTGAGGTGTTGAAGCTTGCAAGGTTAATCATTTGAGACGAGGGTCCAATGATGCATAGGTATGCATATGAAGCACTGGACAGGACATTGAGGGATATTATGCAAAGTGATACAGTGTTTGGTGGAAAAGTTATGCTTTTTGGTGGTGACTTTAGGCAAATCTTACCAGTTGTGCCAAAGGGATCGCAGGAAGACATTGTTGATGCAACGTTATGCCGATCACATATTTGGAGATATATGAGTGTTTTAAAGCTCACCCAAAACATGTGGGTTAGACAGAGTACTTACTGTGGTATAGCACATGAATTTGTCAAATGGACATTACAAATTGGGGATGGCACTATAGGTCAGCCAAATAATGAAGGCAGAGTAGTAATTCCATCGCAAATGTTGATCCATGGCAACTCTATTTTGAGTTTAGTAGAATGGGTATACAAAGATCTTCATAGAGTTGAGGATTATACATGCTTCTTCAAAGACCGTGCTATTCTCGCACCATGAAATTTAGAGGTTGATGAGATCAATGAACTAGCCTTAAGTTCGTTGCCTGGTCTTGGAAGAGAATACCTTAGTGCAAAATCTATTGTTTCTTGTGAGAATGATGCAATACTATATCCAATTGAGTACTTGAACAATTTGAACTTAGGTGGTGGTTAAACTCCTCACCGCTTACTTCTAAAGATTAATGCGCCCATCATTTTGCTCCGCAATTTGGACCCTCGAGGCGGGGACTTTGTAATAGTACCAGATTGATATGCAAGCAATTTAACTCAAAGGTGATAGAAGCAAAAATTATTACAGGTACAAACATTGGAGATAGAGTCTTTATTCCCAGGATAACATTTGTGTCTACTATGCTTCAATTGCCATTTGACATGAGAAGGAGACAATTTTTTATCAGGTTAGCTTTTGGTATATCAATAAATAAGTCCCAAGGACAAACATTGAGTCTATTGGGACTTTATCTGGCCACGCAAGTATTCACACATGGACAACCGTACGTCGCTATGTCACGTGTTAGATTATCCAATGCAGTGAAAGTGTATGTAAAGAATATTGTGGAATATAAAAGTGGCACAATAGGTTCAAACGAACTCTTCACAACCAATGTTATCTACAAGGAGGTTTTGCAAATGGCATGTCGAAGAATTTAAATGTAAATGGCAGTTTACAAATGTAAGAGACTACATTTATACCTATCTTTGTGCAATGAAGGAAGCATTTGATTGGACAATGTTTCTAAAGATGTGCAAGTGCAGTCTTTGTTTGCTTTTGGATTGCTTTTATATACAATGCTCTTATATTGTGTGTGTGTGTGTATGTGTGTGTGTATATATATATATAAATATATATGTATAATATTAATATGTATATATATATATATATATATAGAGAGAGAGAGAGAGAGAGAGTGTGTGTGTTATATTTGATATCAAGGATATATTGCTTAGGATGGATGTGGCAAGGAGATCATTTTCGTTCGTTTATGGTGATGAATAAGATATTGAAGGTAAATTTTTTAGACGTTTGCTATAATTTAGGTATTATTGTTTTTCAAGATTTATTTAATATTCATGGCTGAATTGTAGACCCTCCATTTTGGGAACGCCAAGCAACAGCTTCTCTAATTATCGAACTATTAGAGAGCACTGGTGTTTTACGGTATATATACAAACTTTCTTTTTATGTAGCTTTTGTATTTTGTTTGATTAATTTATATTTTTATTGAAACATTCATTTGCAACAGGGAATATCTTCACTTTTTAGAACCCAGATTATTGTTGGGTTTGTATGGTCGAGACAGTTACGACGAGAGCTTTGGGCTCCTAGGAATTTATAATCTACGATTGTGGAAGATTGCAAATCAGCTTCATGTACGTGTAATGTTTGTGAAAAATGAAAAGCCTGATAAGTTAGATTTTCGGTGCATAGGCACTAGACAATACAAAAGTTTTTGATTTGTTGTTTACAAGCCTGTTCAAGTGCCGTTCGCCTCAAATATTGATCCACCAAATGAGTTTTGTAAGCTTTTATCCTTATCTAACTTTTTTCTACGAGAGTTATATTTTCAATGCTAATATTTTTTATGGCATACATTTTGCTAGATGGAGGCGTGGGATATAGGCTACCAAGGAGAGATAAACCTATTGTCCGAAGATTGTTTTGAGGTTGTGTTCATGTGTGTTAAGATACTCATCATTTTATGGGTTTGTAATGCTAGAAGCTTCTATATGGATATATCACGATGTTTTTATATATTAGTTTGGCAAGTTGAGGGCGATGTATACATATATGTATAAGTGTGACCAATATCTATGGATATTATGGATGCGTGCGCATACACAGACACATATTTACATGTGTGTATGTGACATGCACACATGCATTCATAGGCGTGCAGACACTTACACATATCTTCTAGTTGTGGCATGTATGGTTTCAATGGATTTCACGTACACATACTCATACGTACATGTATATACATACGTACATCTTTATGCATGTTTGTATGTAACTCAATGTGCCTAGCTTATATCTTTTGCATGTACCTAAATGCAAAATGCTCTTGCCCGCGTCGGAGACGGGTTGTCACGACACTAGTAGTATCAATATATGCTCCCACACACACACCCCCATGCACGCACACACATAAGCATGTCCAAAAGGTACAAGCATGCAAATTTATCACTGGTAGCCCCATCACTTCTAAGCAAAGAATTTGTTAAGACAGCTTTGATGAGTGATGAGGTACCTGCTCCTCCCAAAGAATTTGTTAAGATAGCTTTGATGATGAGGTACTTGCTCCTCCCACGCATGATAATGCTTAAACTTTGAGTCCTATGAGAGTCCTATGAGAATGACCCTAATTTCTCTCAAGTTTGGATCAAGCTTAGAGACAATAGTAGTTCGAACCCTATTTTTGATTACTCGTGCCATGATGGTTACCTTTTCTTTTAAAAGAGATTATGTGTTACACAACCTTTTAGACAGTTCATATATTGAAGGAATGTATCAACCACCATACATGAGTCATCGAGGTATTTCTACTACTTTATAATTACTGTCTAGATAATTCTTTTGGCCTTATCTTAAACAAGATATAACAAATTTATGGCTAAATATTCTATTGACAAAAAATTAAAAGTTATAAAGGTAAGACCCAAGGACTTCTCGCACCTCTACCTATTTTCCTAATGATACTTGGGAATAAATATCAATGGACTTCATCACGGGTTTGCCTACTACATCCAATCATAATTGACATGATTTGGACTATAGTGGATTGTTTAAGTAAACAAGCCTATTTCTTACCTTGTAAGAAAACATTGGCTTCTCAGCACGCTATAATTATCTTTATCGAGCAAATCTTTGTACATCATAGATTGCCAAAATTCATTGTTTCTGATAGAGACTCTAGATTCTGCATTAATTTTTGGATCACTCTTTTCTATAACTTAACCACCGCTAAGATATATTTATCCATGCTCTCCATTCAAAAACGAATGGACAAACTGAGGCTACAAATAGCACTATCTTTGGATCTACTTCGAGCCTATGTTACCCAACAACCTATTTCATGGGATAAGTACATTCATCTTCTGTAGTTTGCATACAATAATACTCCTCATTAAGCAATTGATTGAGCACATATTCTAAGATTATGTATGGAAAAGCTTTGCCTATTCCAGCTACTAGACTTTCCTACAAAATTGAAGCAACTGATCAATTCATTATTGATTTTAGTAGTGTTTTGAATGATGCAAGACATTCTATTATACATGCTCAATAGCAATATGTTAAGAAATCAAACCATAAATGTAAAGCTATCTCTTTTGAAATTAGAGATTATATACTTTTGAGAATTGAGAAGCACAAACTTAAGAGTATTGAGAAATTTCTAGCTGTTAAGCTCGCCCCAAGATTTTATGAGGTGATTCACATAATTAATGATGTTGCTTATAGACTAGAATTACCTTCTCATTTGGCATATTCAAAATTCATTTCATGTGAGTTTGCTTAAACCTTTCAGGGAATCACTTCCCACTCATCTTTTGTATGAGGATCCACCTCTTATTTAGGGTGACGAAGAAGTTTTGAGTCAAGATACTATCATTGACCAACAGATTACATCGACTCGTACTGGAAATCAATATATGAAATACTTGATGACTTTTCAAAATCATCCTCGTGAAGATGAAATATGGGTGCCTGAGAAATATTTTCATGCCTTCCCTTTGATCCTCCATTCTTTCCAACAAACCCGCAATCGAGGGCAATTACAAACTCAAACAAGAGGGAATGTTATGAGAATATATTTTAAGCTCTCTTAAAAATATTGTTCTACCCTCTTAGATAATTTGGGAATGCTTGGATTATCTTTACGTCATGCCAAATTATGTTAATATGATGGCTGAAGCCATTGTAAATATTAATACATTTAGTGCACATTAACGTATGTTTGGGACCTCC
>NC_141063.1:4979110-5106610 GCF_041138505.1 Cibotium barometz
CCCTTGGGTTGATAATCCGGCTTGGATTTCATTTTGTTTTGTCTTTCAATCTTCTTTCTTTTTGCCATCGGGTTTTACTTCTTTAACCTATAATGTAAATATATAATCAGTAATAAAGATTTAAAAAAATTAATATGTGAAATTTTATGAGGAAATGTAATAAGACTTACATTAAGTTGTCCTACATTAAGGAAGAAGTAAGCTTGAAAAATATAATTTGTATTAAAAAAGCATTCTCCATCCACAAGAAAACATGTCTTATTGCTATGCTACCTCTTTAATCTATACTTTCACTTAGTATGTATGATGGCATGACTTTAATTATCAAATATTGAATAATGATATACTTACTTGTATCTTTACATACGATCAATTCTCATGCAAGCTTTCATCCTCCATATACAAAGTTCCAATATAAAAACTATTCTCTTGCAATAGATGAAAAGTATTGATGTTATAAGTAGTGTCACCACTTCAAAGTAATAAAAAGTCATAACTTATGCTTATGTTTACTCACAATATAACATCTGGATGGGACTTTGGTGTAGAATTTAGAGAGTATGTTTGATGCCGTCCTAAGTCAAGCACTGCTAGACTCCAATGTCTCCTATTAAAACAAATATCCACATTAAATGGAGAAAATATTTGTATACAAATACTCGAAAATTATAAATACATAAAGCTCTCAACCACATACGTTTGGTGGTAGGGAATTAAAGGGTTACAATATGTAAACCATGCTTGGAGCTAAGTATCTGTATGGTTAGGTGACCTTAGCAAAGGAGACATAAGGGGGTCCAAAATAAAAACAAACAATTCATCACCATCTCTGCAAGATTTGACCTCAGCAACCTCGTGCATGCAAAGATAATCTTGTCAGTGGCTTCTACATGAATCATTTTTAAAGCCTGGATGTCGTCCCTTTCGAACTTAAGTATACCAATTCCATCATCTATATTTACATCGAATGGAGCACCAATCTTGTAGTTTTCTCCTTATAGCACCCTAATTTGCACTACATTGTGCATTGCACTTTATTGGCAGCTTTGAGTTCTTCTTCTTTCTTGGTTTCGGGCTCTTTGTTATTCTGAGCTTCTTCAGCTTGAGCATACAACTTTGTGTCTCTTTCATGTGTTACTTCTGTAATCTTCACCTCATCCTTAGACTTCCTTCTAGGAGGAACTACTAGGATGTCTTTCATTTTTTTGTATGTAACATCCAAAAGGTGCAAAAGTTTGTCATACCTATATCTTTCTCAATTACAATCACCCTATGGGCATGTGCTGCAAGAACAAAGGTATCCTCAAACCACTTAATTAAGAAATCCTCAGTTGCCTCCTGCAAACACAAGAGTGCAACTAAGAAACACCTAAACTTTACTCCTCTCTCGTCATAAAGTTCCCTCACAATTCTTTGAAAAGGAGCCTTTGGTATAGCTAGTCCCGTAGCATTTTGTTGCCTTCTAATATCCCTTAATACACCCCAGTGTTGTGTCACTTTCCTTTCCCTGCTTCTTTGAATAATAGACACATGCTTCCCTTTTCCATCAATTTTTCTAGCACTTTTCCAAGCCCTTTCATGGTGGCTATCTTTTTTATTTGAGGACCCTTTCCTTCATCCCTTGCAATTTTCTTTGTCTTTACCATATGATCTAGAAAGAAACAACCAAAACATTAGAAAAAATTACTCTTTATATCTTGTTGTACAGTTGAAATCATAGATATGAGTAAAATCCTTCAGCTAAATCCTAGAATTACTTGTAAGGCATGCATAATGGCCAAGAACGGAATGTAGGGCATGGACCACACACACATGGCCAAGAGAGGGATTCGAATAGCATGTAGCAACACACACATGGCCAAGAGAAGGGCTTAAAAAAGGGAAAATACCATATGAAAAACGATTTCTCAAGAACACCTATGGAACCCTGAAATCGCTTTTCAGGGTACTTCATCTTTGGCTTCAAATAGCATGTAGCAACACACACATGGCCAAGAGAAGGTCTTCAAAAAGGGAAAGTACCATGAAAAGCGATTTCTCAAGAACACCACCTATGGAACCCTGAAATCGCTTTTCAAGGTACTCCATCTTCTGAACTGAGCAGCTCGAAATGGTAGGGCTTAGAAGAGCCTAGCTAACTGTTCTGAATTGCCAAGAGATGGCTTCAAACAGCATGGAGCACACCCACATGGCCAAGATAAGGGGGCTTTAAATAGCATGGAGCACACACATATGGCCAAGAGAACGGCTTGAAATAACACACACACACGGCCAAGAGAATGGCTTCAAAACAGCATGGACCACACACCCAATGACCAAGAAAAGGGCTTAAAATAAGGCAAAGTACCATGAAAATCCATTTATCAAGAACACCACGTTTGGAACCCTAAAATCACGTTTCATGGTACTCCCTCTTCTAAGTCGGGTAGCTCAAAATGGTAGGGCATTGAAGAACCTACCTAACTATTTTGAATGGCCGACACCAATTACCCTTGAAAGTGATTTTCCATCACCTCCACTTTTAGAGCCATGAAATCACTTTTTCTGTGGTATTTCATCAGCTAAAGCATATGTTAAGGAAAGGCCCACACAAACAAATATGGTAGAGGAAATATATTTCCAACTAGTGGAGAAGAGTTTGATGAATCCAACAATAGGAGGAGAGTAATGAGAGCTTGATAAATCTAGTAATAGGAGGAGATCTTAATGAAGACGTATCCGTGAACTATGAGCTTGGTGAAGATGAAGAAGAATGGTGCACCGTGAAGACTGTTCTTGTGGAGAAGAATGAGTGGTTAATGATACTATAGTGTGATAATTCCATGCAAACATGAGAAATCTCAAAAAGGAGTCGGCAACAAAAAAAGTACAAATGACACTTGAGGCTTGCTTTTAAAGATAGTTTATCTCTTTCATCAAAGACCTATATGCATGTGCAAGATCTTTCACTTGAGTATAATGGCAGGAAAAAGATTAACAAAAAATTCAACAAGCTACCAGATCCAACAAAATTGGTTGTAAACAATTGTCCATGGCATGGAAGAAAATGTAGGCTTCTAGAGAAAGGTGTTGGCCTAGTATGTTATCTATATATTTTGGCTAGCTAAGGAGAAACAGAAGATGAAGTTGTGATAGAGAGAGTGCAATTTTCTATGGGGCAGTTTCACATGAAGGAGGAACATGAAGAGGATGAGGATGCAATAACACTACTGAAGAAGAAAGAAAGTTGGCTTCAGATGTAACAAATATAAAATTCAACATAATACGATGAGATAAAGAGGATGTCAATGTAGCATCAAAAAGTGATATTGCTATCCCAGTTCTTCCTTCTTTTAATTTTGAGGACGAGGAGTATGTTTTATTATATGACTTACAAGTAATGTTTAATATTGGTAAGATTATACACTCACACTTATTACTAATGCTTGTAGAGATAAGGAAGGGTTTGTTGAGCATGATGGAGATGAGAGTATGCTACTCTTGAGGATGTCTTGTCAAGTATGCAGATCCCAAGAATGCATTAGAGTTATACTACAACAAAGCCAAAAGCTACAGAGAAACAAGAGCTCTCCGCAATTCAAAAGCATCTTAAGATATCGGATTAAGGTGCACCAAAATTTATGCAAGGTGATGTTGATGTTATAAAGAGAAGGATACTCATGCATGAAGTTTGATTGATCTATGGAAAGATAATATATTGGTTTTTTATGAAAATCCAAAGGTATATATATATGTGGACTTGCAAAACACTTATAGTGTAGTTGTAAATTGTTTCAAATCATTGGACTTCCAATCTTTCTTTTCACAAAAATGAAAGATCTTATTAATTAACTTCCACACATGCTTTTTGTGTTCTTGCAGTACCACTGTCAGCATGGTCTTTCACAACATTATGTAAGGCCTTCCATTTCTCAAAATAAATAGTAGTTGGCTCCCTCTTTCTAGGTTTAATGTCCCAATTTGAGAGAAATCATCGAGCTTTTTATACCATTAATGGATGGCTTGTTTTGTAGGGATTTCAACATCATTTTTGGACTTCTTTGCATCTACTTAAATCTTTACCTTTCCTCTGTAAGCTAATTTCTGGTAGAACTTCTTCCAGTGCTTTGATTGTTTTTTTCCTCTTGCACATAGGCATGAGCTTCGATGCAAATCCAATATACAAGAATATAAGTTTTCCTCTTGCATATAGGCAAATGAGCTTTGATGCAAATTCAATATACAAGAATATAAGTTTTTCAATTATTTTACATAGCACATGTAGTATGGATATGTACCATTTCCAATGGTATGTTCAACACGAGTTAAAAATTAGGGTCTTTTTCATGCCTATTTGGTGCTATTGTCCAATTTTTTGAATCCATTGTTTTTGCAAATTGCATAAAGTAAAGACATGGACATTTGGTATTACCTCCTTTTTTTGATATGTTATACATACATTTTAATGTTTTGAGATCACCTAAAACTAAGAAAAAGTTTGTATTAAATTATAATAAATACACTGTAAATGAATCATTTTAAAAACAATGGTTGGTTTAATGCCTACCATGTGCCATTCAACTAAGAAAATTCCAATATCTTCCACAAAGAGTCCTTCTCCCTAGTTTTTCCAGTCAATGATATTTGGAATATTGGTTTGTTGGAAAACCCAATAGAGCGCATCATGATCTTCTACATTTACTTGTGATTAATGCGCTTTAATTATTATGTGAGTGATGAATAAGTCAAAATAAATAACCAAAATAACATGAGAAAAGCAACATACCTCAAATGAGCCAATCCACCAAATATTGTTTTCTGATTGTACACTAAAGTACCTAGGATCATCTTTACCAAATTTTGTATCAAAAGATCTATTCATCAATGTAATGGTTACTCTTTCGGTCTTTTTCTGTTTGATCACTTTGCATTCATCAAGCTTTATTACAAATTTGAGTACTCCTCTTGTCTCCTCAAGTGTGGTAGAAAAATACTGCACCATTCCTTTTTGTATTGATTGAAGGTCAAAGAATATGTTATTGGATTGATCATACTCAGTTCATCTAATTTTGATGTGTAAATGGCCTCAATGTGGAATGGATGATAAATGAATCCAACAATTTTCTCATTTAATGCAACACATTCCTTTGCAACTCATAAGGTTTTGGCAAGATTGTTGCTTTGATATTGTTTCCTTTAGGCTTTACATGTATAAGTTTAAAATTTTCTAAGTATCCTTTTCTACCAATACAACAATCTAAATACTTTTGTTGTTAAGAGTAGGGACCTTATTATAAGATAAAGTCTTCAACAATTGCCCTCCTTATCGTATTATACTTTTTTGCCAAAATTATTTCTTTAGCCATGGCAGAAGCTAAAAGCATTGAATATTGTTTGGCGGCTCCTACCTCTATTGGTTGGCGGCTCCTACCTCTATTAGTTGCTTGTTTTCCTTTTCAGGATGCAATAATGACCTAAATTAAACACATTTTGATATTTCCTTAATACCAATATAATGTTTTATAAAGATGAATAGTTTATAAACAAAGAACTCACTTACTTGGCTACTTGGATCCGTTTTTTCATCCTTCCACTGTTTGGATTAAGGTTTTCAATATTCTTCAACTTTCTCAATCTTCTTCTTATGCCAATGCTCATTTGCTTCTTTTGGGCTTGTTCCAAATTTGTTTTAAGCTCCTTGATAGTCTCATCTTGAGATTTGATCGTTTCTATCAGCTTCTCGTGGCTTCGATTCAGTGTACTATATTGCCAATGAATAACCCTTTTCTCTAACTATGTTATATGATTGATATCTTTATAAACTTGCGCTAATGATTGAGCATTACAATACCCAAGCAAGCCTTGGTGGACATCTCCTACATATCTTATCAATGAAGTAAGATTTTTGAATGGAGGTGAACTTAAAGTAAGAGGTTAATTCGGATATAGTTGTCCATCACCATAAATTAATATTCTTTGATCTTCTACATATCTTATCAAAGAAGTAAGATTTTTGAATGGAGGTGAGCTTAAAGTAAGAGGTTGCTTCTTCGGATATAGTTGTCCCCATCACCATAAATCAATATTCTTTGATCCTGTCTAACTCATATTATCCTTGTCTTTGCTACTTATCTTAATAGGCTTGTTCTTATTTTGCAACAACTCATACTCACTCTTGAGCTCAACATGCAAATGATGGAGTTTTCATTTGAGTTATTAACATGTAATATTTTATTCTAGATATTGGTTATAGATAATTTTGTTTCAAATATAAAAACACAAAGACATACATACATATATACATATATAAGAATACATACATATATGCATACATAGCACAATACATATATAACATATTTAAATGCATAATCCATACACACACACACACACACACACACACACACATATTAATAACCCATTATGGCATTATATACACACACACACACACACACACACACACACACACACACACATAGATATAAGAATATATACATAACATAACACATATATAGCATATGTGAATACATAATACACACATATGATGGCATGAACTCTGGAAATGGGGTGAAGATACTAATGAAAGCCCGCATGGGAGCGAGAGCTTTCTCATCTAAGAGACAGAAAGTAATATGTTAAAGGCAATATTATGTCACTCAAAAGAAAATATATACATCTCTCTCTCTCTCTCTCTCTCTCTCTCTCTCTCTCTCTCTCTCTCTCTCTCTCCATATGCATGTATTCATATATAACATATATGAATACATACAGATATACATGCACACACACACACACACACACACACACACACACACACACATATATATATATACGTTTTTTGTTCTCTCCATTGTGAAAAATTCTCTCTCTCTCTCTCTCTCTCTCTCTCTCTCTCTCTCTCTCTCTCTCTCTCTCTCTCTCTCTCTCTCTCTCTCTCAATGTTTTTTGTGAGACAGGAATTTGGATCTTGGGGAGACACATCACTTACTATCATACAGATTAAAACATATATACTTCAATTATTACCTTGAGCAAGATAGCATAAACCATAATTAAAATAAAACACATGAGAGAGTGTTGGGTGCAATCTATTCCCTTCCACTTCGTGGGTATTTATGTCTTAATTAATAAAAATAGCCCATATGCCAAAAATAGCTGCACACTTATGCATGAGCTTTCCCTTTACAAAAGAAGAATTTGATTTTACCACAAGCTTAGATAAATCCTTCCTATCTAAACCACTAAAGGAAAAATACGTAAAGAACCCCAAGGGCTAATTCATGTACAATAAAATTAATAGGTCCACGCCCAAGTATAACAATAGTGGGCGGCCAATAACAATACAAAATATCTTGTAGTAAATACTACAGTTAGAATACAAAAAATGAGAACCTTCGTGGTAATAGGTCACGCCAAATCACCGCCATCAGGCCCTAGCCATACCGATGGCCATTCTTGCACCTTATGAGCACAAAGCTCGTCAATCTCACCAACCTACAATTTGTACGTTCAAACACATTACACATTAGTAACACATGCTACAGTTACACAACATCACATAAGAATTAAATCTAACACTTAGTTCCAACCATCCCTAAAGTTCTAACACACGGAATATTCAAAATCACCCAAGTGCCATGCTACGAACATAGTTGTAATTAGGCATCCCCAGTTAACCAGAGAGGGGCGAATGGACAAACCGTAACATCCCTCTTGCCTGGTATAGAAACTATCCTCAGTTGCATCATATCAACTGGTCCATGTTTGAAAGTAAGATTGGATGAGGTTGGGATATACACGGAAAAACTGCTCAGGCATCTATTTAGCATTCTCATGGGGATGATTTTTAAAGGTTAAAAGATATATATTATACAATGAATCTGTGCAAGTGGTAGTGGTCTCATGGTCAATAATAGCTTCACGTTGAAGTTCTTCTAGTTGGTCAACAAGACTAGGTGCTTGCTCATATACAGGATGTGTAGGGAGTGGTCCCTTATAAGGTCTCAACAGACTGATATGGAAAGAATTATGAATTCTCCAATGAGAAGGAAGTAAAAGCCTATATGCTAGGTCATTGATTTTATGAGTAATTTGAAAGGACCATAAAAATGAGGAGCTAACTTAACAACAGGGTTAGTCTCAACACTTTTAAGACATCTCTTTTCAATACGAAGCAAAACATATTGACCTACTTAAAAAACCATGTGCTTTCTTTTCTTATTAGCATGTTTAGTGTATTGCTCTTGTGCTTTGGAAATAGCATTATGAACATGATCATAAATGGAAGTAAAATCAATGGTGAATTGATCTATAGCTTCAATAGTGTGTGACAAACGAGTAATAGGAGTTGGTAAAACTTTGCCATACACAATTGTAAAAGGTGTTTTTCCAGTGGATGAATATGGTGTGTTATTGTATGCAAATTGCAAAATATGGATATACTTATCTCATTACTTCATGCATATGTTTCATCATAACCTAAATAATGGGATAAGTAAATCCAATATTGTGCTATTTGTCACTTCAGTTTGACCATTAGATTCAGGATGCAATAGAAAAATCCAATTTAGTGCCTAAATTATCAAACAATATAGTCCAAAAATTAATGTAAAACTTAGAATATCTATCAGAAACAATCACTTGTGTGGTAAACCATGATGTGTGAAAATCTATTTAACAAACAAATGTGCAGCTTAATGTGCAGTAAGAATCCTTTTACAAGGAAGAAAATATGCATGTTTGCTAAATCTATCAATAATGGTCCAAATCATATCATTATGGCTTGCAATCATGGGAAATCGAGTGATAAAATCCATATAAATTTGTTTCCAAGGAGCGTTAGGAATTGGACGAGGCATAAGTAAACCAAGTTTCTTACCCTTGTAACTTTTCGCTTTTTGACAAACAATGCATTTAGAAATAAAAGTAGCTACACCATATTTCATTTTAGGCCAATAGAAGTCACTAAAGATGGTCTGGAATGTAGATAAAACACCTCGATGTCCCACATAAGGTGGCTGATGTAATTCCTCTAGAGAATAGAATGTCTAAAGGGTCAAGTAATGCATAATATTTTCTAAAAGAAAAGATATCCATCATCGTAGGAATACTTAGCAAAAGGGTTCCAATGATTTTCTCTCAATCTAGACTAAATGTCACTAAAGTCAGGGTCTTGGTCATAAGTCTCACACATAGAGTTAAAAGATGTATTCCTTTGAATGGAAGGTCTCCTACTCAAAGCGTCAGCAACTATGTTTTCTTTACCAAGTTGGTATTGAATTATAGGCTGAAAACTTTGAATAAAAGCTGCACATTTAATGTGTCTATCGGAGATAAGTGGTTGAGAAAACAAGTGTTTAATACTCTACTGATCAGTTTTTATAAGAAACTCTGAGCTCATTAAATAATGTTTTTGAATTTTTAATGCATGGACTACAACAAGAAACTCTTTATCATAGGTGCTATACTTACTTTCAGCAGGATGAAATTTCCTACTCTCAAAAGCAATAGGATGACCATCTTGCATTAACACAGCACCAATGCCCTTACCACTAGCATTAGTTACAACCACAAAGAAAGGACGCGAAAAATTATATAATTGTAACACAACTGTATGAGTAAGTGCATATTTTAATGCAAGAAAATATTTATCTTAAAGTTCAATCCATTCACAAGGTTTAGTTTTCTTGAGAAGTTCAGTGAGATAATGTGCCTTATATGCAAAATTATGGACAAACTTGCGATAATAGCTACATAACCCTAGAAAAGATCATAACCCTAGAAAAGATTCTTAGGTCGCACCATGATGCAATAGTTTCTATTTTCTTGGGATCAACATGGATTCCCTTAGCAGAAGCTATATGTCCCAAATACTCAATCTCACTCTAAAAGAAACTACTCTTTTTAGGATTAAGGTAAAGTTCATTTTCCTTGAACAGATTAAATACAATTTCCAAGTGCTTTTCGTACTCTTTTGTAGACTTACTAAAAACTAAAATATCATCGAAAAAGACAATCACAAAGTTTTGATGGCCAAGAAAGATCCTATTCATCATACGGCTAAAAGTCACAAGTGCATTAGTAAAACCGAATGTCCTAAAAACTCAAAGTGACCAGTCTGAGAGTTATAAAAGCAGTTTTATAGATATCTTGATTGGCTATTCTTACTTGATGATAGATCAATTTGCTAAAGACGCTGGCTCCCCTTAATTTGTCGAGTAGATCATCAACTCTAGGAATTGAAAATCTATTCTTTATAGGATTCTTGTTGACAGCCCTGTAGTCTACACACATACGATAAGTACCATTTTTCTTCTTTATGAGAAGGACTGGTGATCCATATGGTGAACTACTCGGTCTAATAAGTCCTCGAGAAAGTAAATCCTCGATCTGAGACTAAGTTTTTCTTTGCTCAAGAGGGTTAACTGTATAAGGTGCTCTACAAGGCGGTGCACTTCCAGGAATAATATCTATTTAATGATTTTCAAGACATGAACTAGGTAGTCTAAGAGGTTACTCACATTGAGGAAACAATAAGAAAAATTAGAAAGAAAAGAGTCATGTGATGTATCCCTGGGAGATGGTTCTTCACAGCACTAAGCTGGTTAACCAAAATTAAGAAAGTTTTCTCCCTCTTCCTCAAAGCCCTCTTGGCCTCAATATGGCTAAAAAGAGGTTGATCTTTACCTTCAAAAATTCCTTGTAAACATTCTTACCATGATGCATAAAAGACATTATGTGCTTTGCATAATCAATCTGTGGTGTGTACTGATGTCAAGAAGGTATTCCCAAAATCATGTCAATACCATGCAAAGGTGCTACTAAGAAAGTGCATTCATCAGAAAATTGTGCAATAGACAAAGCAAGATTCTTCACTTTCTTAGTACAATTATACTTTTCATTTTGAAAAGCAACCTTTACTTTAAAACGAGAAGAAATCATGTCAAGATGAAGAGCATATGTAAGACGTTTAGAAATAAAATCATGTGTACTACCATTGTTCATGCAAGATTGTGATTTCTTTATCTTAAATTTTTCCTTTCATTTAAAGTAAAGTGTGTGGTGAAAAAGAAGGAGGATCAAGGTTAGACGTACCTTCTTGATCAGATTTACCATTGAACTCGTTACCATCAAACTTTGGCTCATAATTGTCATCGTAAGCGTCATCATTGTCTCCACTGGTAGTGTCTTTATTACCATCCACCATGTTAAGTCAAGCGATTGGCTTCTTGTTGTTGTTGTAGTTTCTTGGACACTTATCAGCATAGTGCCCCTTTAGACGAAAAATGTAACATCGGATATTCTTCACTTTTTCATCTCAATTCGTCGAATCTCGAACATCTATCTTCTTTAGTTCTCCACTTGCTCCATTATTGTTGTTGCCAATCTTTGCTTTATTGTTAGTGAATTGATGGCTTCTTTAATCTTCATCCTTGTGAAAAGGTCATTTGAATGAAGAATGCCTATCAAAACCACTAGAAGATTTCAAAGCTTTTGAGAATTTAGAAGTACGGTTCTCTTATTAGAACCTGGGCACACTACTTTTCTTTTCACAAACTAAGCAAGAGATTTAGTAGAGGCAAGAGTATGATTCTCCTGTTAGAATCTAGGCACACCATTTTTGTTTTCACAAACCAAGCAAGAGATTTAGTAGAGGCAAGAGTATGAGGACGAAACATGTTAACCTCCATTCTAATCTGTGGATCCAGCCTTCCTTTTAAGCTTCTTTTCATGCACTTTTTCAATGGTCTGCATTTGAATGAGAGCATTCCAAAATTTCTCAATGTAAGTTTGGACATCCTCCCCTTTCAACTGTCTAAGGGTGTCCCAATGCTGCTTGTCTTCATATTGAGGAGGTAGAAAGTGTCTCTTAATTTCACGCTAAAACTTCTCCCAAGTATGAGGTTTATATATCCCATTATTAGTAGCATTCCACCATAAAGCAACATTCTAAATCAAATGATTTGCAATGCACTTGACCTTGTCTTTCTCGAAAAATTTCTCTCTCGAAAAATAGTCATCAAATTGGCTAAGCCAGGCTAAAATAGTACGTGTGTCCTTTTTTCCATCAAAATTTTGAAAAGAGAAAGCCTTGCGACTAATGCAACATTATTTTTGAGCCGTTTAAGCATCTAAAGTTACCTTGACAGCTCGACGAACGGAATCCTTGTCACTATCGCTTTTAATATCATGTGTGTGCCATTTTTGACATTTTAATTGGTCTTCTAATACAGTTCTACGAGTGTGTTCATTGACCAATTTTGCTTGCAAAGCAGTAAGTTGCTCTTGAATAGACGGGAATGCAGGAAAACTATCCATAAATGATGAGAAATAAAGAAAATAGCAAAAGTTCAGAAATACTTATAGTAGTTCCTGCTCTTGATAATAATTATGAAGTTTGTGTGACTCGAAGAGTGATGCGGCCATCCAACGCAATCTCCAAAATATCAAAAAGTAGCGGTGAAACGTCGAAAGGTCATTCGGTGGAAAGATATTGAGTACCGGAAGAGAATTTGAGCTTTGAAAGAGCTAACGATGACCAATTCTGAAATTTCTGAAAACTTTGATTTGATGTAATTCTACGTTTAGAACAAGTGAGGGATGCTGATTTTTTTTAAAAAAAGTTTGAAGCTGGGCCAAATTTGAATAAATTTTGGCAATTTTTGAAGGGTTTTGACTTAAAAAATCTCCACACATGAATCTCCTCCTTACTTTGAAGATTTATATGAGTAAAAGAAGATGGGAATAATGGAGACCATGGATTTTTACAGGCTTACAACCACCGTTGCAAATTGAAATCGTTGGATCCTCGACAAAAGTGTGCCGACACGGTATAACTTTTATGTATCTAATTGATTGAATCGGGATTTCAATGCAGTTTGTAGAGTTCCAAGGCTCAAGAGTATGCCAACTGTGCACTTTTTCGTTTTCTTCTTCCTTGCTAGCTTTTTTGCCTTGTGTAGACTTTGTAGAAACTATTGAATTTCATAGAGTTAGCCTTGTACTAGCCTTGAGTTTAGGCTTAGTTAAAGCTTGATTTGAATTCTTTTTTTTGCCCTTCCTTTTGCCTTCCCTGCACTTGTCTTTCCAGCTTCCTTTTGGTCACCACACGTGAAGAATTTGAAGCCCCTTTTGAAGCCTTTATTTTTTTAAATTCCTTCTCTTCTTGTTCTAAATATTTTTCACCTTCTCTGCCCCAAAGCTCTGATCCATTGATAGGAATTTGGATCTTGGGGAGACACATCACTTACTATCATACGGATCAAAACATATAAACTTCAATTATTACCTCCAGCAAGATAGCATAAACCATAACTAAAATAAAACACATGAGAGAGTATTGGGTGCACTCTATCCCCCCTAAGAAGTGTCTGCATCCTTCTACTTCTTGGTATTTATGTCTTAATTAATAAAAATAGCCCACATTCCAAAAATAGTTGCATGTTTACGCATGGGATTACTCTTTACAAAAATAGGAGTTGCTTTTACCACAAGCTTAGATAAATCCTTCATATCTAATCCACTAAAGGAAAAATACATAAAGAACCCCAAGGGCTAATTCACATGCAACAAAATTAATAGGTCCATGCCCAAGCATAACAAAAGTGGGCGGCCAACAAAAGTGGGCGGCCAACAATAATACAAAATATCTCGTATAGTAAATACTACGGCCATAATACCAAAAACGAGAACCTTCCTGGTAATAGCTCATGCCAAATCACCGCCATCATGTCCAAGCCATATCGGCTTACGAGCACAAAGCTCGTCAATCTCACCAACCTACAAGTTGTCCATTTAAACACATTACACATTAGCAACACATGCTAAAGTTACACAACAGCACATAGGCATGAAATCTAACACTTAGTTCCAACCATCCCTAAATTCATATGTCATGGGATATTCGGAATCACCTAAGTGCCATGCTACAAACATAGTGGTAATTAGGTGTACGGACGAACAAACCGTAACATTTTGTTCTTTCCATTGTGAAAAAATCTCTATTATATATATATCTACATATATAATTAGCAAATAATTGTGTGTGTGTTTGTTATCTATGTATAAATATATATGCTACATTAGACATAAAATTACATCCATTATACAAAATAACATACCTAAGATACTTAGAAACATATTTAAACACCACATATCTTGGATAAAAATTCCTAAAATAATAAGCAACTAATCTTAGTAATTCTCTTGCACCTTGTAGCTCACCTTCCTCGAATTCTAAATAAGCACCAAGAAAAGCTAAATGATCAACTCTTTTTTTCACTCCTGCTCATCATCAACACAATTTGCCAACAAAAACAAAATGAGAGAGAGAGAGAGATACACGATGCATGTGTGCATGCATCTATCCATGTGTGTATGTGTGAGAGATAAACAAAGAGCAAGTGTGTGTGAACACAAACACACATGCATGCTTTGCTCTCTATTTTTTCTTTCTCTATAAAGGAAATCTCTCTCTCTCTCTCTCTCTCTCTCTCTCTCTCTCTCTCTCTCTCTCTCTTACTCAATAAAAGTGTTTCTTTTTCTATTTACTGAAATTTATCTCTCTTTTTCTCCTTTTTCATAAATGAATGCTTTTTAAGGTATACATTCATGATATCAAACTTTTATTGAAATACAAAAACATAAAAACTTTATACATATAATACATACATACATACATACATACGTATATACATACACACACACACACACACATACATACATACATACATACACACACACATATAATACATACATACATGTACACATATAATACATATAATACATACACACATATAATACATACATACATATAATACATACATACATGTACACATATAATACATATAATACATACACACATATAATACATACACACATATAATACATACATACATGTACACATATAATACATACATACATATAATACATGTATGTATGTATGTATGTATGTATGTATGTATATGTGTGTGTGTGTATATATATGTATGTATGTATGTATGTATATATGTGTGTGTGTGTGTGTATGTATGTACATATACAACTTATCAAAGGCTATTCTTTATTGTTGAACCATGAGGAAGGACTTGCAAACATGGAAGACATTGAAGAGGTAATGCTAGTAGAGGTGTGCTTACTCCAAGGGGAAGAAATGACAGTGGTGCTCAATTCATGACATGTATAGTATGCATATTTTAGAGGCAATGTGAAGTTGCACATCTTTTGGGATTGACCACCTAGGGGGGAGCTATCTCACGTATCTCTCAGATGTGTCCTCCTCACTATGCACAGATGGCTTCTCCAAAAAATTTGATATAAGGATATAAGCTTATGCACAATTACAACATAATCCTTGGCATCGATAGGCTCCAAATAATGAGGATATAACAATGAGAAAAACTCTGGGATGCATTCGTCTTCAGGTTGGATAAACCATATATTAATATAGGATTATCTAGCATACCTTGGATATAGTAGTCTTCTCTTGAACCATAATATCTCTAGTAGTCTATATGTCTGCCTTTCTCAATGTTGTAGCCCTTCCAAGACTTTCTAGATAAGAAACTCACATCACAAAAACGTCCACAGAAAGCAGGCATGGTGTTGATCCTTGGATCCCATCATATGCAAGATTTTATGGCTACCAGTTAAAGGGGAACATATCGACACATCATATTTATCTAGCGATGTACATTTTACATAATGGCAGGTTCTTGGATCCCACCTTTTTTGGAGACTAACCTGATACCATGTGCGAGCTTGTTGGGACCCGTCTTCTCCCAACTTCACAACAGAGGAGGTAGCAAAGGTGAATGGGTCTCTAGACTTCATAGGCATTAACATCCAAACAACCTTCTATGCCTTTGAGACTGACTTCTACCTTACCGAGAACAAAACCTACTACTACCTTCACTGGAGGGACCGGATTACCGATAGGCAAGTTCTCCCTTGGCAGAGGGCTTGGTGAAATTGCCTGTAGGGCTCAGCGTAGCAGGGATATCGGGTAAAGCGTAAAGCTTTTTCCCAACTTCCGGCTACCCCCCGGAGCCTCAGGGAAGCACTTGAATCAACAGAAGGGAAGGGGCCTAAGTCGACAGATGCTGTGCACTCGAGTGTTCCCGGGGAGCGACACCGTACCCTTGAATGAGACAAGGGTGGGTGGGGATATGACCCTAGGCATCTGATTTTAAGCTTAAATTGCCCATGCATAAGGTGTCTTGATGAGATGTATATAACATCTCTCGCACAGCAGGAGAACGAGATGGGGTAGCCATAGGACATGTAATATATGCCTAACTTGACCTCAATTGATAGAGCAGGTGGCTGTGAAGCGAAGCCTCATTTCATGTGTTTATGGCATGTATGCTTTTCATAATCATGTACTTCTTTAAACTCTTTCCAGACCTTGTTTCACCGATTCATGCATTGTGTTCCTGTTTTTTGAAGACTAGCTTCATCACACAAAGTAGCCACAAAAACCCAACCAGCTGCCTTGGTGCGTATATTAGTAGGAAGTTTTTTCTCTTGAAGCTTGTCATAGAGCTCCCACTTGGCCGATACTAATATCAATGTCTCCTCAAGATCCCATAGATCACGCTAGCTACCTTCTGCTCCATCCCCTTAGTTGACAAGCATGGGGTCATTATTGTCATCAAGACTAGGATCCGGAGGTAGAGGAGGAGATGAAGCGTAGAGGTGAGGAGGTCGAGGTGAAGTGTGTCAAGAGGAAGTGCGTTCCTGACTAGCTAATTGAAAGACTCTGTAACCAGGTGAAAAGTAAGGTATTCCTGAAGTTGAGCCGAGAGTTCATTAGAAGCCAGGTAGGGTTATTCTCAATGTGTAGTGTGTTTCTTTTCTACCCGAGCAAGCCTCTGTCGAAGGGCGAATTAGGCAAGTGGCTTTAGGAAAGTATATTGCACGACTGTTCTATGTCTAAGATTTTATATTTGGGAAAGGGTTTTTTCAATGTGTTGTTTATCAAAGGGCAGTCTGTCTTTGATTTGTTTGCCAAGGGACCCTTGTTTTTTAGCCAAAGGTTGGTGCATGTCTTTCCGTTTGATCCTTTGTTTGATGTCAATAAAAGTCTACAGAATGCATGCCTGGTTTGGGTTGAAGTGATTGGACTGTCTCCCTGGCTTAGACCTACGCTGCGTGACATAGCCCAGTCCCTTGGTTCAGTGTTGTTTGTTCCTGGTGTGATGAGGTAGGAGAAAAGCAGGGTAATAGTGTGTAACCCATCTAACGAGACTATAGTCTTGAAATCTTGAAAATCTTGAATGAGATTAAAAAGGAGTAGATAGTTGAGACTTTGGGGGTGATGTATACCTGATTTTGAATAGTTAATATAAATAAATATTATTGGTAAAAAAAAAGCACATTCCAGCTACCCGCGAACACTATGGTCTCACCACCTCAGACCTCAGGACACGTAAGCGTCGTTGGAGGTGCTGGTGTGAATGTTAAAAGCACAGGCTCCTGCCACGGACGTCAATCCTCTCTTTCTCTCTCTCTCTCTCTCTCTCTCTCTCTCTGCGAGGTGCCCCCACATCATCTCCATCTTCTTCGTAGGCCGTAAAAGGGGTATAAGGATATAAATATACAGGGATGAATTTGCGATCGCGATAGTCATCGCGGATCTGCCTTTTTAAGCGAGATAGAGAGGGACTCAGGCCTTCTGCGTGCAGACAAAGATTTCTGAGAGGCGCTGAAGAAAGCCCTAAAAACGCAGTCGAGGAGTTCATAATGAGTTCTTCACACCCAAAGGTTTTTGAGGATTCCCTGTTAAATTTATCGTTTCTGTGTTTGAGTAGCATCTTGTGTTTGAATTCCTTTGTTATTTTATCAATTCTGCAGACATAGTTTACAAATGAAGTTGGTAGCGTCTTGTGCTTGGCACTGATTCCAGGCGATGGTGTTTACTTCACACTGTTGTTGTATTGCTGTATGATGGCTTGCAGGCGCTTAGCAGGATTGCGGCCAACCGACTTCAAAAGGAGTTGAAGGAGTGGCAGTCCAATCCCCCTTCTGGATTCAAGCACAGAGTCTCAGACAACCTTCAAAGGTACTTTTCGGGTGAGTCTCCATGAAGGAAAAGCGTCTGCGGATGGGGGTGATTTAAGTGAATGTTTTGGTGTGTCTCAAGATCCTTTTTTTGAACTATCCCCACAGGTGGGTAATTGATGTAAATGGAGCTTCCGGTACGCTTTATGAGAATGAAACTTATCATCTCCAAGTGGATTTCCCAGAGAATTACCCAATGGAAGCACCTCAGGTACTCATTTTCCAATCTCAGCACACAAATTTCCAGTACAAGTGAGGCTTTAATCCATTAATCACAAGGATGAACATGATTTACGTTATGATTTTAGCCCACATCATCGCATGACACTTCAGCACTACTTCTCTTTAGAACTTACATTGTTTTAAATGTACCCAACATATTATGACATGCTAGGCTTTCAACCATTGACACAAACTGACATGGTCAAAATGTGCAACAGGTCATCTTTACACAGAATCCGCCACTTCATCCCCATATTTACAGTAACGGACATATCTGTTTAGGTGACTACTAATCCCATATTTTTTACGCTTGCAAGTTTTTTATTCATTAAATGGTTGTATAGGTGAGTATACGCGTCGATATCTGCTGTGGTGCATGTGTGAACTTGGCTTTTGACATAGTCCAATACACTTTCAATGCTACTTCACTCCTGGCAAAGGATTGGCCATGACATTGTCACGAGGTCATCCTGTCTTGTGAACTTGGCTTTTGCATAGTCCAATACACTTTCAATGCTACTTCACTCCCGGCGAAGGATTGGCCCGTGACATTGTCACGAGGTCATCTTGTCTTTGATATAGAATGCACATACTTGGTGCTTGGAGTTCTCATTTGTCCTCTTACAAGGACAGGTACCTTCATTAAATCTATTGACTTATCGAGTCAAGTTTTTGATAGTGGCCTTTCCTCATTTCATGGGGGATTTTTTTTTTCCGGGAAAAAGATCCTTAAAACAGCCACAAAGGGCTTGATACAACCACGAAGGGCTAGATACAAACTTGCCTCATATATGAGGCGGGAATCACATGATCCTTCTCCTCTGGCTGGAAGCTCTGCGAGGAGAAGGCTATCTCATACAGGGAAGGAGTATGCACAACGGAATTAATACTTGATGGCAAGATAGAGCAACATATATGAGAGAGAGGAAGAACACAAGATGTATAGAAAGCTTCTATATTACCTTCTATTTCAGCCACTCCAAAGTTGGCTTAACCTTCACCTTCAAGTGTTCTGCTACTTGTGTTACAAAAAGTGAGGCCTCCTACCCTTTATATAGGATCCAAGGGCTAGGGTTGGGCCAACCCTAATCCCTTTTCCACCCACATGTCCACTTTATTTGGGGTGTGTTCACACCTACATGACCTCTTTCTCTCACCCTTTATCACTTGTACATCATTCCCCTCAACCTTAGTAACATCTTTGGTTCCATTTCTTCCATAGTGGCTTCGTGCACCACCCTTGTTGCTCTTTCGCTTTGATGAAACCATCTTCTTGCAAAAGACAATCTTCAAGTGGGATTTGGATGTACCATTCTTCATTACATTAGCTTCATTGGTTGCATCTTCGTGCTTCTCCAATCCTTTCTCGTGGTAGACATGCTTCATGCGTACATGTCTTCTTCCAATCATGCTAGCTTCCTTAGTCCAGCTATCCTTGTTGCTCTTTCGCTTTGATGAAACCATCTTCTTGCAAAAGACAATCTTCAAGTGGGATTTGGATGTACCATTCTTCATTACATTAGCTTCATTGGTTGCATCTTCGTGCTTCTCCAATCCTTTCTCGTGGTAGACATGCTTCATGCGTACATGTCTTCTTCCAATCATGCTAGCTTCCTTAGTCCAGCTACCACATAGACCAATACATGGCTGCCACGCATGTTTTAATAGCTTACGCATGTGCTTCTCAATATGCTTCTTGCTTTTATCTTCCACTTTATCATGATACAAAAATACATACACCAATGTGAACATTGATTTGGTCTTACTACTTGTTTATCAACACAAGGGCAGTGTCTAACTCCATTACAATACGGTAGACGATTTCCATGTACATGAGTTCACAAAAAAAAAAAAACGGTAGACGATAACCATGTACATAGTCTTACTACTTGTTTATCAACACAAGGGCAGTGTCTAACTCCATTACAATACGGTAGACGATTTCCATGTACATGAGTTCACAAAAAAAAATTTAAGATCGGATTTCATACTTCATGCGTCGATTTTGCTTAGTTTTAGAAATTGTGCATACCTTGCACTTCCCAAGTGAGAACGGCACAAATAATTTCTTTCTCCGCTTGCCTCGAGCTTGAAAGAAATGGGGGAATAAAATCTTTGTAAACCTTTGAGAGGACTTAGAGAAAACCTTAGAGCAAAAGGTTTAAAGAAAACCTCGTAGAAAAGGTATAGAGTAGGAGGTCTTCTTTTTTTTTTTTTCTATAAAAAAGCTTTAATAAAAAAAACGCAAGGTTTTTAAAAACCTTAGAAACTAGTCTTTTTTTTTGGGGAAAAAAAACGCAGAGCGTTTTGCTGATTGCCGTGCGCTACTTATTGCTTGATGTTGTTGTCGTGTTAGTGCCTTGCTTAGCTTATAATGCTGCTGTTACAACAACTACAACACCAAGCGCAGAACAAATGGCGGCAATCGACGGAACGTTGATGAACGACGGCAGCACGACTGTCACCAGCTTGGACATTTCCCAGTATGAAAGGAGTCTGGTGGACTCCAAGATGTCTAAATATTTGGAAAGTACAAGCTTTGGGAATAGGGGATTATCCTAGAATACAAAGGACCACACTCCTAAAATTTAGGAGAGTTAGCTATTTTTGGTCCGACTCCGATGGAAATTCTGTTTGCGTCATTACATCTGGAATTGAGCAGATACCAAGAGTTGGCAAAGTGCCTATGACAGAATGTCTACTAGTTGGGATATTTTTAGAGGTAAAGATTATGGGAGAACCCATCTCTTAGATTGGGACATGTGGCAAGAAAGTGGATCAACGTGAGACAAGTGGCCTCACACTTGTAAGAAAGTGGATCAAAGTGAGACAAGTGGCCTCATACTTGTCACTCCAGCTATTGTGTGGCTCTCCACTTGTCATTGTAGCCTTCTCTTGCCATTTTAGCTCATGGGAGGCCCAAATCTATAAATTGGAGTCCTCTCTCTTCATTAATGGAGGCTCTCTTGCTGCACACTAGCCTCTACCACCGTTACAGGCTGCCCTAATGATGGCTACTCTCTTTCTCTCTCTCTTGAAGGCTGCCCATGAAGAATACCGGCTGTTGGGGACTGATTTGGAGGCTTCCATCGCGAAGAAATACTGAAGGCAAGGGTATTTAATCATTTATTATGATTTTTAGCCATTGTACTTGTTGTACCAGTCCTTGTACTTGTTGTACAAGCCACTGTACTGGCTGTACCAGCCCTTGTACTTGCTGTACCAACCACTGTACCTGCTGTACCAGCCCTTGTACCGGTTATACCGGCCACTGTACCTACTATATCGGCCACTGTACCTATTGCACCGGCTGAATGGAGAGTTGAACCTGTTGTACCAGCTCTATTGCATGAAGACCCGTGGTTTTTGGGGAAGAATCAGTACCCACACGGAGATATATGGATTATATTGTTGGCTCGGCATTTCTACAGCCTGTGTTCCGGCTTGGTTGCCTCGTGTTGGGCTGTGTTATGGCATTTGTATATGGATAATCCGGCATCTCCCGTGAGGAGAGTAAGGCCCTCAAAGCTTGTACATGATATTATTCTCCTTGGGTAATAAAATACTCCAAGGGGGGGGGAGTCGGCCCATTTTGGCCTCTATGCGGTGTCACACGTGCAAGCTCTATTTTCAGCATTTGTGGATGTTTTGTCCAGCTTTATGTTTTATGCAAAGTGATGATGGATATGTGTTAAGGCTATGGCCATGTTTAAATGTTTTAATATGCATTGATGGTATCAACAAGTGTGTCAAAGGCCCTAGTCCCCCGGGCACCGCCGCGAGTTACAACGACAGACGGAATGACGATGTCTCAGACGGACGGCGGCGGCTGTACAGACCATGTACCCTTGCGTTTATGAGCTTGAATGCTCAGCAATGATGACAAGAGCCACAAGAAGCTGGCGTTTAGAGGAAAACGCCCTTCTTGGTGAAGAGATGGCTGCGTTTTTGCAAGGATCACTTGTGTTTTGGAGAGATAGCCCTCCTCACACAAGCAAAGGACCCCCAAGAGCTGCGTTTTGGAGAGGGAGTACTTGTGTTTGGAGAGAGGACTCTCCTTATGAGTCAGGAGACTTCCAGAAGCTTGCGTTTTTGGTGAAGAAGCACGGTCGATAGGGACGGGAGAGTGTATGGCTGTGTTTTAAGAGGTAACCAACCAACATGAGCAAGAAACACAAGAATAGACTTGCGTTTTTACCTTCAAGAGTTGCATTTTTGCACATAGAGTCCATCGCGTTCGCAAGATTGATGTCTCCTCCTCTTGATGAAGCTCTTTTATTGCCTTTCTTCTTGACGCCTTTTTTTTCGTTTGCTTCTCACTTTCTTCTACCACCGTCCTTCTTGATGAGAATGTGAATGGTTTATGATAGAGCGAGAGAGAGAGAGAAAAGGGGATTGAAGGGGAACTTGGCCTTTGCAAGGCTCTGATACCATGTCAAAATTATGGGGAGTATGCACAACGGAAGCAATAGTTGATGGCAAGATAGAGCAACATATTTGAGAGAGAGCAAGAACACAAGATGTATAGAAAGCTTCTATATTACCTTCTATTTCAGCCACTCCAAAGTTGGCTTAACCTTCACCTTCAAGTGTTGTGTTACCTGTGTTACAAAAAGTGAGGCCTCCTGCCTTTTATATAGTCTTGAACCAGGAGCGTTCTACGAGGAGATCCGGTGGATTTGACATCCATTGGAAAGCCTCAAGTGGTCGCCAAGTCGGGGCGGGTGTTGAGCCTACCCAAAAACCACACGACTTGTGCCAGTTGATCTGTACTCCTAATGCGCGGTAGAAAATCTTGATTGCCTCGGCAAATCTTTGGAGATTCCCCACATCTCCTACAAGGAAAGCTGCTGTGTCATCTGCAAACTTTGAGTCCAGCAGCTCCTCCTCCTGCGTGCGGAAGGGAAGACGCAATCCCTGAAGCCCGGTCTCCTGGGCGAAGAGAAAACTACTTATGGCCTTGACGACAAATAGGAAGAGGTAAGGTGCCAGAGGACAGCCCTGTCTAACCGAGCGGGAAAGGGGGAATCTGTCGCCACAGGCTTCCTGAATGAGAACTTGGCTGTGTGAGGCTGAGTAAAGTCTTGAGACTCCACGAATCCACTCCATGGGGAATCCCATCATGGTCATTGTGCCCTCCAGAAAGCTCCAATCGTAAGCTTTCTCAAAGTCGAGGAGTAGCACAAGGAGGTCCTACTGCGGCATCTTGGCCGAAGCTAGTGCCTCCCAGAAGGTAAAGATGATGTCCTCCTGAACAAAGCCAGTATGAGTGCCGTGGATCAAGTCTTGAAGAAAGGGTTGAAGTCTCCTGCTGATGGCCTCGGCCAAGATCTTATAGGCTCTTCCTAGAAGAGTGATGGGTCTCCACTAGCGGATCTCTAATCTGTCACCACCCTCCTTGGGAATCAAGTGAATCAAGTCCTCTGAGAGCCTCTCTGGCATGGCCCTTGTGATCATAATCTCATTGAAGGCAGCTCGAGGGCCGCCTTCCACGAGGTCCCAATGGCGAAGAAAGAAAGAGACTGGAAGCTTGTCCGCTCTCTCGAGCATTTGCCCTTGGGAAGTGCCGTCAATGCCTCCGCCAACTCCTCAGCCGTGAATGGTGTCAATAAGAATGACTGAAGAGAAGGGGGAACCACCTCCCTTGTGTGCCGCCAGACCCTCTCGCGTGCGTCCACCACCTATGGAGATACTGGGCCACCTGTGAGGAGAGATCGAAAAAACTCTGTGGCGATGGCTCTCACATGGGGGGGGGGGATCTGAAACAATAGCTCCATCTTGGCCACGCAACTTGCGAATACCGTCTCTCCTCTTGTGGGGGCTGGCTATCTCAAAGAAATCCCCTGTGACTCTGTCATCGGCCTGAGTCCAGAAAGAGGCTCTGGCGTGATATCTGTACTCCACCCTCCTCTCCTCTATGGATCTAATCTCTGTGCGAGCGGCATCAAGCTAACTCTCGATCCATTGGCTATCAGGGGACCTCTCCTGTACTTGCTGTAAAGAGGCAAGACTCCTCTCTTGCTCTCGGAAACCCTCCAATCTGCTCTGGGCTGCCTCCTGCAAGAAATTGTTGATCTCCCCTAAGCCCTCATCCAATGTGCACGCAACAGAGCTTGAAATAAAGTTTGGTGGCCCGGGCACGGGCCAACCGTTTGACACTCGCCGGCAATTGGGTCATCTGTAGTAGGGGCCTGGTGCTCCACTGCCTGAGGGCCTACCTCTCTCCCTGCCCCCTGGTGAGGATCAGCACTTGAAACGGGGGGAGGAACCACCGGAGGCGGCAACTGGATTGCCGCCGAGGGAAAGCTCTGGCTAAATGACCCATTTGCCCGCAAACGAAGCATTGGCCTGCGTGCTGCTGTATGGGGGCTCCCCGGAGGCTAGGAATAGATATACAATGCGGTACAAAGGCCCCACAGATGCGGAGGGATGGAATCCCAACTGCCTGTGCGAGGGCCGAGGCAGCGTTGGGGGGGGGGGGGGGGGGGGGGGCTCCCATCACTCTCCCGATGGCACCACTAATCATTGGGAGAAGAGGAAGGTACTCCTTTCTAAGGCCGGAAACAAACTGTCACTGGGAAGCCCGACACGCCAGCCAGTGGGTTAGACGCTGGATCGAAGCCGTGCTGCCACCGTGCAAAGAAGACCTGTGCCGTACGGAATGCAAGGGGACTCAGCTGCGTGACTCGGTTTGATGCTGATGGTGAGTCGAACTCCACTTGTTAGTATATCCCTAGAGGGTGAATATCGGTGATCTTTGAGGTTCGCCAATGAGGCTGGCCTGTAAAAGATCCCCGAGCTGTTTGCGCGTAGGGCGGCTACCAACAATTTTGCAAACCAGGGTGGAGGCCTCAAGTTACGCAACAGTCGTGGCGAGAACCTGAAGATCCGCTTCGGAGAAGGAAATGCAAGCAGAGGCGGCCTCGGTCGGGGATGACGGACCGGCTGCCATGGAGTCCTCCTGGGGGTGAAGACCAGAATAGACCGAAGCTTGCTGAATAAAGCCAAAAAAACCCCAGGAGCCTGGAAGCACCAACTTGCACGGGAGGGGAGAAAGGAGAGAGGGGAGGGGGGGCAGTGGCGTGACAGAGGGGAGAGGGGGCAGGCTGAGGCGCACAGCAGGGGGTGGGGGGGCGACGCGAATGCAGGGGGGGAGCTCAGGAGCTCTCCACGACTACTCACAAAAACCTGTCTAGCAGAATAGGATCCGAGATTACAAGGCTTTTAATGAGATCTCCAGGAGTTCCTCAGTAGTTGGAAGCCTGAGCAGAAGATTTAATGGTTTGACGAAGGCCTTTGGGCTGGACCTGACTTATGTTGAATTTATGTTTTTACACCATTGTCTCGCTTCGTAATCAGCCAGAATGATACTGAAAAAATGCTATTGGGATCGTCAACATTTGATGCTAGCCTTGGGTGTGTGCGGTTTTATGTTTCTCTTTTCATTGGATTGATGCTTATGCTTAGTTTTGGTCTTCTTCACGGTGGTTAACTGTTGTTGCTCTGACAGATATTTTGTATGATTCGTGGTCGCCAGCCATGACCGTCAGCTCTATATGCATTAGCATACTCTCAATGCTATCAAGCTCCACCGAGAAGGTATTTCAGAGTGTTGCAAAGTTTCTTCTAGATTATTCAAGTGATTTTATGATTTCACAGCTTCTTGAAGTGTTACCAAGTATGGGGGGCTTTGTTAGATGTGTTGAGGGTATTTGCACTTTTTAAAAAATAGAGAACTGCTTTTATCAAGGGTTGGTTTAATATTTTTGTGGTAATCATATGGTTGGGTTGGTCGATAGGGAGTACAATTTTAATATTTTTGTGGTAATCATATGGTTAGGTTGGTCGATAGGGATAGGGAGTACAATTTTTTCACAGCATTGTTTTTTTAAAATGATTTCAGGCCAGGCCTATTGACAATGATCGATATGTTCACAATTGTCGGAATGGCAAATCACCCAAAGAAACCAGATGGTGGTTCCATGATGACAAAGTTTGATTTGAGAGAGAATTACTGAGGTGCAGGCTCTCTAATTATTTTGGACTTGTCTGTTGGGACTTATATCTGTGCAGTCAGTACAAGCTGAATGTTTCAAACTCTGAGAAGCCTCCTTTTTCTGAAAGTTGATTATCGCATTTGTTTATTATTAAAGTAATGGTTCTAACTGATGTAATAGAAGGGCAGTTTTGAGAATCCTTGTTGGGCTGGCTGCGAGAAGAGGTGCCTAGGATACCTAAAAAAGGAGAGCTTGTGGGCACGTAAGAGCCATGATATTTGTACTTAATCTGCAATAAATAATGAAGCAGTTTGTGTTTGCCAAGTGGGATTGCTTATGAGATTTATAATATTTGTTATTGCTCTTGAATGGCTGTAGCTTCAAGGAAGAAATTGTAAGGTAGCTTGGAAGTTGGGATTGGTGAAGAAGTGTAAATGTAGTGGAGTACACAAGGGCTTTACAAACTTTAAGGACTTCACAAACTTTTTGGCCTGCCCTCAGGTAGGCTGTATTCACTCTGTTTTGGTTTAATTCCCCTTTATTTCTAGTGGGCAAGATAATGATTATTTTGAATCTAGGTAATGTTGGTGACCCCTCTCTTATATTCTCCCTCTTTCTTCCCTCATGCTCGTGTTAAATGGTCCCATGTCTCCCCTTTTACTGTTTCTCTCTCTTTCTGCATGCACAACTGACAGGGTTATAAAGTCGTACTTTACTTGTCAATGCAGTTTGTGTTTCCTTTGGAAGCTGGGGTAGCCAGTTGTTGAGAGTAACTCATACTTTGAGTCAATTCGGTACATTTGTTGATCTTCCATGATAGTAGGTGATTCAGTGGTGTTTTGGGAGGGTTTTTGGACAGTTTTGTCTTCCGATACGGCTTTCAGATTTCTATTATGATTGGGGCGTGGGGGGTTGTCATGGATTGGTTGTATCCTGTCATCATGACACATCTGAAAAGCATCTAAACTTCTGAAAAAGCATGTACACTATGCTTTAAACTGTTATTTTATTTTTGTATGTTTAGAACTTAGAAGTGCTTGCCCGGGCACAAGTGTGGAAGAGATTTAACTTTTAGCAAATGATAATGAGGGCTCTTGCTGGTTATAAACCATTCAAAATACAACTCACACATGGGAGAACCAGCGGGAGCTGGCGCCGCTGTTCAGTTCATATGAGAAAAAAGAGACCTGGGTAGCTGGTGTAGTTAATGCAATGTGGCTTGCAGACCACTTGTTGAAAGAGAATATGTACTCGATACAAGGCTTGTACAAATATGTATATACACACAATGCATGCACACACGAAAGAGCTCGCTCTCGCTCGCTCTCTCTCTCTCCCACTCCGTGCTCAAGTTTTAGCAAGGCCTGCATCACCTTGCTTACGAGGTGCTGGTGAAGGTTCTTTGGATGATGGATGTATAGCCTGCCTTTTGTTTCAAGCTTGGTGGCAAGAGAGATTCTACTTTGGGTTGTTTTTTTGCCAAATTTGCCATATTTGCGGATGGCCCCTAATGTTCTGGTGATCACATTGGCACCAAATGTTGCAGCGCTCAACGTACATCCAGGTCAGTTTCTTTTAACTTCAATATCTACCGATGAACGTCTTGTTTTCTGAATTGTCTCCCTATCCCCATCCGTGGATGGCTCTCCATCATACTTCCCACAAGCATAGCCAGAGTTTCTTTTTTTTCCTTGCATCCTGTCGATTTGTGTATGCCGGATGGCTGGCCTCGGCCTTTGTTGTGAGGTGGATCCGACTATTACTGTTTCCGTGCTTGGACCATTTTTAACATGTATACTCAGTTTGACAAAATTTATGTGTTGAAGGTTAGAGTGTGACCCTAGGTAAAAATACATGAAAGTGTAGTTTCAAGCTCGTATTACCTTTTGTTATTTTCATAGCTCCTTTTTTTGGGGGGGGGGGGGGATTTTTATTTCCCAAGCATTCGTATCTATTTTGCAAGAAAACGTTTCGGTGATAAGTTTGCATGCGAAGAGGTACATACTTGTGATCCATCCACCAGTTCACATGATGATTAGTTTTTTTAAATAAAAAATCATTTTGGACTATAGCTGTGCTATGATCGTTGAGTCACTAATGATGATCTTGCCTAAAAGATATATCTATTAGAGTGCAATTTTCCACACTTCAACGGTTAAATCTTCGTATCATCGAGCATGTGTCGAGAATCGAAAACCGGGCATGCCCTCCGGTAAAAAAGCAATCCTGTTGATGACGACATCCCTTACAGATAGCAGACTAAATTTGCAAGTAAACTTACGTAAAGCGCACCGGTTGGATTTAATAATAAATCCGTCAATTACATTAGAAAAGCTTGAAAACCGGGCATGCCCTCCCTCCGGTCAAAAAGCCATCCTGATGATGATGACATCCCTTAGAGAAAGCAGACTAAATTTGCAAGTAAACTTACGTAAAGCGCACCGGTTGGATTTAATAATAAATTTACATCGAAAGCTTGAAAACCGGGCATGCCCTACGATCAAAAAGCAATCTTGGTGATGATGACATCCCTTACAGAAAGCAGACTAAATTTGCAAGTAAACTTACGTAAAGCGAATGGTTGGATTTAATAATAAATCCATCAATTACATTAGAAAAGCAAGGTCATTTCATTCGCAGAAATAGAGATGGCACAAATTAACAACAGAAATACTAGAGAAAGAAAAACACAACACCTAATTCGTGATTGCTTTACAACAGTAAGGGGCTAGTGTGCAGAGAGTAGTGAACACAACTGTGGAGTTTACAAACGCAAAATCTCTCTCTCTCTCTCTCTCTCTCTCTCTCTCTCTCTGTGTGTGTTGTGTTTCTCTCTCTCTCTGCTCGTTTTCCCATTTAGTCTTGCTCTCCTTCTCTAACCATCAAAATTTTCTTTGAGGAAAAGAAAAAAAAAATAGAGTCCAAAAATAAACCGGGTTTCATGTAATTGAAACTACCTTTAATTGTTAGCATGCTGGAGTGGCTAAACCCATCACGACCGGTGCACCCTAACCAAGAGGTGCAAATGACAGATGTGATTCTTTTTCCTTTGCTCCCATGGGGCCTAGCTAGGGATGTTATTTTTGGTTTTAATTATACTATGGTTTGGTTGCAAGCTATTTCTTTGTCCACCCTGACACCATGCACACACACTTCATTTCCTTTTGGATCTTTAAGATTCCTCTTGATGTTGTTAATATGGAAAAATCAAGTATCCTTTCTAGTGAGAGAAAATGTAATTATAGCATGTAAAAAGGTAGCAGAAGTGTAACTTTTTCCTCTAGCTCTAAATTATTTAGCATGTGAATGGGTAAGATGTAGGTAGGTGCACCATATTTTTCAAACTCAAAACATTAAATTAAGCCTTGAAGGCATATGTGCCCATGTGCATGCAACACTATTATTAAAATGAAGACAATGAAATTCAGAAAAATAAACTTCAAAAGTACGCCATTTAATTGAAAAAGAATCCCCCTCAAAAAATAAATTTAAAACACTTAAACTAAAGTGTATGTGCCAAAAAATGTTGAATGGTTAAATTGCTCTAAGATTTGGAAAAACCGTGCTTCTATTAAAACATGTGGTAAAAAGTTGGTGGTTGGTGTGGGAAAGCTCAAATTTTGTAGTTTCATATTTGTTTGTCCGAGCAACTACCCTACCCACTTTGACGCTTTACTTTAAAGCGCGCCTTTCATCGTTTAGGCGAAGGGTTTAATAAAATTCGATCTTAAATACGGGGGGATTTGGTTCTTCCACATGGTTAAGAATATTTTGAACCAAATAGATTCTCTGCATCTTTGAACGTGCCAACAAATCAGCAACTTATTAGAAAGGCAAGACAACGATTGGGGAGTAGGACAAAATCCCCTGCCCTTCGAGGATGCCCCCAACGGCGAGGAGTATGTACCGTGTTATTTATGGATGGTTTGTGGGTTTGCATGGTGATTTGTGGATTACATGCATGCATGAGAATAAGCCATGCCCTCTTCCATTAGTTAACTAAAAAGAAAGAGCGAGTTCACTAAACTGTAGCCCCACGCCCCCAACGGCGAGGAGTATGTACCGTGGTATTTATGGATGGTTTGTGGGTTTGCATGGTGATTTGTGGATTACATGCATGCATGAGAATAAGCCATGCCCTCTTCCATTAGTTAACTAAAAAGAAAGAGCGAGTTCACTAAACTTTAGCCCCAAAAATAAATAGTGTGCATGGTACACATGACCCATGAGACTCCTAAGCCATACATTAACTAATAGAGAGCCTAGGATGCATGTATAGGCTTGTAAAGCTAGAAAAACCTCCCCAAGAAGTCCATGAATTTTTCTATGGGAGTTTGGAGCTCTTTGTAACACTAAAACCCATGTGCATAGTACCCCATATTTACACCTTGGGTACATCTAGCCCTCATTTATACCTAGTATAGCCAAATTGGGAGTTTCTACAGCTTTAGGAGAAACATTTTCAACTCGTGGAGTTCTAGAGAATTGTGCATGCCTACATTAACCTTACAACACTCTATTGTATAAAGTACTTATTAAGGTACTTGATGTCTTTTTTGCTCAATTTTGTCAATTTCTCTCTATTTTGAGTGGATTTTCCTTGTTCTTGTTGGTTTAAAATTGTTATTTATTTTTTTATAATCAAGATTTCAATTAAGACCTTATAGACCTTAGGGATTAGATTAATGTCATAGGAACCTATATTAGCCTAAGCTGTGCATATAAAAATTATAGTTTTGGTAGTAAATTGATTTTTCCTCAATCTGTAGTGAAAATAGAACTATTTAAATTGAATTTAGTTAAGAAAAGGATTCAAATGTAAGATTTTCTCCTAAACCCCTAAACTTGTGGCCAAGTTAATTCTACAGTTGAACCTTATTATACATAATTTAATGTATTTAGCCTAAATAGAAAAGGGTTGTTTGTGAAAAATAATAAATTGGGAGTGTATGCTTAGAATATTTGGAAATTAAATTAGTAGAGGAATTTTAAATTTTTAGTGGTTAATAATTAAAATCATAGGGAGGTGTACAAACCTTAGCTTAATTTATTAGCCTAGACCATAGGTTACATAGTAAAATTTCAACCATAGGAATAAAATATTTTCTTAAGGGTAAAAGATATCCCTCTTTTGCATGCTTAAATAGATATGTTTTAAGATTTAAACAATAAGATAAGTTTCTCCATGTTGGAGTAATAGGATGGATAAGTTTCCTCCAAATTGTAGTAAAAATTAGGATAAGTTTCCTCCAAATTGTAGTAATAGGAAGGATATAAATTCCTACCGCACCTAGTTGTGCACATTAAGTGTAAAAGCGTATTTTTTGAATAAAAAGTACACATTTGTGCTGCTAATAAATGCACATTAAGTGTAAAAGCGTGATTTTTTTAAAAAGTACACATTGTGTGCTCTTACTAAATGCATATTAGTTAGGGAGTGGTTAAAAACTATATTAGATGTATTCTTCTAGCAAACCAAATTGAGGATAAATTGGAGAAATTAATCAATGATATAAGGTTTAAATTACGGGACATAGATTTAAAGCCCATGTTAGGATAAAATGGACCAGTAGGAAAAGCTGAAAAGAGTTGGGCACATGCAATGGTAGTCAACCTTCATGCATGTGCACATAGAAAAATAAAGACTCTTTTTAAAAAGCACTGATGTGTAGGGTTAAGAAAAAAAGATAGATTTTTGAAGGACGATAGAAACCATTTATGTGTGGAGAGATAGAATATTCTCTTTTTAGATGCAATGACCATGCAATTACCTTAGGGATGATACAAAAGATGTTATTTTATGAAAGTTGTTATGTGACTCTCTCTTTCCCTAGAAATAGAGGAAGAAAAACTTGAGATAAATTGCTAATGCCTACAATGCAGAATTGGACCATAGAAGATTAGCAATTGACTAGGAATTAAAAAAGGATTAATTTCATAGCGCTTAATTTTGTTAAAAGTTAAAATTGGATTATGAAAGTTTGAGTCCTTTGAAGATCCAAAAATAATATTTAGACCCCCTTGAGATTGTCTCTCAATAGATCATTAAAATTTGATCTTATAGCGAGAATATTAGAGACAATTAAGACGAATAAGGACCTTGGGAAGATAGCCTTTCGAGAGGACTTATTTGATTATAATAAACACCATTAAGCCGATAGAGAGTAGAGGATATCTCATTGGACTTGCAATGTTACTCCGTCTCTTTTGCATGGATGATGCATAGATGCTTAACCATGTTTTCTATTTATTCATGTTTTGTATTCATTGTATGCTATTGTGGTGGAAGCCTGTGAAGGTACCACATAGTAGGCGTTGGTGTTGTCGGGCATATGTATCCGAGTGGTGAGTCTTGTCACAAAACACTTTCCTTCTTGTGATTTCTCTTGAAAAATGTCCTCTACTGACTCCTTGGTGTGATTTCTTTACCAACTCAGCTTGCAACTCATACTCTGGGACACATCTTCTTAGTATTTGACGAATACTCCTCTTGTAGACTAATCTAACTATCACGATGGATGACTTACTTTAGAGGGTCGGCTTCTTACTTTGGTCCTTTGACATGTATTCTGGAAAGTTTAGAATTGCAAAATGTCATCATACCAGTTCAGCTTTTCACCATTCCCTACAAATAGTTATGCATTTATAAAGTCATCTTCCACCCCTACTAGAGCTCCGGACTCTAGTTTGGACAAGAAATCTTCTATTGCATGCTGATTATATTTGATACTAACTTTCCTACAAGGTCCAGCTTATTTATCACTTGTGACCTACATGGAACTCAAAAATGTTTCACAATTGGTAATGCATGAACTTATTAATGGTGTAGATCATTCCCAATGATTTCTTCTTCATGGTGGAATAATTTGGATATAGCCATTTGCTTGCATAATATATTGGTTGGAACCATTCATCTTGTGTCTTATGCATCTTGACATAAGCCATTTGCTTGCATAATATACTGGTTGGAACCATTCTTCTTGTGTCTTGTGCATCATGGCACTCCCTATTGTTGCCGCATGTGGAGCATCCACTAAGACATGGATTATTAGGTCAAAGTTGGGCTGTTGAAGGACCATTCTTGACACCCTCTAGACTAGCATACTTTGTGTCCTTCACAGTCAAGCAATACAAAGGTGTTTCTTTAGATTTTGGAGTGCTTTCTAACACCCTCTAGACCAAACATACTGTGTGTCCTTCACAATCAAGCAATACAAAGTTATCAACCAAAAACCTCATGCATCTACTATGCCACTTGATCTGCCCTAGGAATCTAGCTAATTCGTTAGGATTCCTTACTTCACAAACGATGACTACCACCTTGGTTAGATCCACTACCAATCCTTTTGCTAAACTATGTGTTTATTGGATTTACAAAAGCACACTCAACTAGGTTCAAGCTAAGATTAGTCTCTTTGCATTTCTTCAGGCATAGCATCAGGTGATGAAGGTGGTCTGCTTCACTGAAATTATCCACAAAGACCCTCATGAAGGTGGTTAAACACTTAGAGAAGTTTTCCTGAGCGCATTCTTTCTTGAATGTCATCACATTTGAAGGAAATGCTCCCCATTTTGTCACAAAGAGTTTTTCCTTGTCCTATGTGGCCATTTGAACTTTATTATACCATCTAAATCCATTTAGAAATGAGTATATCTCATGTCCTGCCAATTGCATCTAGTAAAAGGGAAGAGGAAACATATCACCAATTCTAGCTGCATTGAGTTTTCTATCATGTAGTCAATACAGACTTTTAACTTCCCATTCTTTTTCAAGGCGACGACTATTGGTGATATCCATTCTTCTTTGTCTACACGATAGATGAATCTAACTCTTTAGTAACTTGTCTATTTCTTCCTTGATTTTCTATTTCTTCCTTGATTTTCTTTGCATAGTTTGGATTCATCTTGTACACGATAGATGAATCTAACTTGTCTATTTCTTCCTTGATTTTCTTTGCATAGTTTGGATTCATCTTGTATGTACTTTGCCTAATCGGATAAAAGCTAGGTTGATTCCTTTCAAGTTTGTATAACTCCATGTAAATATATCCTTATATGAAGTCATCAATTTTTATAGTTCTTCCTTTTTTGACTTAGTTTGGCACTCAATCTGACCAATTCTACTTGTATTGAGTTTTTGTAGTTAATGTAGACTTTGAGCTTCCCATTATTTTTCAATACAATGACTATTTGTGATATCCATTTTGCTTTGTCCACATGATAGATGAATCCAACTCTTAGCAACTTGTCTAACTCCATGCAAATATCCTCATATGAAGTCATCAAAATTGTTAGTTCTTCCTTCAAATTTTGACTTAGCTGGGCAATGATTGGTGACCATGCATGGCTCTTGATCATAATCCAGATTGATCTCTGTCAGCACATCTTCCTACACTTTGACATTAACCTTTCACACTTTTCCTCGTGTTTTTAAAATGCGAGCATGGTTTTATTATTCTCTAATAGCTCCTCATGCCATTCTCTAGTGCCTCTTTAGTTATTTCTTCTTGACTTTCTTGAGTAGATATCTTTTTGGGCTGTACTCTTAAGATTTCTTGATTATACCTCATGACAATCATTTCCACATCTACTTCAAATAATATCCGAAGGTTGGCTAGCTTGATTCGACTTGTCCTTGGTTTTCCACCATTAACACTTTGACTTTATTTTTTCCTTTTTTGGTGGTAATTTGGTCTATTTCCTAGTTGTGCTTGGTCTTCCCGCTCTCCTGGGCATGGGGTAAGCTCCCAATGATATCTTTGTCATCTTCAAGCAAATATGTTGACACGAGACCCTCCATCTAGGATTACTTGGCACACCAACTACCCTCTTCCTGGTTATCACTTCTAGAACTACTATGTCACATTCTTGCACTTTCTTCACACTTTTGTAGGCCATGCTTGGGGCTTCAGCACCAAACCTTGGCAGTTCCACCAATTTCTCTATAGGCACTATTTTTTGGAGCAACTTTTGCCTGTAGTTAGGAACCAAGTTTAGGAACTCTAAATCGAGCTTTATCTCACTAAGATCTTCTTGTAGCTCATATCCTAGTTCACTTTCATTAATTTCCAAAAGGTCTTATTACCTTTCTTGCTTAGCTCTCCTTTCTCCTTCAGCGTTTCCTTTTTCACTCTTGCACCCTCTCCTTTTGGGCTCTCTCTGGGTTTCTTTGGGCTCTCTCTGGCACTCTTTTCACTTTCCTTTTGGGCTCTCTCGGGCACTCTTTTCACTTTCCTTTTGCACATTATTATTGCCTTGTGGCTTCTTGCGTGTAGCAATTTCCTGGCCAAATTGGTCTTGCCCAATTTGTCCTCAGGTTACTCCTGAATGCGTGGGTTCTCCTATATTGTCCAAATCACGCTTGGTGTGTTCTTCACAAGCTTGGTGACTTGTTCATAGACCTTTTGTTGTCCCACCTATTGCTCTGGCTTTAGTTTTTTTTCCAGATCAGATCTCAGCTTAGCCTCCCTCATAGCTTCTTGTTTTTGTCGATTCTATAGGTCTTCTCTCTAGAACTGATTTGTGTGATGTAGCTCACCACCATTTTTGTTTGGTCTTCTCTCCAGAATTGATTCGTGTGGTGACGTAGTTCACTATAACTTCTGTCTTTTTGCCTAGTCTTATGCATCATGCATCGGTAACACATTCAATTGTATGAGTTTCCATCATTTTCCATGCAACCTCCATGTGCACATCTTCACTAGAAATTATTCATCATCATGACCACAACTCCTCTTATGACACAATAAGCACACTCCTTCCAAGACATAGTTAGACCTCTCCACTCAGCTCTTATCTTTTGGTCAAGATAAGTAAGCATATCACCCCTGCAAAAACTTTAATAAGAGAAAGACTCTCTACATGCTTTTTTCCAAGGTACTTGCTATCCATGTTTCTTCCAATCTCTCGGTGCTCCTATTCCCTTGAGTGCTCCTAATCTCTAGCACTCGTAATTCCCTAGCGCTCCTAAATCCCATGTAGGATTGCCGAAAGTGTTGTTATCTAGTCATCAAGACCCAACACTCTAGTGGTTTCAAACCACCTACCTAGCCTTTTGGGCTGAGTTGTTATCTAGTCATCAAGACCCAACACTCTAGTGGTTTCAAACCACCTAGCTAGCCTTTTGAGCTGAGTTGTATGATTATACCAAACTCCATAAGTGGGCAAGAAGGCATGCCCCATAAGTTTGCATGGGTAGAGGATGCTCTAGAGAGACTAGTCCATAGATGAGCCTGAGTATGTTGGAAGACAAGGTGATTTACGTAGATGATGCAAGGTCTACCACCAAATGTCTCTATGAGAACATGATTATTTGTCCAATTTTGAGGTCGCATTGAGTTGGTGAGTGATGCCCACTTTGTCAACAAAATTATCAAGGAGATTGTGTCTAAATTCATGGTGGTGATGCATATGAAATCAACCACCACCTATCACCCCTTGGGGAAATGGGCAAGCTAAAGCTTTAAAAAGACTGTGTCTAAATTCATGATGGTGCATAAGAAATCAACCACCTATCACCTCTAGGGAATTGGGCAAGCCAAACAAGGTAGTGTTTAAGATCTTGACAAAGATAATTGAGGTAAGAAGATGCAATTGTGAGCATGATCACATTACGAAAAACATAAAACTCCATTTAGATTAGCCCCACCACCTATCACCCCTCAAAGCCTTAACCAAGGTAATGTTCAAGATCTTGAAGATGACTATGTCTAAATTCATGGTGGTGCATATAGGAAATCAACCACCTACTACCGCCCCTAGGGAAATGGGTAAGCCAAAGCCTTAACCAAGGTAATGTTCAAGATCTTGACAAAGATTATTGAGGTAAGAAGATTTGATTGTGAGCATGATCACATTATAAAAAATATAAAACTCCATTTATTAATGCCTTTAAGGTTAGAAGCAATGATGCAAATGGAGTTTTTGGTTCCAAGCATGCGGATTGCTATTGGGGAATGGCTTGATTATGATGGGTCACTTGCAAAATTATTGGAAGACCTTGAGGAGTTGGATGAGGTCCATCCACATCATGGCTGCACATGCAATGATGACATAGAACATAAGGTGAAAGGCATGGTTTGAACATAGCCTCCATAAGCAAGATCATAAGGAAAGAGGCATGATGCTTCTCTATAGTTCACAAGAGCATAAAGGAAACCAAAAATATAGAGGGCTAGGACAATATCTTATGAAGCACATCATGCCATTGGGTACATTAAAATTGCATACATCATAGGAAAATTTCCCATGCATCAATCGAAGCCACTTGAAGAAGTATTATGCTTGAGGAGAGCACATCTAGGAACAAGTTGAGGAAGTATAAGTGGAGGGTGAGGCTGGGCCTAAATCTCATCATGGTAGATCTAGATGAATATTTACATCTACCATAATAAGAAGTATAGAGGGAATCTAAGCCAAGTGTCTGTGTACATCAACCCACACAACACAACCCACAACAAAGTTTAAAAATTTGGATAAGTTACTTGACATGAAGTCAAAGATACAACAACTTCTAAGGCATTTTAGAGGAACACTAAAGCAAATCAACATTTAGCTAGATAGGGGAATAATGTTTATTATGGTCATAAAGTAGAGCATTAATTTTAGACAGTAAAGAAACCACACGATCATCTTTGCCCATGTGGACATCTACTTCTTGTAAAGCACATTGATGGTGACATGAGGGATATCTAATGGGAAGCTAAAATTAATACAATACTATGTTAAATGAGCTCAATAATATATTTTTTATAAATCCATCAATTCTAATTTCCTTAAACTCCTCATTATCTTGCAATTATGTCAATGTTATCCTTCCTTTTCCTAAGGCCATGTAGCTTGTTTAGTTTGAAATATATTAGGGGAAAAAGTGGTTACAAACCTTAGTGTTGGGCCCTGCTAGCATAGCATAAAAGGCTACTTTTGTTGGGGGATTACTTGATATAACAAAGGTTAATCCTACTTAGGTGAGTCATTTAATGGAGCTTGATTACTTATACCTACGGTTAAGTATAGGATAGGCCTCTTTTTAGGCAGCATGGCTGGAGTGTAGGTGTCTTTGGTGGATGTACAATGGATTGGAGCACCTCTTTGATGGGGGAGTTAGTTTTTCGTGTTAAAGGTTGATAAGAATTGGTCTCCTCATCTGTCATTAGGATAGTTACTAGTTCGATAGTTGCAAGGTAGCAGTTTGTGAGTTCCTATATATTTGGCATTGATTGTGCCCCATCCATCCTCATCTAAGGAGAACTTCACACATGGCCCCTACAAGCATAACATAGAACTTCCCTTCCAAGGGATTATTCTTAATGTAAAACTAGTAGTGAATGATCCTATGCATGAGGTTTTGAATGTGTCTACTCCTTCAACTCGTGCATTTGTGGGTGTCAATGATAGTTGTTGTTGCACACAACACACACCAAGTTGCATGGGACATTAGGTTATGGCTAGCACACTTGTCCGATGAGTGCGAGCTTTTATTCTAGGCAATCTTTGTGTTGTTGTTGCACACAACACACACCAAGTTGCATGGCACATTAGGTTATGGCTAGCACACTTGTCCGATGAGTGCGAGCTTTTATTCTAGGCAGTCTTTGTGTTCATGCCTATCTCGCAATCCTCCTCTTCTAGGTTAACAACTTGGACCATGTTAACCAAAATGTGGTGTTGCACAACTTTTTTTCTATATAGCCTTAGCTTCTCTCTAAGCCTCACATTTTAATGTTGCTTGTTTTATTATCTCTTCTTTCTTATGTTAACCAAAATGTGGCATTGTTGTTTAACTTTTCTTATCTAGCCTTAGCTTCTCACTAAGCCTCGCTTTTTAATGTAGCTTCTTTTATTATCTCTTCTTATAGGTCAATAACTTGGGCCATGTTAACCAAAATGTGACGTTTCACAACTTTTCTTGTCTAGCCTTGGCTTCTCATAGCTTCTTGTTGAGCCTCATGTTTTAATATAGCGACTTTTATTATCTCCTCTTTATCCTTGTCCCACTGAATCTCACATTTTAATGACATTTATGGTTAAAGGTCCATAATAGCATCTAAGTTTGCTACTGTTGAAGAATCCTTGTATTTCAACACTAAGTGTTTCAATACACATTGATCTTTGTAGGGTGAGTTTGCAGACAAGGAATGGTTGTATCCCTTTATACTTTAGCTTACACTTTTGGTTTTTTGTACTGCACATGAGAACCATGTCCTTGACTTTGATATCTTTGTCTTTGAGCTTTTCATCAAACCATTCCTTTACGGCTTAAATTTTTTACTATCGTTCTATAGATAGCATACGGTTCTATAGATAGCATACAATTTGGCTTCATCCAAGCGTTCAAGTTTAAATAATTAATTGGTTAGAACATTTCCTATCAACCTTTCCTCGACAACAATTCTTAAGCTTGGTACCAAGAATTCCATGGGCATGATGAATGGCATTTGTTCCATATGTTAAGTTGAAAGGTGTCATGTGGATGGCTACCTTGTAGGCTGTGTTGTAAGTCCAAAGAGCATCTAGTTGGTAACTTCTACTCTCAATCATTACGTGAGGCTTCCACGGTCTTGGTCAGGATACCACATATAATCTTATTGGTGCACTCTCAGCTTGGCCATTAGCTTGGGGATAACAGGGTGAGAATTTATGATGCATTACTATGAATTCACTCTATAGAACTTAATTACATATTGATGAAGTGGATCCCTCTGTTTGCTGCTTACTAGTTCGAGTGGACACGCAAATCTTTTGGTTGTTGCATTGGCATTAAGTGTTTTTGGTTAGCAACCCATTTGGTACAATAGTCTGTGGCAACGAGATGATAAATCGTGCTTGTCAATGCCCCACTTCTTCTCAAATAGCTGAAGAGACACTACAAGGTATAAGGGCATTTTGTCAAAGTTATGAACCTGAATTGCTAACATTCATTGTAGCCTTTAATAAATTCAGTTGCATCTATAAACAAAGTGGGCCACCTCAAGCGCAAGCTAGTACAACTTTTTAGTAGCGGTGTTTGTTGAGAAATGTCCTCTAGCTATGCCAGAGAGTGGGCTTGCTCAAGGATATCAACATATCTGAATTCCTGAGAGGACAACGCCTCATGATCCCATCTTGGCCTAACTTGTACAATTGCTCCACAATCAATTGGTAAGGTGTACCTTTTTGATAGGTATCGTGCTCTATCTTGACTAAGGACAATGCCTCATGATCCCATCTTAGCCTAACTTGTACAATTGCATGCAATCATGAGGCATTAACCTCATGATTCCTGAGGACAATGCCTCATGATCTCATCTTGGCCTAACTTGTACAATTGCTTCGCAATCAATTTGTTAAGGGACTACTTTTTTGATAGACACCGTGCTCTATCTTGACTGAGGGGTTTCTCTTGGGAAAAACCATTAGCCAAATAATGTGTTATCTCTTTGACCCATTCCAGAACAATGTAGAGTTTGAAGACCAAGGCATCAGGGTAGCTCATCCCCCACTACGACCTAGTGGTTCTCCATTGGGGATTCACAACAAGTGATCGACATGTATATGTTGTGAGCCCATGTTGTAAGCCTTTCTTCACGATCGCCTTGACATCAAACTCTAGAAGGTTCAAGAACCAAGGGGTTATCCTTCCCATAGCACAAGGCTTATTAACCAAGTAATTCTATAAGTGTATGATGGTCTACAAAAAAAAAAATCACCAATAGATAATGGCATTACCTAGGTAGCTTTATGGCATAGACCATTGAAAGTCCTTTCCTTTTTGTGGGTGTAGTTTTGTTTGGCATCATTTAATTGGCGCCAAGACTAGCAAAGCTAACAGGGAGATCCATGTTATACTCTCTTGGTTATGCCAAAATGCAACCAATTGCAAAAGCCATGGCATCTATGTGCACAATGTGGAAAATAATATCCCAGTGGGAGATCTTAGAATTGATGCACTTGCTAGGACTTTTTGGAGTGTCATAGGCCTTTTGACACTCATATGTCCACTTAAAGATGACAAGTAGCATGTACAAGGGTCATACTATGCTGGTGTACATGATTATATATCTTCTATAGTATCTAACATGTCCCATGAATGTTGCGCACCCTTGAAGTTAGTGGGTGGCGGAAGCTCAAGAATTAGCTTTACCTTGATGTCATCAGTAGAGATGCCATGTTCATAAACTCCATGCCTTATCTAAAATTGACATTTCAGTGGATTAAGGGATATTCTATACAATATGAATCTTTCTAATACCTTTTGAAGGCATCAGAGATATGCTTTCCATTTTGGAATTGACACAAATGTCATCCATGAAACCTCAATGAACTCCCTGAGGTATTCTTTGTACATAGTACACATAAGCCTTTGGAAAGTATTTGGGGCATTGGATAGGCCAAATGGCATAACTCTGTATGCACAAGTACCCCACTCTATTCCAAATGCAATCTTATGTTGATTATTTGGGTATATTTCCTTTTGGTTATACCTCAAGAACCCATCAAGGAAGCTATAGGCCTCCTTGCCTGCCACTCGTTCTAGCACATGCTCTATGAATAGTGAACGGGTAATGGTCCTTTATCATGGTGGTTGCATTAATCTTTTGGAGGTTAACACAAACTCAGATCTTCCTATTTTTCTTAGGTACTATGACTATTGGGATATAGCCATTCCATGTGCTCTATCTCATAAATGAATCTAGCTTCGATGAGTTTGTAAATTTTATCCTTGCCTATTCTTGAATACTTTGGATTCGTTTGGTATGCCCAATGACTAGATGACCATTCTCCTTTCACAATGACTATATGGCCATTCTTTGGATACTTTGGATTCATTTGGTATGCCCAATGACTAGATGGCCATTCTCCTTTCACAATGGGAATTGTGTGTTTGACCACCTTTAGAGGTATGCCCTTCATGTTAGTATATTTCCAAGCAAAGAGGTCTTGGAATTTTATGAGTAGGTCAGTGAAATCTTTTTCTTCTTTTGAGGAATGGTCCTTTCCAATGTATACAAGTTTAGGATCCTCATTAAGTCTTGCTAGGTTGATGTCCTTAACTTCAACCAATCCATCGTTCATAAGATGTTCAAGGCTTCCCATAAGTAGTTTTCTTCACCTTCTCAAAGTGTACAAAGTGGTCACCAATATTGTACGTTTTGTTGAAATGCTCAGGCACCTGTCTATCATTAGCATAGGCGTTCTCTTGTAGAACACGCTTAGCTTCTTTTTTAGCCTCTACTAAGGCTTTGTTCTTTGCTCTTTTTCACATCAAGAGAGTTTTATAGACTCATTCCAACCCTCTAGGTTCATCTCTCTCCATAGCCATTAACTTAATTGGAACTTTAGAAAGATTGAGCTCCTTCTGCCACACTAATGGCAGAAGTCTACATGGGAGTCTATGGCTTTGATATATCGAAGCTAATGGTCTTCTTTTCCTATGTGAAAAATATATAGGTCATCTCTTTTTAATCTTTGTGGGCGCCAATCTATCATTTCCTGATCACAGATATCGCTTTCAAATTTTGGTGCACATTACATTACTACAGTGTTTATTTTTGAAAGTGATTTCCTTATACCATTCGACTATGGTGTATCTTGTTCCTGTTCTCATGGGAGGATTTCCATAGTTGTAAGAATGTACATCCAATTTTCAGAGTCTCCTAGCATTGAAAGTGAGATAAACTCCAAACTCTCATATTCCTCATCCAGCATTTTATGACAAGTTTGTCGCATGTTTAACTCATTGGTATTTTTGGTGGTTATGGAGTCTTCAACAAAAGGTCCACCACTCATAGGATGAGTTTTCCATGTTTGTACACACCTTGAGGGTTTCTTTTCTTTTCCAAATGTAAATTGTCCCAACCGTGAACCATTCGGGTCTCTCTCATGAAGGATTAGCCTTGGATGTAGTCATAGGAAGTTCATCATCAAAAGACTGGGGGAAACTTAGGACAAAAGTTTGAATTCTCATATTTTGCAATGGCCCCAGGGGCTTTCTTATGGCTCCATATTGAGCTTGACTCTATCAGGCTAGTAGTGCCAAGTGATAGTATTCATCACTTTTTTTGACACTTCTTGGTAATAATGCTGACCCTAGCCCCTCCATCTAAGATAGTAATGACTTGGCTCTCCTTGTGTTTTACAAGGACAAAACATTCACATTTTCACCTTGGAAGTAGTGGCCTTGGTTATTCACTGTTACCTTTGGAAAGGCCTAGTGAACCACCTATTCCTCCTCTCTGACACAAGTCAAGCAATGGTCTTGGTTAAGTTTTTATCTCTATTGGACTTGGTAATGTACATTCATAAGCTAAGAACATGTGTTACCAACAAGTAGCTACTATGTTACCAAGTAGCTACGTGTGTGCCTGAGTGAGTTAGCAATGTCCATGGCTAGGTTAGACTTATGAACGTGGAACATGCATGTGGGGAACTAGGAATGTGCATGGCTTGGTATGATTTGTGAACATGCATTCCAAGGTGGGAATGTGTGTGGATGGATGCCTGCGGTCAAAAGTGAGAATATGCATTCTCACTTTGGAACATGCATACAGAATTCTGACAGGTTTGCCACTTACAATGGTGGAAATTAGGGCCATGTCTGAGGGTAAGTTTTTAACTATTTTTATCATTATGAGCATATATGTAAGGAATATTTTTTGACCCTTTCTTAGTTAGAATATTGTGTAGATCGTCTCTGTGATACTTGTGAATGTGTATTTAGACTTGAGAATATATGTACTTAGGCCCAGCCAAGCATGTACACAGAGGCAAACCAGTGTGTTTTGTTTTAAAAATGTAGATTTATCATTTGATTCCTCCTTAATGGTACATACTTTTGGATTTTCAATTTGATAACATTGTTTACATCTCAAGCCAAGATCCTCAGCCTTGCCTCCTTTGTTGTCTCACCACAAAGGAGCTTTGCAAAAAGGTGGGGAAGAAAGAGAGAGTTACTCTACCATAACTCTCTTGTGGACACCTAGGGTCCTCAGCCTTGACTCTTTGTTGTCTCACCACCTCAAAGGACATTTGCAAATAGGTGGGGAGGAGTAAAGAGAGAAAGCTATGAAAGCTCAACCTCTACTTTAATACCTCCTTTATTGTCACACCACAAAGGATCTCTGCAAATGGGTGAGGAGTAGAGAGAGAGAGAGAGAGAGAGAGAGAGAGAGAGAGAGAGAGAGAGAGAGATAGAGCTATGGAAATCTCATTCTCTACCTTGATGCCATGGTGAGTGAAAGCATGAGAGAGTACACAAGAGAAGTTGAGAGGGACAAGAGAGAATACATCAACACCATCACTTAACCACACAATTCCTAAGCATATATATAATAAGAAAAAAGAGAAATGCATGCAATCAACTTTAATCACAAGAGGAAGAAGACTCAAACTCTATTATGAGAATGGGATTATGTGTTTTCTTATTGGTCAAAATATCTTATAAATAAGACTTATTTGTGTAATGCCCAGACACCCAACTAATGTCTAGGGTCCCAATAAGCTAGTCTAGGCTAATTTCCTAGCCTAAATGTAACAAGTTATAAGCTTGGTGTTTGACTATCTTCCAATGTTACACTAGTCATAAGTTTGGAGATTTCCCTTAATCATTTTACATGAAGCACATTGCACATTATAAAATGGCCTGAAGAAGTTGTTGTGTGTGAGTAATTTTAACCAATGTGGTTTTAATAATAAAAGATATGGCAATAGCCACCATTTGTCCCAAAGTCCAACCATGAGCGGAGATATGCCAACAACAAGTGAGAGTCCCATGCAATAGTGATCTACCCAAACCCTGAGCCCCATTGGATCCCCATCAAGCTGCTAGAAGCCCAAGGCTTCTACAAAGGGAACCCATCCATTTGGGTCCCAAAAACCTCACCGTCTAATTATGGAAGCCAAAAAGATCTAAGTGATCTCAATACCCAACCCAACTCCACTAGCACTTGACACTTCATTGGATTTGACAAAATTGCTAAAAGTAGAAGGATTCTACAAAGGAAACCCCCACACCTGGGTGCCAAAAAAAACCCGTATATTAGATACATATCCTTGGTAGAATGTTGAAATGTGTTCTAGAGTAGGATTTGAGTTGCTTTGTGTGATTGTGCATGCTATTGGTTTCATTATGAGTGGATTTTTGTGATTAAAAGGGCTCCTTAACCTCCTTTGTATCTTATGTTGATTAATTTGTTCTATTCTTTGTCTCATGGGAGTTGTGGAATAAAGAGTTAGCTCTCCCGGGTGTGATAGAGATAGGTTCTCTCTCCTCTTGGTTGGTTTTATCATGACTATGAACATAAGCCTAAGATTAATTAGAATATTAGTATACATTAGCATTTGTTGTATTTTTTCCCAAGATTAACTTAATCAAGCTATTAATCTTTGTAGTGTTATTTTTTATTAAATTGAGTTTAAAAACATGGCATTGGACTGTTCCAATGTTCCAACATTATAGCATCAAAAATCTATAAAGTTTCTTGCTTTCTAGAATTTTTGGTTTATCGACAAGGATCTAGATCGATTGCCAAATTTGCATCAAGATCAACTAGAGCTTAAAAGTGGTTCATGAGGGACTATTTGTGGTAAATGATCTTCACCACACACTTGAATATAAAGAATAGGGGTACCAAGGTATCAATCAAATATTCTCTTGTAAGAGGTTATAAAATTGAGTAAAGACACAAATTTATAAAGTTGAGTAAAGACCCAATAAAATATTCTCTTGTAAGAGGGTATAAAGTTGAGTAAAGACTCTTGCAATACTTGAAAAGTACATAGAAGTCAGTGCCAGCTACCAACATTAATGCCCTTTTGGATCACCATCACAAGTCTAGATCACTGACCCAACCCGCGTTCAATCTCAATTGTTGATCTCTGCTCAAGAGTCTTGATCCTTGATCCAATTCCTAGATCATCCCAGAAACCACATCGATATAGTGTTTGAATCATTTGTCTGATTTGGGTATTAGCAAGTCCTCAGCCATTACCATCTTCACTAATAGTCAGAGCACTATGGCAATTGTGAAATATCCAATTTTTCATGCTCGCACACAAAGCACATTGAGGTGCACTCTCATTATATCAAGGATAGATGCTCTATAGGGAAAATCAGCTTGGTTTATGTGCTAACACAAGACAACTTGTGAAATATCCAATTTTTCATGCTCGCACACAAAGCACATTGAGGTGCACTCTCATTATATCAAGGATAGATGCTCTATAGGGAAAATCAGCTTGGTTTCTGTGCTAACACAAGACAACTTGGCATATTTGTTCACGAAAGCTCTCCCATGAGAGAAGTTTGAAGCTTTTTGCAAAGCTTTAAACTTACTTCCCTTTGGGGACTAGTCTAGGCTCCCTATCATAGTCCAAAGAGCCTGGCACATCTTTGTACTTCTAGTGCCAGCTCATCCCTTATTCACATCATCACTCCTAGGAGGGATTTACAGCCACATTTGGTAGTGATGTGTGTGAACACACTAGGACCAACTGAGGTACTTTTTTTCTCTTTAGGAGGTTTTTTTTCCCCCGTCTAGTATACACCCATCTTGTGGTATCATCTTTGTATAGCACACATTCATTATCTATCTATCATCTCATTGTGTGCTCTCTTGAGCTTCTACACTCTGTGTGTGTGTGTGTGTGTGTGTGTGCGTGCGTGCGTGCGTGTGTGTGTGTGTGTGAGTGTGTGTGTGTGTGCGTGCACGTGCGCGCATTTGGATTCATGTAACCCTATTTCCAACATAAGGTAGCTTTTACAATGACTATGAAGTGTGTATAACTCAAATGCTTATTTATTTCGAATCGAACAATTCCCATTTCAGATCATCGATCCTAAGCTTATATGTAGCATGTTTGAATCGTTCAATATCTGGATCACTTGAGCATCTATCATCTGGATCATTGATTTGATTGGATTCTAGAGAGTGAAAAAAAAAAGACAAAAAGAATTCATAATTGCATTGTTTAGATACATCATTGTCTTCTTTTCTTCTGTACATTAATTATTTTCTTATCAAAAATCTTGAGAAATATGAAAGTTTTATAAAAAGACCATAAAATTTTTATTTTAAAAAATTTAAAAATCATAAAATTGCCATAAAAAGAATTTTTGTAAGCAATTTTGGTACTCGGTCAAGTGCTTATACATTTGGACAGTACTGGACCACAAGTAGAATTGACCTCCCTCGTTGGCACGTGAGATGCGCCTACGTAGGGAGTGGTACTAGATCATGAGTAGAATTGACCTCCCTCTTTTGCCAAACACTAGTTCAGAATCAGATAAAGAGTGATTCACAATGGAAGAGATTGTGGGCTATAAACTTTGTAGAGTTTTTGCAAGTGAGTATGGAGCTGGGGGTGAGCACCAAGTGTGAATTATCAAGAAAGTCTAAAAGAGCCCAAGAAGCTCATCCTACTAGGGAGATGAGCCATTTGTGAGAATGATAGGAAACAAGTTTACACTCAAACAATAAATGAAGCCTATGGTTATCATAAAACTATAAAAGTTTCCATCTACATTTACGAACATTATATAGAGGGATGTAGAGGGAAACCTCAAGTTTTTAAATGTAACTCTAGTCAACACAATTGGTTATCATATGCAGATGAATAAGCAACATATACAGATGAGGATGGTAACACATGCATGGCCAAGAAAGTGAGAAAGAAAGTTATGGGCAGGGGGAGTTTTCCCATCCAGCAAAGACCTAGAACATAGGACTTCGAGGCATAGTGTGTGAGGATCTCTCCTGAGGAAGTCACCTTGATACTAGGTAGAACACAACGACAAGGAGGAGTTTTCCCATCCAACAAAGACCAGGAACATAGGACTTCAAGGCATAGTGAAGTGAGGATCTCTCCCTGCGGAAATCACCTTGAGACTAGGTATCACACACAATGACAAGGAGAGATTATTATTTTTTTAAGTCCACAAGGGAAACAAATCATAGATCTGAAGCCAAGGTCGGGCTTTCCTCCACATTATACCGAATACGGGAAGAACATTCACCTTCTATAGGGATAAGAACCATTAAGCATGAGCCTTTTGAAAGAACCAGGTTGGTAACACTAGTTGAACGAGTAGTGCCAATTCAATTGGGACACAGGGAACCATGAGAGTAGAGGGCCAATACTATAGATCCTCAAGTGTACCAACATCTCATGGAGCACCGGTATATAGATACCCGATGACACATTCATGCTTTGTATCACCTGAATAACTAAGAGAAATATCTCTTAGTGTCCTAACCTATGGATATGTGGGAGCATCTATATACTCAAGTACCTCTCCCAGAAGAATGGAACCTAAGAACATGGCCTCGATGGCTAATGAGCCAGTTATAAAACCGACATCAATATTTGTTCTTGAGGGTATTTGAATCAACCAACTGCTACCATGCCCAAAAAATTATGAGGATGACTAGAGTGCTTTTATTTTTGGCACCCCCATAACTATTAGCTTTGCTAGCACTATCTCCCACCAGTGGTGAAGATGTAGCTTACCCAAGCAGCAGTAATCTAATTGTTAGGAATTCTTATAGGGACATGGAGATTCAACCTCTAGTGTTACCCCCTCAAGCAGCCTTGCTAGGAACCACTCCTACAAGGCTAGTTAGGACTGAGTCAATTGTCGATAAGCCTCCTAACACACTTGAATTCTATGTTGAGTACCCAAACTCAATGGTTGAAATCCCACGAAAGAGTGAACACCATGTGGCCCAACTCGGACATTTGATGCTAGACACACACCAGTTGACCATCTTAATACAAACAGCATCATGAGCTTAAAGGCCAAGAGACATCAATTCACCATGGCAAGCTCCATTAGCTTTCTTTAGATACCAAGGCCCTCATAGAGTGACCAATTACCCAATGAGAGCTAACTGAAAAGCAGCAACTCCTAGTCCACCACAATTGATAAATATGAATCCCTTGAGGAGCATATCATCTCTTGCCACATAGTTGGGGATAATCAGTGTGTCATATTCGATGCCATCTTTAGATGATAAAAAAGAAGTATTAATGAAGATTGTGACGAGGGTACAAGTCAAGAAACTATAAGATCAGGCAGTCCTATCCTTCACAACTTCTTTTACATCAAAAACACCTGAAAGAAAATTTAAAAAAAAAGGGGAAAAAAGTAGGTGTCGTAAAATAAAGGGAAGGTACAAGTAATGCCAAATGAGCCCTACAATAGAACCACATGAGCTAAAAACTTCCCAAATTTCTAAGGTGGTGAAGGAGGAAAGAAAAGAAAAAGACCCTAGGGACTTACTAGGTTATTTTGAGATAGAGTATGTTCTAGTTTCCTCCACTCAAATTACCTTAGAAAAAGAGTGGGGAAGTGGGAAACATACTGAGCTAATTCTCATGGAAAAAATAGAACAACTTAGGAAAAAAGCCTATAGACTGTTGTAGCACATAGAGAGGAGCCAATTCTCATGGGGATAGAACAGAAGAACTTAGGGATAAAGCCCAAAGATCATTGCAAGCACATAGGTATAAGAAGCACAAACAAACCAAGAATCCAAGGGATGATCTAGCATATATTGAGATCGAAGATGTTCTCAAACCTCCTATTCAAATCACTTTTGATGAGGAACGAGGGATAGAAAGTAGTGACGGATTGATCCTAATGGACAAAATGAATGAACTCCTAGAAATGACCAAGAAAGTATGGAAGAACGACACAAACCGAGACCAAAGTATGAGGAATCCCTTTCCCAAAAAGCTACAAGAATACCCTAACTCAAGAGAGGAGATCTTGAGGTTAAGTGAAGTGTAAGATACGGTACTGCGGGCTCAGCTAGAAATAAAGGGTCTCCCACACCCTATTGTGATGTTTCCACATAAGATTCCTACACTAGACCTCTAGAGCCCATCCTAGAACATCTCTATAAAGATAGTGTATCAAGCCAAGAATCACAAAAAGGTAGTGTATCAAGGCATTATGAGTGTTGATGCTACACATACACACTATGCTCTAGCAACATATCCGATACCTATTGTCACATGTTTGCCTTTCTATGATAAGTGTTGATGGTGTTTGTAGGACCTAGGGCTAATGAATCATATTGGTAAAACCAAATTGGCTGAGCTCGATTCTATATACATCAACACTAAAGGGTGGGGTATTACTGAACTTGTCAAAGAAATTGTCATTAATGCTCTTCCCAAAGACCTCTTGATAAGCATCATGGTGGCCTTGAACTCAACACTCACATCACCAATATTTTTTGTCATGCATCATCTCTTGGTCACATAGTATCCATCATGTGTTATGTATGCCATATCACCAGTATGTTCTATTTGTCATTCATCATCTCTTGATCACATCATTTTCGTCTTGTTATGAGGTGTGAAACCCTTATTTAGTTAGCGTGATTGCAAGAGAGCCTACATATTGCTTGGTTATCTTGTAGGAGTAAGAGGTTTTATGTTACTGGTAACAAAACCCCATGTATTGGCCAAAATTAGAGTTTTTGCACTCTGTCAACACAGAGTTTTACAAACCCTAAGCCTAGGGTTAGATGGCAAAAATTGGAGCTTTTGCACTCTATCAGCACATACACTCTTGGGATCTGTAGCTCAACACATACACTCATGGGATTTGTAGCTCAGTGTTACACCTCAGAAGTTGTGGAAGAGAGCAAATTCTGTAGTTTGCTTTTATGTCAAAGTGCTTGTAAAGTCTTTCCCAACTGATTATTGCACTTATTCCTTATTTTGTCTTCACTTTTCCCAGTGGTAGAATAGTACCCCAAAATGGCATGAAACTCTAAAATGACTTGCAGAATTGGGTAAATCATAGCACTTGTACCATATGAAATGCATTTCCATCTTGCACTTTGATTGATAAACTCTTTGTTTGTAGTAAATTTAGTTGTTTTGGTTAATCTCACTTCCAAAGCCGTTACTAACATGTGTTTGTAGGTTAGGGAACCTTGTGGTGTATGGTGCACACAGGCCTATTCCTGTGGATTGGGTTCGATTCCCAACAAGGTTGAACTGTCAAATCAAGTGAGTGATGATGTTGATGTATGCTCTCTTTTCTCTCTCTCCTTCTCTTCTCTACTCTCTCATGCTCTCACTCACCATGGCTTCAAAGTAGAGATTAAGCTCTCTTTCTCTCTCTCTCTCTCTCTCTCTCTCTCTCTCTCTCTCTCTCTCTCTCTCTCTCTCTCTCTCTCCTCCCCACCCATTTGCAAAGCTTCTTTGTGGTGACAACAAAGGAGGCGAGTTCTTGGACCCTAGTTGTCCACAAGAGAGAGTTACTCTACCAAGAGTGGCTTGAGGTGTAAACCGCTATGGCCCTCACATTATCCTCTCCTTCTCTCTCTCTTGCAAGGCTTGAGTGTTCTTTCTTGTGAACATCTTTATAGGGGCATCGCTTATAAGTGGAGGAAAAGGATTGTGATGTTTGGTAGGTTTGAGGCGACCCCGTTGTTTAACCAATGGTACGATATTCATTCCGTATAGGGAAGCTCGAGCATTGTCATCTTTTGGTGTTGTTGCGATCCAACCCCTCTCACAAGGTTTAGGGGTCACATAAACTTACACAATGATGCAAGTTTAGATCCAATAAGAAACCGCCCTTCAAAACAACCGACAATCATGGATTGATAATTATTTTTTGTAATGGTTGCTTACAAAAAGGTGTGAGGGATGAGTGGCCTAACGAGGTCCTTGTCTCCCACCAAGACAAAACATTATGGCTAGCCCCAATATAAACCAACGTTGGTCACATTGCTAGATGGTCTTCTAGGGGAACTCTATAACTCCATCCAAGTGGGTTCCACGGGTGTTTCTATTTTGGTTGGACTGCATGTACAAAGATCTATATGTTTGGGGATCTATAGCCTCTCAGGGTCTACTTTAATTAAGTAACACCTTGAGGCATGCCCTCTGTTTTTTTTTAGCATCTCATTTCTCCTCTTTTCTCTTGTGGATTGGGAAGAGCCTATCCTAGGTCCATAGTAGCATTTGAACTTGTTACCATTAAAGTATCCGTCCATCTCAATCCCATCCAAGGTCTATCTTAACTACATCTTGAGGAGAAATTTCCATCACTTGTTGGTAGAGACCTTGGCCTTTGTACTTAAGATTTCGTTTGGTATTCTTGACAATATACATCAACACCATGTCTCCTACCTCCGTACACTTGTCCTTGAGTTGGTCATTAATTCATTGCTTGCACTATAGTCCATAAGTGGATCATGGTCTTTACTTACTAAGTTTCCCTAAGATAACTAACCTCTCTATGAGAGTCTTTCCCTTGAGGTTATAACTGGCCAAAATTTGGAGGCTTGTATTTCATTGGCATGACTGTGTCAAACTCAAATGTAAGTTAAAAAGGTGTGCTATTGATAGTAGCCACCACCATGCATATATGTCATGCACAATAGGCCCATAGAGTAGTGCACCTTGTGCTCCCAATCACTCCTAGATGCTTCTACCATCTTGATGAGAATAGTGTACGAGGTCTTATTTATGCTTTTGGCATGCCCGTTTGTTGCTGGTGGGTAGTAGGGTGTTGACTTTTTGTACACACCACAAGGAACTCTTTGCGTAAGAACTCTACCACTTCATTGATAAAATGTGTACCACGATCTCTCACTATTTCTAATAGGAAACCAAAACGGATAATCACAATCGTAAAGGAACTTAGCAACACCTCTCACATTAAATTTTTGCGTAAATTTGGCTTCGGCCCATTTTGTGAAATAGTTTTTGGGTGACGATGATGAAACACACTTGGGTTCACTTAGCCTCCCAAGTAATGAGACCCACAAATTCTAATCCCCATTTTTCAAAGGGATTTTTTGAAACTATTGGGATTATGGGCATTTGATCCTTCTTGTGCACTATGGAAAACCTTTAAGCATTGATTGCAATGTTTGACAAATTGAGCTGCATCTCCAAAGAGTGTAGGTCACCAACATCCAACCTAGCGAACCTTGTAGTTGTGTCCATGGTGAAGTATCCTATCCCACTACAATGCTAAAATGGGCTTGCTCAATAAAGGCAACAAAGTCATCCTCATGAACATATACTTCCTCATGATGCCGTATTGATCCTTCTTGTACAGCATTCCCGCTACTATCACAATTAGCAGGGGGTTGCCTTCTCAATGAGGCGTCTAGCTTGATCCTTTTCTATGGGATAATTAATGGGAAATCCATTGGTCAAAAAGTAGGTGATGTCTTAACTTCATTCTGATATTGGTCAATGTTGTGAAACACTACAACATCATGGAAGATTATCTTTCACTCCAAGAGGGGGTTCTCCATTTTTTATTTTTGAAAGGCAGTCAGCATAGACATACACGGACCCCTTCCACATAGTGATAGTAAAATCAAACTCCAAAAAGAATGAGCAACCATCCAGTGATGCATTCTATGATGCAAGGCTTATACCAAATATAGCAATACTTGATGGTCAACAAAGAAAACAAATTTAATAACCCCAATAGGTAATGAATGTATTTTCTCACAGCATATACCATGGCTAACCCCTCTCTCTTAGTGGTGTTGTTGTGTTCCAACATCATTAAGTTGGTAGCTAGAAAAATTCACTAGGAAGCCCATGCTATGCTCCTTTGGTTTGTGCTAGCGCACGTATCCAATAGAAAATGCTGAAGCATCGATATGTACACCCATCTTAAGATCCCAGTTGTTGGGGGGATCTCAAGATGTGTGCTTTTCTAATTAATGCCTTCTTCAGTTTCTCGTGTGTGCCCATTGGTATTCATCTATCCATTTGAAGGCAATCAGCCCAGTAGCAAAACAACTTATACAAAGGTCTGGCATATATGGCATAGAAGAAGATTCTATAATACCATACATGCCCCATGAATCTCTACACCTTGTGTAGTTGATGGGTGTAGCCAACTCTAAGATCACGTGAATCTTATTTTCATCAATGGAGATGCCATCCTTGGAAATGATATGTCCAAGGATGACACCGTGTTTAACCCAGAATTGTCATTTATTTGAGTGGATTTAATGATGGGATAGAGTCTGCACCTCCCAAAGATTATTTGAAGATGAGCAAGATGCTCCTTCCACTTGGAGTATATGCATAGGTCATCAATGAATATCTCCAAGGCTTTCAAATGAGATCCATGAAGACTACAAGTACACATCAAGTGTTGGAAGGTGGCAGGGGCATTGATCAAGCTGAATGGCATAATGTGACACGTGTCCGTAGCAAATATCATCTTGTATTGGTCGGCTAGGTCAATTATCACTTGGTTGTAGCCAAAGAAGTCATCCAACAAGCTATAAGCTTCTAATCTAGTGACTCTTTCCAACATGTGGTGTGTGTAGGTAGGGCAAGGAGTAGTGATTGTGAACTGTGGCAGCATTAAACTTTTTGAGGTTAACACACACACTCTAAGGTTTCTATTCTTTTCAAAAATGATCACTATGATGACACCCACTTGGTGTGTGTAATCGATTCATACACAAATCCTATGTTGATGAGCTTGTCTAGCAATCTCTTCTTTAACCATTTGGTCGAACTTGGGATCCATGTGATAAGCTAGCTCTCTGTTTGGATGGTTTTGTGCCTTCATACCTCTTGGATGGTGTGTTTCACCACTTCCGAAGGAATTCCCTTCACATTAGTGTACTTCCACAAGCAAACACATCCTGAAACTTGTTGAGCAAGGCTATCAATTCTCCTTCTTTCAGGAGTGAGGAGGTCTTTGGCAATGAACATTGGCTTGGGTTCTTCACCTTGGCTAACAAGGCTTATTTCTTTGACCTCCTCGGTGGAGCCGTTATATGAATGAAGCATGTGGCTCTCTAACTGGGCTTCTTTGAGCCTTCTTCTCGTGTACCACTATGTCCCGATGTTGTAGGAATTAAATATTTGGACACTTACCTCTCAGATCTTTCTCTTGAGGCTTGGTGAGATCTTTGAGTTTTTCTTCCTTCTCTCCCTCAACCAAGCTTGACCTTATTGAGTTTGCATCTAGCAGCTCTACAAAGCTTGGCTTGCTCGAAGCTCATGGGCTCCTGGTCACTTTTATAGGCCACTACTTTAGTCTCCGATAGTGACCTTGTTGGTCGTCTTCCCACTGTCGAGTGTAGGTTTCATTTGAATCCACAACCTCAAGATAGCGAAGCTAGTAAAGGTCCATCTCCATGGGGAGAAGATACTCATTATGCTTTCTCTAGAGTTTTCTCCTTCTTGTTGTGACTATGGGAAACACATAGAAACTAGTTCTTTTGCAAAGGAGTCCTTGCTAGATGAATCAATAGCTAATCCTGGCTCGTATTTCATGTTGGCTCTCGAGAGGGATGCTACACTAAGCATGAATAAGGAGGTGTTTTTTATCCCATCGAGTCCTGTAAACCTTGTTCCAAGCTTATGTGGAAGAGTGTCCATGGTGGCCAATACATAAACCCAATCCTTAGAGTCATCAAGCTCTAAGAGAGGTTTGTAGTCCTCGTCTTCTCATCTTCACTATCCACCATAACTTGTTTGCAACATTTATATATGTTAACCAAAGTGGTTCAAAAAGTTGTTTCAGACTCATTGACGTGAATGCCTCAACCCATGGGATGAGTCTTCCCTATCTTTAGGTTTATCTTCAAGGTTTGGTTGTCTTTCCATATATAGATGTGGTTGGTTTTCCAATTATGAATAGCCTTGCTTCTCTCATGTAAGGCCTTCTAAGGATTATTGTGTATGATCCTCTTCTCTAAAAATCCATCACCACAAATGTGTGGTGGAAGCGTAATCTGAAGGTCTTGATCTTTACATCGTATAGCATGCCTAAAAGTTTGGTTGTGTTCACATTGGTAAGCTTCACTAAGAGTCTTATGCCTATAAGTGGCAGGTTACCGCAAGCCTCCCCAACAATCCTTGGTAATTATTGTGAAGACCGTAAGACTCTTGTACACAACAGGGAGAACAACGTTCATTTTGTTGCTTTCAAAGTAGTGTCCTAGCTTGTTCATGGGAACTTTTGGCTATCCTTTGGTTTTGGCTATGGAGGGAGGGTGCAGCATGTTTTGTCATCCTCTCCCTCCAGTTTAGGTTCACCTCCTCCTTTGGTTTAGGTTTAGTTATGTGGGATCTTAAATTCCGATTCATTTGGTCTGATACATCTCTCTCTAAAGTTGTAAATTTTTGAACTTATCGAAACTCAGGTCCCGACTATGACAAGAAGGCTTAGGGTTGCTATGTCTTGCAGGAAATTCTCACACTTATTGGGTTCTTACTCAATCTAAGGTGGTAATGTGTAATGTTGTTGCTAATCAGCTTAGAAAAAATGTTGTGTTGGCTATGGTTACCCACGGAAGGCCAACTTTCACCTCCCACTGAATCCTTCCTCACTACATCAAGCAATGTTGGGCTTGGATGGATTGGTTCCAAAGGTAGAGGGTCTAGAACTAGTTTTGTTTATAGCCTCTTGAGAATGGATATGAGTTTATCTGAGACCTTGGGAAAACTCTCAAGTTCCCTCACACTGAGTCTATGATTGGCTTTGGTAGCGTCCGAAATATGCTTAAGCGAGGTTAGTGGTTCGTACTCGACCACTTGCTCTTTAACTCATCACAAGTGGTGAGACATCGTGTGGCACATACTTGGGATGTGAAGGAGGGAGAAATCAATCATGTTTGTATACACCACCTTCTTTAGTGTAGAGGGTCTTTCTAAAACAAGAGTTAGAGTAAGACAAATTTAAGTTAGAAAGTTCAAGTATGTACCTAAGTACTATGAGAACCTGGGATAGTCATGCATTGCGCCCAAAGCAAAAACCCTTTCACCTCCATATCACGCCTATTTATTGGCCTTGAGACATCATGCACTTTGATACCTTGCCATAGTATCTCAAGCTCCTCAATCAAAGGCTCGAGGTACACATCCATGTTTGCCACCTTATACTTGCCTAGCACAAGGAGAGCAAGCATGATATGACCTTTCTTGATTGCCACCCATGGAGGGAGGTTATAATTCACCAATACAATAGGCTAAGTAGACCATGATGTAGACTTGAATCCAAATGGGTTAACACCATCCATGCCCAAGCCAAGACGTAAGTAACGAGGCTCATCTTTAAACTCTGGCCATTGTTGCTCCACGTATTGCCATGCCAGTGAATCAGCTACTATGATCCTCATGATGCCATCGACTGAGCCATAAGTTGCATGCCATGCATGAGTTCTACAATCGCCTTATATTTAAACATGTGTTGGATGTGAGGAATTGTGAGACCCCTCTGATTATAGAGTTGTACATAATGAACAACTCCTAGCCTTATCAAGATCGTGGCTAGCGAGATATTCTGTCTGAGTCTCTATCATTGATTGGTATTGACGCAAATACTTCGCCCTCCAAAGAACCACATATGCTGACGTCGCTCTATTGGATCGGGAAAGTATAGATCCTCAAAGTGACGAGCGAGTCTCACTCTGCTTTCTCAATTTGTAGTGGAGTTGATGAGATTTTCGAAGGCAAAGGCAATCATATCCTGACTCTGGGGGAGTCCAGGAATGCTAGACAGATTTGGGATATCCATCTAAAAATCCAGTTCAATTTATGAGTTTTCAATTTATGAAGTTCATTTTAAACATAATCTTAACAAGTGAGAACATTATTTCCCAGATTTACTTTAAAATTTTAAGCAATTTCTGCTACTATTTCGTAAGTTTACAGCAGCGCTCTGATACCAGCTGTGAGACCCCTCTACCCCCTCCATGCACCAGATTCCCGGTTGCTAGAGCAGCGGGGCGGAAGTAGCTTCCTCTTGCGCGGGGGGTAGGGTTTCCCACTCGGAGCCTCGCTCTTGAATGTCTGAACACGAGACTGATCTGGTGGTCATTCCAAAACCGAAATCGGAAAAATTTTCCTTGCCTGAAAAATGGAGATAATTCCACCTTTTTGATTATCTTAACGAGTTTTCTAACGGGGTCAAGAGACTAAACTATCCTTCACGTGATTAAACCAAGTAGAAGGAAAACTATCACTGACTTAATTTGAAGAAATCAACGCTTTTTTCCTAACCAAAATCAAGCACAGCCGCCGTTGATCTAATCATTTGAGGAAATCAACGCTTTTTTTCTAGCCAAAGTCAGGCACAGCCATTGATCTACTCATTTGAGAAATTCTTCAGGTTTTTATTTAACTTCTCGAATTCTAAGCGTATTCCTATTATTTCAATTTAATTATTAAAACTCCACTGATTCCAGCCCATCCGGCCCATGGGTTATAGCCACCACCCAACCACTAGAATCGGTAGAACCAGACAATTACTCACCCACCCATAATTGAATGCCTTTCTTAACTTTTGCTTTCAAATACAGATACGCACACACTCCTCTTTAAAACTTTAACATATAAAATAATCCATTGACAAACAGTTATTGGTTACAGATGTCATAACTCAAAAATTCCATCCAGTCCCTTGTTTCTCAAAAATTCCATCCAGTCCCTTGTTTCTCAAAAATTCCATCCAATCTCTTATTTCTCAAAAAACAGTATCACTCTAGACTCTCCGTTGAAACCAACTGGTCATCAAAACGAGATCCAGTAGTAACAGATTACAATAATCATTTTGTCCATCATATATATCTTCCACGACATACGCATGGGTGTCCTAGGCACCGCGAGCACGTGCATCTCCTGGTCAGAACCCTCCAGGATCCTCCTTAGGTGTCCTGGCACTTCACTCGGGGGGGGGGCTTCGTCGGCCCTCGCCCATCCTACCAGAAGCGCACCATTTTCAACCATACCGGGGCTGGTCAAGACCTAGGCAGGCTTTGCCGCGTGAGCTGTCCTTTGAACACTCCTCGCTAGCTGTTACAACACCGAACTTCCCTTAGAAAAACATATACCAAATGCTCCCTTCAGCATCCTGGTGTGAGACAGTCCTTTAAGAAAACAGGGTTTCTATGCAAGATTTCAGTTTGATTTTCTTTTGAATACAAGGAGTATTTCTTGAATCAGTATCCCCAAAATTCTTGATCGTAATTCTAAATTTCATACCAAAATTCCTCGAATTCTATAACCTTGATCCACAGATCAATTTGAAGCGTCTCAAACTTAGTTTTTGATTTGGCGAGAGTTTTGAATGTATTTTTCTAAACTAGTCACACCTTCCTTTCTCGAAACTGACGAAAGAGTTTGGTCTTTATCATAGTCTGATTCAAGGTTCCAGATTTTTTCTGAACTATCTTTCTCGAAAAGGTTTGATAATTCTGTTACTATTTTACTGAATTTCTTTCTTTGAATATTCACTTAATTGATTTCTAAATTAGTTATGAATTTCAATGAGAAATAAATTAATCATTTATCTGAATATTTTAATCTCGATAGATTTCTTGAATTTTCTTTTTACAATCCGTGTGAATATAAAACGATAGAAATTTCTCTCTTAGAGTATTTAATTATTCATTTATCAAATACTCATAGAATTTAACAGAATTCTAATTTTGATATAAAAATTCCTTATGCATCTATTTGTGCATAAAAATCAACGTCAATGGGAATAACACTTCTATATAAAAGAAAATCCTTTTATGCATCTATTTATGCATAAAATCAAATTTAATAGGAATAACACTTTTGAAATAAAAAGAATTTCTTTATGCATCTATTTATGCATAAAAATTAATTTTTATAAGAATAACGCTTTTATGATTAAAAAAATTTCTTTATGCATCTTTCTATGCATAAAAATCAAATTTAATAAGAATAACACTTTTGTAATTAAAAAAAATCCTTTGTGCATCTTTCTATGCATAAAAATCAAATTTAATAAGAATAACACTTTTGTAATAAAATTTTTTCTTTATGCATCTTTCTATGCATAGAAATCTAATTTAATAAGAATAACACTTTTATAATAAAAAATTTCCATTATGCATCTTTCTATGCATAAAAAATAATTTTAATAATTAATATCAGTGATATCCATGCATATTCATAGGTGAATATGTACGTGGAGTAATTAGAATATTTCTTTTAGATGTTGCAAAAATGGTGGAAATTACTCTTTTGGAATAACATAAAAATAAACTTTCTTTTTTGCAAAATTTTGAAAAATTTTACCATAAGCTCCTTTGTATGACTAACCATTTCTCATTTTTATCTATCTTAACTTAATTAATCCCATTTTAGAATTATAGAACTCTAATCTATACAATTTTCTAGATTCAAGAGAGTAAACAATAGGAAGAGTCCACAAGCACAACCAAAGGTTGCTTTGTCGCATAGTCACAACCGTCCGGTTCTGCCACCAGTGATGGTGATATTTTTTTTAATGATCAAGCAAATGATGATGTATAGCAAGAAGCCAACAAGATTCATATAGAAATCAACATCATTGAAGCAAAAAATACTAAAGAATTAAGGGAATTAGAGAATATTGCGCCCGTTAATATGGCATTTACAATTCGAGGAAGCAAGCTTGTTACCAGCTTAGATGCAACTGACTTACGTGTTTTACGATGTGGCAAGATACTAGAAGTCACAGGCACAGTTGTGAATGTATCACTATGGTATGTTGACATGATTGTACTGTATTCTATTTTTTACAAATCCTATTTCTATTTTCTCACAAAGCCTAATTCTATTTTCTATTCATTATTGCCTGCAGGTATTGTCTCTCACTTCTACCAACAGAGATACAAAATACTACATATGTTATAGACCCTCTCATATCAGGGTAATTGTAAAATGAAGGGACATCATTTTTGGACCTAATGGCCTGGTTTCACGGAGTCAACCTTGATCTAGCGTGAATTATTGTCACGGCTTATAATGAAGAGTGAGTCTCGTGTTAAGTTATGAACTAACAACATATATTAGGTAATTTGTATGTGTTTTTTTTATAACACCTATGTCCTATTTGTTTTTTCAACGCACATTGGAGTTTGCTTCTTTACAACATTGAACAAAATACATGTTACTTTGCAAACTCTGTCCGGATATCATGGCCGTGTTAGAGAGTAAGTCCCTATTGACATTTCCCTCTTCCATAATCATTTAGATAGATTTATTGAAGTAGGATAAACTAATGCTTGTTTTGTCGACCTTTCAAATGTGCTTGAAAGTTTGCATCGGTTGTGGAACACCTGTTATTGGAGCCTAATCTTATTCAAACCATAAGATATCAAAGGATAAAGGTGCAAGTCCAGCCATGCGATAATAGCTGTGGGGATGGAGGACGTGCCTTAACGCATTTCTTTTGCTAGAAAAGATTTTTAATATTCCTGATGTAAGTGATGTTTATAATCAACATCTCCATCAACTAACGTAGAGCTCTATGAAGTTTCTAACAAAATTTTTCCTTTGCCTACAGGAACTTAATTTGCACAAATATACTCAATTGCATGTTAAACAATTCAGGATAAAAGCTGTACAAAGAATTATTTTGGCAATGCATGATCGTGCAGAAGAAGAGATAAGACGAGCAGGAGATTTTGCAAGGAAAGCCGAAGAGCGTAGGCGTCACCAAGAAGAACAATACAAAAGGGAAGTGCAAGCCCACCACCAAGCTTCTATTGACGAATTTTAGAGGTGCGCAGCTGAGGTGGATGAATGGGTGGAATCCACGAGACAGGTTGAGCTGGAGACCCGGAGGCAAGAACAAAAGGCTAGCAAAAGCAAGCAGATGAAAGAATGTGGGAAGAAATGTCAAGAGCAAAAGAGAGCATTCGCAAGGCCAACACAATCACAAACACATTCACGTCCTCATTCACATTCATCATAGACACCTCGCCGACATCGCCCCTGAAATTAGCCCTTGAATATATACACAGAGCAACAAACGTGTATATTTTTGGAATATATGAATATTGTTCTCTTCTATAATGTTGTCTCTTCTATAATTCTATAATCCATGTCTATGTTGAAACTTGAAAGAAAACTGTACAGGGATTCTAGCAAAATGAAACTTGAAATATATTAATCGGCGAGAGTTAATCAGAGTAAAAAAGAGGAGTGTTCTGTTACAAATAGCTACAAGCATAGCTTGCACCCTTTAGGTTTTGGGGTTCGACCAACTAAATCGTTGGGTTATTTTAGCCCAGTAGCAACTTCACTCTCATTCTCACATAATGCTTGCTCATCTCTAACTCTGAATTCTCTCTTCTCACCCTCTACAAACCCAGATGCTGCACTTGTTGATTTCTCAGGCAATAGAACATCTTCTTTTGAGTGCACACCCCTTAACGGTGGTAGAACATCAGTCTTTCTCTTCTTCTTCTTCTTCTTCCTCTTCATTAGTTGGTGCAAGGTCACATCTGGCAAAGCTTCTTCCACTACAAGAACAAGAAAATATAAGTGACCAGCACTAGGGACAATGGTTAGGTCTTTTCAGATGACTCATAAATAATGCTCACCTTGATCATCAGAACTCTTCCTTTTTTGGTGTCCTAGAACACGTCACACGGTTAGTACAAGCTTGCCTGTTCGGAGAGCTTCCTTCTTGCCTCACGGGTGACAGTTGAACATTTAGCACACCCTGATCATCAAAACCCTTCTTCTTTGGCGTCCTAGAACAAGTCACACGATTAGTTTATGCTTGCTCCAGTTCTACGCTTGTAGTGTGATTGTGCCCACTTGGAGAGTTTCTTCCATCATGCCTCATGGGTGACAGCTCTCTTGCACTCAGCGTAGTTCTTGGAGTGGTGCTTCCTTGTTGACATCGCCCTCCACTTCTTCGAAGCCAACAATGATAACACTTATTGAATCAATAGTGTGGTCTCATCATGTGAAAGCATGATGATGAAGATCGAAAAACACTCACCAAGCGTTCTTCCAACATGAGACATTTGCTCTAGGATTTTCTCTGCCTGCAGGAAGGAGAAGCCTATGCTCAACAACCTCACTCAGATCAATATATTCATGTCTTACTTCTGCCCCTCCTTGCCTACTAAAAGACGGTGCTAAAGTGTAGCCTGCACATTTTGAAATTCATTGATAGCAGCACATCTTTCAAATGATTAGAAGAAGACATACACAGATTGCTTCAACACATGGTAATTCATCTATGAATTTTGAGGTTGGGAGCAAAGCATGTGATTTGCAATTGTTTGTCCAACTAGTGGATTCCAACCGATTGATTGTTTGTCCAACTAGTGGATTCCAAGTTTATAAGTTGGGGCACCCCTAAGGGTTTTTTACCACAGGTTTCTAACCGGTTGATAACCATATAATAGGTTGGAGGGTTTACAACCCAATGGTTAAAACCAATTTATAAGTTGACAACCAATTATATAAAGATCGGTAGTTAACTTAAAAATTGATTTAAACCCAAATTATAAATTAGGCCACTTTAATGGTTTTTAACCCTTGTTTTCCAACCCCTTATTTATGGGTTGAAAGAGTTTATAACCACCACTAGTTGACACCCAGTTTATAAATTGAGAGCATGACAAATGGCAACTGGCTACCAACTTGTTGACAACCACTTTATAGATTGAGAGTATGACAAATGGCAACAACTGGTTGAAGACAAGTTTATAAGAGAAGGGACACTTGAAAGGGTTTTGGGCTGTTGGTTTGAGTCGGCTGACAACCAGTTTATATGTTTGGAGCATCGCAATAGGTTTTCAATCACTAGATTGACACCCACTGTAATAGCTTGGAAGCGCTGCAAATGGGTTTCAACCGGTTTCAAACGAGCTGGCATATAGCAAGTGCTTAAAGGTGGTATTAACAAATGCCCAGCAGTGCTAATCAAATAAAACCAGTTTTACAGAGTATAGGTTTCTATCTTTGATTTCAAGCATGGCATGACCAAGTGGTTTCCGAGGCCACAATTTTTTTGGCTTCTTCGGGTATGGCCTAGCTACAACCAACTGCAATGCACTTGCCTGGTATTCAATTGCAGCTTCAATGCGATGCAAGTTGCACTTTGCCTCCTCTACCTTCATTGTCGCTTTACAAAGAGCCAGCAATGCAGCTTCTTTGTTGCACTCGGTATTCAGTAGAATGTCATCCACCAATGTCTGCACCTAACCTGAGACCTTCACCTTTGCCTCATATAGGCTACCTTGTGCCAACGAAGTGCATACGTCTTGAGATAGTGTTACACCACAGCTCATAGATGACATCGACTGTACACCTCCATCACACATCCACTGAGTTCTTTTTTTTGTGCAATTACCATCGACACTTGTCTTCTTAACAACCTGCTCAACAAATACGGCCCACTTCACAGGACCGGTGCAAACCTGGTAGACGTAGCCTCGGGAAAATTGAAGGCCCACAAAATAGTTTGAGGGTGTAGTTTGGTAAACCTATCTATATAATGTATACAAGTGTAGGTAGTGCTCCTGCTTTGCCGTTCGGACCATCACCTTCTTATCTTTCTCGCGGCGGGGAGCTCTGAAAACACTCTTAGCCAATGCTTTAGTGGCACCTCATTGGGAGTCAGACACCTTGCATCCTCCCCCTCGATATTGAGACCATACACTCAAGAAAATTCCTCTAAAGTCCTACAAAATTCTTTCAATGGCTCTCTCTCTAACTTCGGTGGCGAAACTTGGTGGGTGCCCGCTTGTGGCATGTAGAAAACATTGGTTAGACAAGCAAACACACTCTTTGTGTCTCATATATTGAGCTCAAGACCACCAACATCTGTGGAGCTCGATTAGCAGGTTAACGAGCGATGTGTGTGTGTGTGTGTGTGTGTGTGAGAGAGAGAGAGAGAGAGAGAAGGGCCACCTTTGTGTCTTCGCCGCTGCTCTTCAAGTTATAGCCATCGCCGAAGATACAGACATGTTCTCAAGCAGCTATCAGTGGGGGAGAGGAAATGGGAGAGAGAAAGAGAGAAGAGATCTACTGACTCTGAGTTTTTCGAATGAGACAGTGCACGTAGAGAATGCATACAAATAATAATAATTACCCCGCCACTTTCAGTTATCCCCCCCACTATCTTTTCAGTTATGTACATTTTCTTTTCTTAGTTTTCAAAATATTTTCATTTTTTTTTTCAATTCAACTTGCAAACCACAACCCAAAAACCACTATTTCTACTGGTCCAAAGTGTACCACCTTACCAAGCATCCACCCCATGATGATTTGGTGCATGGTTTGGATCATGCCCAAACACAAATTGATATATTGGACAATGATTTTAGTTCACATTTGGTCTTGCACGATGCTAACCTTGAGATATATTATGTTGGTTTTTATGATTGTCAACACAATCCTATCTTCTTTGGATCTGGGACATTCATTTTTGGGTACATCATGTCACTTGAGATGTATGATGGTATGGATGATTATGTGGTACAACAAATGCACTTACGTTACACTCTGTTATTTGCCTACACGATGGTTCTTTTGTGCCAGGATCATTTAACATTCCGGCCACAAGTTTCGAGCTCATTTGGGGGATATCTTCAGTGCCGGATTCACACTATGACTCTGAGGATGGGCTATTGAGCTTACCCTCGAATTGGGCTTTTCTTTCAATCAGAGAGCTACTATTACATCGACTCCAAGAGCCCGTGATGTGTTTCATGCCTATCCATTTGATCCTGGAGGATACACGACTAGCTTCAGTATCGACGATGGTTCCTTATCTCTTCTATTTGATTCGGATCATCATGGAGCCATTGTCTTGGAGTTCTGTGCCTCGAGTTTCCTTTTGATCCAAGAAAGAGCGTAGTTAACCTCATCATCGATATTGGTTCTCTACATTTTTCATTTGACCCAAGCGGTTGGACAACCATTACCTTGGATTTTCCTTGGCTTGGATTTGCTTTCGATCCAAGTAGTCGTATCCTTAGCCTCGCCTTTGACGGCATACCACCTTCCTTTCTATTTGATCTTGGGGATCATGTGCCTCCTTTTCATGTGATTCCGGGGGTCGTGCGACTTTAGTGTCGACATCGCATGACTTATATTTTTGGCATCCATTTGCTTTGGCATGAACACCCACTATGGTTAATTTTCGCTTTTGTATATAGTATTCTAGATGTGTCTATTTTGTGCATGACTACTCTTCGATTTTGAGGACGAAATCATTGTAGGAGGAGATGGTTTATAATGAAGCAACAGCTTAGGGTGCACAAGCACATGGGCATAGTTTTAGGCACATGGGCTTAGGACATGCATATACATGTGGGATTAGGGGACATGTGGCCTTGAGACTATAAAAGGCACATGGCCTATGCACTTTGTACCTTTTGACACCTTAATTACTTTTTAAACATTTGACATAATCTTAGAGCCTTTTGGCTTACATAGATTTGGGCTTATTGAAGGCTATTTCTTCCTCTTGGTGAGAGGCTAAACCACTAGATTTGTATGTGATTAGCATCCTTATTACATACAAGCTTTCATGGCGATTGTACTTTTGCCATTGATTGTAGAGGAAGATACAGAATAGAATCATGTGCTATTGTAAAACCCCCTGCCATCTACGTAAGTCGGCTCTAAATGGAGCCTTTACATATTACAAGAATAGAATATATTCACGTATAGTTAAGTGCCTTCCCTACCTAAATGGAGCCTTCTTACAGAATCGCACCGGCGACCTGATTTAACAAACTGTTACAAACAGCTCTGTAGGTATCTAGTCCTACCTACTCCTTCTGGCCAGCCTGCATCATCATCGCTGGTTGGCAAAAGGAATGCCAAAATAGAAAAAAACAACCAAACCAAAGCAATGAGATATATAATATTAAACCAGGTATAGCAAACTAGGAATGCATGTTTCTCATAGGATTGAGAGATTTTTGCTTACACAAAGCATCACTAACAAAATTTCTACTATATCACAAAAGCTTCAACGCATGTATCATTATATACACACAGTATGATTCATTCAATAGACAGGCTCGCATAAGAGCATCTCAACTAACTCCCAAGGTGTTATTTATAATAAACTCATCAAATTAGATGAAGGAGATCCTGAAACGTTCTTCTACAAAGTTGTTGAGATAGTCGCCTACTTTTTAGGTATTTTTTAGAAATTATAGCCGGCACTATTCTCTCTCCCGAGATGTTAAAAACTTGTGAGAGGCTTTATTATAGCAATAGCACGATTAAACTCTATCTATAGCAGTTTTCAAGGAAAAAATAAAATAAAAAAATTGTGCACCGGAACCTTCTAGAGGCTAAAATCTAGCTTTAAAAGGAAAGAACGCTACGATAGCCTTATTATAATAAGAGAGACGGGTTTTACAACTGAAGCTTGGCACAAACTAAAAGAGCGTAAACACAAAACGCAACTCATGATTGAAACACTCAGTTTCCAAAAGTCATGAAGAACCACTCTCATACGCACACACAATATGGTTCATTCAACGCTACTTACAAGACTTTAATATAGGCTCACATAAGAGCATCTCAATGAACTCCCAAAATCATGAGAAATCTCTTTAATTAACTCCCAAATCGTCTCTATCTTTCTATATCCACTCTGACCACACCAAACTGATATATATATCACCCCACCTATACTTGTTACAGGCCAATTACGTTTGAACCTTTTAACCTTACCCTTTAGAACACTTTGATTTTTAATTCTTTATTGAAAGATTGATCACTCTATTTGACTTAATAAAGTACTATTTCTACTAGCTACAGGACATGCTAACAAACACACAAGACAACAAGTCCCAACATTGACGATAATATCATTCCACTTCCCATGGACCAGTAGAGGTACCTTTCCATCATTTAAAAACAAGATGCCACATGATGAATGTCTTCATGATGTGAAAGTGTGGTCTCCCTACAACGTGCCTTCTGAGTTTAATTGTCCTCTGATAATGGTGACTTCTTCAGATAGAGGAGATAGAAAGTGACAACACCACTCCTACAAAATGCTTTAAATAATTATATAAGCCCAAGCAGGTCATCTGTGGATGCTCCCGCAGCTTGTTGGCACGCTCTTCTAAAGATACGTAACAAGATTTATCTCTCTTCCACCAAAATTGCAATGAAACAGTAGTAGATCAAGGTTCAAATGCTAATGTCTTAGTCAATAGAATAGATGATGGCTACCAGCCAGAACCTTGGAAAACTGAAAATGAATGAGATGGCACTCTGACTCATGTTGGTTCAAACAAAATTTCAGATGGGGCAAACTTCACTTCAGGTTCCAAAGAATCAGTGCCAGTCCTCCCAGCAATACGATGTACAAAATCATAAAAACCCTACTTGCAATGGCCTATATTTCCAAAGGTCAAGAACCAGGATTATGCTAGACTTCTTTCTTGCAAACAAGTAGGTTTTTGTCTTAATTAAGAAAAGATTAGAGCACGTGTTGGCTTGTATCGTGCATACAAGTTTACACAGTGTCAAAGCAGGGACCAGCTGCTTGCTGTGAATGGCTAGCCAAGAAAAGGCCCACAGACACGTGACTAAGGGGTTTCGCGACAACCTTCAACCAGGGTGTAGAAAGTTCAGCCTGTTGTGCACTTATGATGACAAGCTCCAGAATGATTCATTCTAAGTATTGCCTTCTTGCACTCCTAGTCATGACCCAGTTGCATGCAGCAGTGAGATGAGCATACAACATCTGAAGATGCAATAATTTTGTGAGCCCTCATCTCATCTCCGACTAAAATCAAGGGCCACCAAGGATGGCATTCTCCAAGTCTTCCCTACTCAGGGCGTAACTGAATTTCCGTTCCACATCCCTATCAAGGTTACCAGGCCCACTTTTCAGGTATCTGCAAGAAAATTTGAGAAACGGTATATCAAAATCTGACACACGAGTATCGTCCTGTCATTTTAGTCACAACAAACACCTAGCTTGTCTTGTGTCAAATTGGAAACACATGGCTGACAATGAGATTTTAATGCATGTGATTACTAATCTATGGTGGTCGTCACTACGCAAGGCTCAAAAGTTTTTTTTGTGGTTTTTACTTGGCTTTCTGTTTACAAGTATCCCAAATGCTCCAAAAATGAATTGAAAGATTAACTGAAAAATAATCAAGTGAGAAAGCAAGAAGTCGACAGCTATAAAGAACATCTTAAATTTACTTTTTGGTACGATCCACATCTCCTAGAGCGCATGTGCAGAGAGAGAGAGAGAGAGAGAGATCCAGCTGCCAAATGTCACCAATGGAACCAATTACAGAGTATAAACCTGGGATGGTCTAAGCTCGGGGAATGAACAAAAGGAGAAAAGAAGAAAACCCTTATATGTCTAAAAACTAGTCAGAGCCTAATCCACATGCATCACCTTGAAGCAGAGATTCCACTAGTTTTGGCTTCTTGAATTCTCTAATGAAGGCTTGCCTTCTTGAGTACTACCCATTTCCCCGCTTGCTCTAACCCAAACAGGCCATCCTTCCTTCTTGGCAACCTTTTCACTGAAAACCTTTCCAAACTCTGATTCCACTCCAAATTTGATGTTGAGGTCTGTGCATCTGTTCCACTTTGTCTCCTTGCCTTCTTGCCCTACCCTGAACACAAACATGAATCTTCTTCTTGAAACTGACCATGGCACCATTGGCTCCCCTTGGATGACTATCATCCCTTGGAGTTGCTCCATAAAAGCCTTCCTCGCGGGCCCAAAATGGCTACCGACTCTTATGAAACCCCTCCCTTGGGCTTTTTGCCTAACACCAACCAGCTTCTAGGGGTCTTGATACGAGCTGAGTTATTTTCCTTGGACCTGTGCACTTTTGCACTTCTTCTGGGACACCTTCAGCACTTAGCCTTGCTGAGCCTGATTTTGATACGATGTTGCATGGTCACCATACTACCTTAAGGTCAAGACACGGGCAATGGTTTCATCATGAGCGATGCAATGAGGGTGGGTGGGACATGAGCAGCAACAGTATCTTAGAATCACCTTGAAGCTCTGATACCAATGTTACATGCACAAAAGCCCTTTGTCTTCTTTCAGCCTTAAACGCTGAGATAGGAACATCCTGATGCAGGAACAATCAACATAGACACAGAGAGAAGAAAGAGAGATGGCTGTGTATTCAGTATTTTCATATGGTACAAAAAGATAGTACAAAACCTGTGCCCTTCGGCCTTCCAAAAGAGGAAACATAGAGCCTATCTATGACCTGCCCCATCTTGGGGGTAGATGAATCACAATAAATCTTGGTCTTGCCTTTTATAGGCACTTGGAAGCTTTCCCAACTGGCCGACTGCTGCTGGTCAGCCAATTCCATGGGACAAATGAATACATAAAATGTTATAAAATGCTGCCAACACCTCATAAGCTTGGCCGACAAGGTCTGTGTTCCAAAGTCTAAAGAACAACTTCCAGTGCCTCTCAAAGCCTATTTATTTCTCTAAACCTTTGTTTATCTCCTGCCCAATCAGGATTTAGCCTGGAAAACCAGCCATGTCCATGTGTGCACATGACAAGTTGGGAGGAAGCTGATCGGAGATACCATATTGCAGAAGTCCCCACACAAGAGGATTTGTGATAGAAGTGAACCACCTCAGCTCTCTTGTATTCCAAAGATACCTCCTATCATCTAGTACACCTTGTGTACCACGCCCGAATCCATACAGGTGCCACGGATGTCACCCGACATTTACAGTATTTCGACCTCTACAAGACAAAATCCACCCACACACCATCCAAAAATCTCCAAGGGCCCTGTATGAGATCCAAAACATCTTGTCATGCCATTGGACTCCATATGGGTTCCACCCGCATGATCCAAACGCATGCCCAAGTCTGACATGCTCCGCATATCCCGAGAAGTTAGGGGTTTGTGGCACACACTGTTGCTCAATGCTTCCCCCAAGGTGCAAATAACTTATTGAATTTTCTGATCAAAGCTCATTGTTGAGTTAGAACCAAATTCACCTTCTCATCCATACCTTGTGAGATGGGTGTTGAAGTTTAAACAAGAAAACTGACTAATCAATCTTAGCTATCAGTGATTAGCTTCACCCCCAAATTATCATGTGTATAGACCAAGTATTCCTAGGGAATGAAAATACACATTGCTTCCAGAAGTGGAAAGTACACTTCCCCAATCAGGGAAGTTTGATTTCCTTGCCTATTCACAGTCTAGGGTCTACAAGCCATTAGACATAAATGACACCCAACACAGAATGGTTGATAAGAAGCATGCTCAAAGTGACAAACAAGGAGTGAAAAAAGGGCGCCTTGCAGCTTTTTGGCTGGACGACAAACCCACACACTTTGGTCGAACAAAAGCTCTCCAAAATAGAGCCCAAAAGTACTGCAGAGCCTAAAAAAGCATGCCAAACCATTTTCCATCACCATTGTAGGGACACTATCCGAACGATTGTACAACATTATGACTGTACGGACGAAGGTTGTACAACCCTATGCGATGCATGTGCAACTTGGGAACATATGATTGTGCAAGAAAATCGCAAAAAAAAGACTTCTTTGGTGCGGGGCAAGGGGAGGGGGAGGTTGGGGGGAGGGGGGACAATGTAGGCATATGCTCACTTATGGTAGTGCTACATGTGAACAGGGCTTAACCAAGGGCACTTTTTTCCCATGTGGTTTTTCCCCTTGGATATCAAGTGTGAAAGGACACTCTATCCATATAACTTTTGTACTTCTATATTATATGGATGTGACTCACATGCAAGGGTTGACTTGCATTTTGTGATCACCACACATTTTGTGTCTAGCTCTCTCTCTCTCTCTTCTGTGTGAGCTTCTTCTCCCTGCATCTAACCCTAATCTGCAGGAAACATTGCTGTGTGAGAGTGTGAGTCCCCCAACAATTGGTATCAGAGCTGGGCTGCCCCCCTCTGCCCAAACGGTTCGCCGCCCGTCAACGCTCGTGCCGCCCGATCCAGTCTCACAAAGGGACGGAGCTAGTGGGGAGAGCTCCACCGCAGCCCCACTCAACAGGTACTGGCACCATGCGAGGCGGCCAAAGCGCAGATCCGCCCACTCCCCGTCGACGGTGCCAACTCCGTCCGTCCCAGCTCCGTCGCGTTTCTGTCCCACCTCCGTCCAGTCTACAGTCTTTCGAGGGTGACCAAGGGATATTCTCAACAGTTCGTGACAAGCCTGGGTACCTGGATCAAAGAAGTCCACCCATGGCTTGCTCTACGCCCACCCCATCGGCAACAGCTGGGTAACCCACCTCCCATGAATGATCTCGGCTTCTTTGTACCAGGTCATCTCAAGCGGGTCACTTGTAGGTATTTTTATTTCAAACAACAAAAATATATATACATTTGTTGCAGACATTCTGGTGCAGGTTCAAAGAATTTTGGGGGTTTGGCGAAATTCCCCTTTGCATGAAAAATTGCAGGAAGCACCATAAGTAGACTCCTCAATTTGATGCAGAATTGCCAAAAATTGAATATGCTGCTCTGGTTGGAATTTGGGGGTTTTTCAAATTAAGTTCAAAATCAGCAAATTAAGACTCTTCTAGTTGCAGAAATTTGGGGCTTCTGTGAAAATTGGACAATTGACTGCACATTGAAGCAATTGCAGTGCATAAAAATTGGGACTTTTCAGTTTGGAGCATGTAATTGGGGATTACAGTGGTGATTTGTCACATATGTATACACATTGTGTGTAATTGGACAATTTGGTGCAGGTCTATACTTGCTTCAGGTTGTAGGCAAAAATTTGCACAGGACATTTGGTTGCCTGGTAGTGCACATTGGTGCTTGGTTTGCCTACAGGTGTATTTTGTCAACATGGCTCAAAATGCTACAGATGTATTTAGTGTGCTCACCTAGGAGGACAAGTTGGATGGATCAAACTACTCCCTCTAGAGTTTCATGATCCGTAATTTGCTAGTAGCCAAAGGGCTTTGAGGCATCGTGTGTGGTGACGACACACGCCCACTTACTATACAGCCAGCAACGCCTCAAAGGGGAGGTGCTCAAAGAGCTCCTGAGGTAGAACCTGCTCCCACACGAGCAGAAGAGATGGGACTCTAGGGATACACAGGCCATGTCCTTGATAGCCCTTTCAGTGAAAAGGTCTATCATTCCACACATTCGATATTGCAAGACATCAAAGCTTGCATGGGACACATTGGAAGCAATGTATCAAGTACGCAACGAGGCAAGAGTTGCCTACTTGAAGAGGCAATTGGATCTTCTTTTTATGAATGAGGGTGACTCCATGTCAGATCATCTCACCAAAGTGAAAGATTTGCAGGAACAATTACTCAACATTGATAAGGTTATCCCAGACAAACAGCTGATCACCAACACTCTTCATTCTTTACCACCTTCCTACTTGGGCTTTGTGGTGACCCCATCACTTTTGAAGAGCTGGTGGGTTTACTCTTGCAGGAAGAGCAAACCTATCTAGCAACTGTAGTGGAAACAAGGCATTTACAGCCAAGGATAAGGGTAAAGCAAAGAGCTTTAAGCATGGGGGACAATAGTCTAGTAAGGCTAGTCATGGACAGCCCTCTTCTGGTGGTGAAAAGTCTGACAAAGGGGATGCAAACAAGCCTAAAAAGAAGGGCAAATGTCACTACTGCCATAAGCCTGGCCACTACATCAATGAATGTAGAAAGCGGATTACAAAAGAGAAAAAGAAAGATGTAGGCAATGCAGTAGCAGGCTCTTCTGATGACAAAGCACAGCAATCGGCTAAATGCAATTCAGGAAGAGTGCACTTTTTTGGTCACATGCACTAGTGACACAACAAGTGCTTCAGAAAATGATGTCTTGCATTGCATCTGACAGACAGGATGTATCATGGTATTTTGATAGTGGTGCTTCGAGCCACATCACTTCATGCAAAGATGTATTTCAGCACTTGGTTTATGCTTCAAATGGCCGCACTGTATCATATGTGTAGATCATGCCACATATCCAGTAAAGGGAATTGGCAATGTCATACTTGTTGCAGCCAATGGTGCCAATATATGTATGACAAATGTGTTGTATGTTCCAAGGATAAAGAAAAATCTCCTCTCCGTCTCAGCCATAAACAACCAAGGTTTAAAGGTTGAATTTGAAGATGGGAAGTGTTTGGTAAAAGACCCATCAATGGGTTATGAAATAGTCACTTCCGGAACACGATACAAAGGCTTGTATAAGCTGGACAGCTATGACAAGCATACTTATGATGCAAATACACTGACTGCCCACACTCTTGCTATGCATGATGCAGAGCTATGGCACGCTTGTTTTGGGCATGTAAATTTTTGAAGTTTGATGCTTTTGCAGAAGCATCATATGGTTGATAATATGCCGCCTCTTGACTCTACAACAAGACATGTATGTGAGGGGTGTATTTTGGGAAAGATGCATCAAAAACCATTTCCCAGGGATGGAGCTGTTAGAGATGAAAGTAAATTACAACTCATACACAGTGATGTATGTGGTCCAATGCGGACACCATCCTTAGGGGTGCATCTTTATTTCGTCACATTCATTGATGACTACTCCACGTTTGCTTGGGTTTATCCCTTGAAAGCGAAAGCAAAGGTGTTTACATGCTTTCGACACTTTGTAGCAATGAGTGAAAATATGTGTGGATGTAAAGTCCAAACACTCCGCTCAGATAGAGGTGGAGAATACATGTCAAATGCATTCAAGGATTATATGCTTCAAAAGGGCATCAAACACCGATGTACTGTGCCTTATACACCACAGCAGAATGATGTAGCTGAGAGGAAAAACAGATCTCTCATGGAGATGGCAAGATGCATGGTGAAAGCACAAAAGTTGCCTCACAATTTTTGGATGGGAGCTATAATGTGTGCAACTCACGTGTTGAACAAGTGTCCAACAAAAGCTTTGAAAACCATAACACCATTTGAGACTTGGTATAGCCGAAAGCCAAAAGTGGATTATATGCGTACATTTGGGTGTTTGGCATATGCACGTGCCAGAACAACTCCAAACAAAGCTAGATGATAAAGCACTGAAATGCATTTTTGTGGGCTACAGCAATGAGAGCAAAGGATACCGTCATTATAATCCAACAACACGCAGGATTTTTGTCAATAGAGATGTGGTATTTGCTGAAAATTCAATACAGCCCATGTACAGCTTGTATAAAAAGCGTGATACAAGCATACAGGACATGTTTGATGGGCTATTGCCCATTGCAATTAGGGGGGATTCAGATCAGCCAACCCCTACACAAGAAAATCCTCATGTAGAACATGTGGAACAGCCAGCAATTCAGCCCCCTTCTATGGAAGAAGTTGAAGATCTTGTCAGGGAAGAGCAAACAGCCATAGACACAGCTAAGTCAGTGCCAAGATGGTTGCTGAAAACTTTGCAAGATAGCAAACTTGCAGCTCCATTGACAGGTAGAACAAGGGCTAGTTCCAGCCATGCATTGAATATGCATCATGGGGAGTCTGCATTAGCCACCATGGGTGGTCTCTTTGATTCAGAAGAGCCTTCTTCTTATGAAGAAGCACATGAGAATGAGCACTGGGTGCAAGCCATGCAGGATGAAATCTCTTCTATCATGAAGAACAACACTTGGGATCTTGTGGACTTGCCAAAAGGCAAGAATGTCATTGGAACAAAGTGGGTGTACAAAGTCAAAAGGAAGTCTAATGGTACTATTGACAGGTACAAAGCAAGACTTGTGGCTAAAGGCTATTCTGAGCCAGCATTGGGAAGTTTGAGAGAGAAGAACTGCTATTTGCTAGTAGCAGAGAAACTGGCTGTTGCATCACGTGGCAACCTGCGTGCAAGCAAGGAAGAAGTGGCACTACAAGCAAGCAGCTGGACCGCTGATGCGTTGTGTAGCTCGAAGAAGAAGGTTGAGAGGAGCAGCTCGTGAGGAGTTAAGGAAGCTAATAGTCAGATTTGGCGATGGCAAACTCGAAGCAGCGAACAATCAGCAAAAGATGTGTCCTCCTACGCCACCCGTGTTTGTGGTTGCCCTGGAAGTGGTAGAGTCACCAGGTCAAAGACATGCAGTAGTAGAGCAAGGCCCAAGCACCAGCAGAGCAAGGAGCTTGCAGCAGTCTTTGCAACTTGTGCTTGGAGGAGAAGCATTTTTTTTTTGAGGAAGAAAGTGGAGAAGAAGGCCATGTGAATGGGTCCCAGACTGTAACTGTCGAGTTTGCGGGTGTACATGATCTGCAAAAAGGAGCCGTGTTGCAAATGCCAGCAAGGTGGGTCTATCTTCACCTCTCGTTGAGCACATCAGTTGTCTAGTGTGTAGCTACATAAAAATTGGCAATGGCGTATAGCAATAATGGCTGCTTTCTAACCCTTAGTGTTGTTAAGGGTACATTCACACACACAAGCCTGCGGGTGCTTTGCCTTTGCACTATTGCATGCAATTGGCTATTTTCTTTCTCTCAACCCATTTACGAGGGTCCGTTGCTTGGCTTTGGCCAAAAGGCTTTGTATTTTTATTTTCACTCACAATTTATGCGGGTAACTATACCCGAGCTCATTGGAAGCTCAAAACGAGGAATTGCATGCATGTGTTAGTCTCGATGGAGTTCGAGATGTTGTGAGAGCAATTGGCTCGTCATGTGGGGTGCCCAGCCCGAGACAAGAGTCTCAAAATGGTTATATAGTGGTGTGCGTAAGTTGTGCACAAATTGGGTGCACGTGGGTTGGTTCCTTTTTTCCCGGGCACATGGGTGTCCAAAAAGCACTTGGGTGGCTCTGCTCGAGCAAAATGGTGCTCGAAATAGACTTGAGGTGTCTAGGTTGGCTAGACACATGCACACACTTGTTGAATACTCCAACTTGAATTGAGAGAGAGTGTTGAGATTGGCAATGCCAAATTGTCGGGGGTGAGAGTTGAATGATAATTTGGTTGGAGAGATTGTATGCACACACCCAAGTTTACATTAAGGAGGGGTGTTGAAATGTGCAATGTAAAATGTGAGTGAAATTTGAGCTTGAGTGTGTGAACGCACCACCCTAGAGGTGCTAGATATTATCTCGAGTGTGTGGATGGATAAGAGTGCTACATAGGTGGACACATGTATGGACATTTAGGCTTGAGGCTATCTATATTAGAAGCCTCTCATTTGTATGGTTCATACAACATATGCAATAGAGTATTGTTGAGTGTGCTACTCTCTCTCTCTCTCTTTCTAGTCATGGAGTTTTTGGTGTGGTTTAATCCACCTTAGTTAATGCTTAATCTATGTTGCACAACACCATGATTAATCTCATATTAGGATTTTCAACAAAGAGCTACCAAGCTCGTCTTGACGAAAGTAGGGTGGTCCCTTGGGAATATAATCCTCTTCACCAGTAGCTTGACATGCTTGCACTCATTTTCTCTTGCATGGCCTTCCGAAAAGCTGATTTGTTCCTAGTTTTCATAGCCTTTCCTCTGGATGAGCCTGTGTCCTCGAAAGCGTCTGCTTCGTGAGAGTCGCTTCCACTCATGGAAGTTCTCTTCTTCTTCTTTGGAGCACGTAGTGTCTGATTCACTTCAATTTGCACTTGGTAGTTTGTGGGAGCTTGAAACTTGATAAGTGAATCCTGTTTGTCTTTAGGCTCTTCAATGAATACCCTTGAGGAATTCCGAGATAATTGGTAACCTTATTCTAGCAAGACAGCAATGGCCACCTCTCTTTAGGCTCTTCAATGCCCCTGAGGAATTCCGAGATAACTAGTAACCTTCATCTAGCAAGAAAGCAATGGCCATCTCTCTTGGATTAAGCCCTTCTTGCATGGCCCAATCTCCAAATCTATCATGAAACCAAGTGACCGAACAATCCTTTTCTTGATTCTCCTGTAACTCCTCAATTAAGCTCTCTTTTTCCCCTCCTCTTCAGGAAAAACTTCATTCCAAGGATATTTCTTTAGTCCAAGTATGAGGGTGCTTTGCACCTGATTTCCAACACGTGCATGAAGACAAGAACAAACACATTTCCCATTCCCAAACCACCAGTTAGGAAAGAGAAGTAAATCTTCTCCCAAGTCCATGACAAAGGGAAAAATAAGCAACGTGTCACACCAAACAGGAACTCCCAGGATCACTTCCCAATCTCTCTCACTGCAATTGAACAAACCATAAACTTTTGCCCTCTGTTTTTCTTTTCAGCAACAAGTCCCCAGATCTTCAGAATCTGCACCAATGGTTTCAGGTACAAGCCTTCACAACCGACTTCACAGCTTCATAGGATCTCCATAGACTCGGGGCACTGATCCTATGTCCATACTTCAAATTCTGAGTGTATATGGAGCTTCTCTTTGCCATAAAACCAGCAGGTTCAACAGCTGAGATCAGCCTTACAGCCGGTACAGAATTGTACAGCAGGTACAACACCTTACAGCTGGATCCTCGAACTAGGCCTGAATGATTGACCAACAGTTATATATGTCATATGAACACCTCAGCACAGAACCGACCTGCAGCTAATGCTCTGTCCAGGTGTTGCCCTACAGCCTCCAACCCTTACGTAGCCCTGATAAATAGTGCCGTTTTACAGGACTTGAAAAACTGTGTAAAGAGGCAAAGTTTCAATGAATACAAAGGGTGGACAGATTATAAATCAATGTGTTCACATTCATTAGAGGGGAGGCCAGTCTACTCCACACCCTTTCGAGGACTCTACTGTATGGCTGATCATAGCCGCCTGCTGTGCGGCTGACTCCAAGAGTCATCTTTACTGTACGATTCTCCCAAACCAACATATCTGCAGTACGGCTGCTTCCAACGCCCTCATATCTGCTGTACGGTTCTTCTCCAACCGTTTTCCCTGCTGCACCATTCTGTACGGCTGTTTCTTCATGGTATACTACCCTGCACGAGAAACTTGTCAACAACCTAGAGCACTCCACTGGGGGAATAGGCAGCATGCAATGCCAGGTGTCCCCGGCACTACCTATCCCTTCACACATCCAAGTAGGTAAGACACAAAAACATGTCATTCACATGCATCCATGATTTAAGCACATGCGTGCCGGATGGAAATCCCCCGTTCTCAGTACTTGTACTATTTTTAGGCATCCTAGAATCCCAAAGTCTTTCACAGTGGAACATGCCCTGATTGGTGTGAGTGACTCTTGCCCTGTAGGATCTTCCCGTGCAATGGCGGGTATGTGTCTTTGAAAGATGGTGCTCCTGAAGGAAGAGAATGTCAATGGGTCCAGAAATTGCTGCTCTATGAAGCTCCTCTCTAAGGACACCACGCCTCTGAAAGCACTGTGGGCCCCCCAAACCCTCCATGAGACAATCCGCATAACTAAGATCTGTGGCAAGCGAAACTTTCGGAACTGCCCTCCGCTTGAAGAGTCTTGGGCGTGGGTTTTGATGAAGAGTAGTCACTGTCGGTCCTGGGATAGAGCCGCGCCAGATGGGCATGAATCTTGGCCTCCATGTGGAGTCACTCTGTTTGAGCCCTCTAGTATGCATACTTTGGACTGCACCTTTCACAATGCAGGTATCTATAGGAAGGGGTACTACCATTGAAAGATGAAGCAACACAAAAAACAGCACCTCGAAGGCTGGAGGACACCATCTCCCTTGCTTGATCTCTGTGGTCCGAGCCACCCAACTCCATCCGAGCCAAGGGCCAGAGGTGGGTAAGCACATCAATGATACGTAGGTGACAGGTCATGTAAATGGTGCGAGAGCTCTATTGCCTGCCCCTGAATAAACCGGCGGACACCGACTCCATACTCCAATCCGTCCCTAGTGTTGCACTCAGTGAGAAGGAGAAGATCATCGCGCCACTCTTTGGGGTGGATGGTTTGGAGTGATATAACGCCACACACATACGAATGGGAGCGTTTCCTTGAACATACCAGCTACTTTGATGGGAAGGCAATGGAAGAAGCTTTAGTCGACTAGCTGTCCCTGCACCCTATGGGGGCCACCTTTTGGAGGAATAGCTTGCACCTGAGAGGTTGCAATGGTCGTCTCTACCGGCTCCGTAAAATGATGGATCAAATGACAGACGGAGCTAGCCGGCTGCCTCTACTCGGGGTCAAGCGTGGTTGGAGGGCAACAGGAAAACTCCAGAGAGGCGGAGGGGGGGGGGGGGGGGGGGTGTTTGGGGGGAAGGCCGGGCCCACCGAAGTGAAGGTTGCTTGCTATTGCTAGACTATGGAGGGTAGAGCTCAATAGTTGAGAGTGCAAAAAGACAGTGAGAAGAGAATGTAATGCCCAAGTGATTGCACAACTGAATGCTGATTTGATTGATGAGTACAATGCTTTCTTGTAGGTATAAAACCTTATCTTATGACTCAACATAATCTCTCTCACACACATATGTGTTGGCACATGTCACACTTATCACATCATAAGAGGTGGTTCACGTGCATACACACACATATAAGGGCTATATCACATAGATGAAGCTCTTTGGAGCGAAGGTGGTGAGACCCGAACACAAAAGAAAGATACTAGCTTCTAACCCCATCACATCATGTGTCAGAGCTGACTACTCATGCACACCTCCCGTGTCATGATAGCCTTCCAATCATATAATGCAACCGAGGTAGCAAGGCTAGCAATTTAGTCACCCCCTGGCTCCTAATTGGGATAAATGAGAGAAAGGAACCCTTTATAGCATCAAGGTCCTTGCTACACACAAGGAAGGAAAACACACACAGACATAGATACAATCAGATTTTCGAGAGACTACCTAGGGCAGAGAACCCTTGTTGACTTACACACACATAAAGGCAGCTAGAATGCCCACTCATCGTCTACCTCATTGAGGGAGACGAGGGCCGTTGTTGCAACTATCTTCTCCACTTCAGTAGGTTCCTCTTCATCTTCAGCAGCAAGATTTGCATGGTGTTTCTCTCGTTCTTTCTCTAGCTTTTCGAAGCAATTGGTCTCCTTATGCCCATCCTCTTGTAGTACGTGCACCGAATCTTCTTGTTGGTCCTCCTCTTTTGTGCTCCTACAAAACCTTTGTCATAATCCACACTGCTGCTTGCTTGACTTTCCTTGTTTCTTCTATCTTTTTTAAGCAACAAGGCTACCATATCTTCAAATGATGTTGAAGCTATGTGCATGACTTCAATGGTTTGCTGAAATCGGGTAAAATCTTGCGTAGTTTTTGTGAGAACTGCCACCTTGTCCTCATCATCAGGCTCACACTTAAGGCTAGTGAGCTGTTGAACTAGTGAGTAGAACTTGGCAAGGTGATCACAAAATTCTTCATTATCTAGCATTTTCAAATCATAGAACTTCAACTTTAAGAAAACTTAGAATTAGTGATTTTGTTACCAAAAAGAGTCTCTAGTTTGTCCCAAATTTGCTCGGCAGTTTGCGTGAAGTCTATGTGACGAGCGAGTGTTTGCTCAAGTGAGGCTGATTAGTGCAATGGCTCTCTCATTGCGTTGTTGCCACAACTTCTGCTTTTTTAGCTTGTTGGCTCCTGGGTTTTCGTCATCTCCAAAGATTATACGCCCTCCCTCATCAAAAGAAGTCGCATCTTGGTCTCCCAGGTAGGGAACCCAGCACTAGGGAACCTATTGATTAGAGTGGTTGATAGAGCCATAATGTTGTAGGCTTGAAGGTACAAGTGTAATGGCTGAGAGATGATGATGACTTCTGCTCTCTCCAGGTGCTGTATGCTGTAGACAGTAGAGTAGACGTAGATGGAGAGCCGATGGGCTAACGTTGAAGAGCTGGGAACAGATGGGAACGATCAGCAAAGGACGCCGGGAGAACAACAGTTGGGTCGGTTGGCGGCGGGAGAGAAAGACAATTGGATGCTGAGGTGCGAGGCTGTCAAAGGGCGAAGGTGCGAGGCTACCGAGCGTCAACCGGTGCTGGTGGCAAAGGGGAAAATAAAACAGTGTGAGGTTGCCAAGGGCGAAAAGTGTAAGCCTAACGGAGCATGCAGTGAAAAATTCAACCACGTGTACAAGAGATATAGATAGAGAGAGAGAAGGGGGAGAGAGAAATGGGAATAGGGGTATCACAGAGTACACACTGAGCGGAGAATAGGCCCCGCCCCTTTTTCGGATTTTATTTCAGGAACAATCCACGTGCTCTTCCAGGCCGGGATCAATACAATGAATAAATACAATATCAAACAAGAGTGCCGATGTCGAGGTCGGGCTGAAGTCGATGTCAAGGCACAAGATATTTGATGACAAGCTCACCACGAGGATGACCCACAAGAGTCTTACACCGGGCTAGTACCAATATCAAAATTTGGATCAAATTTGTTGCTCTCCAATACCCACAAAAGTCTCTACATCCAATTTGGACAAGAATCTTAAAAAGGCACACACCGGGATAAAGATGCTGAAAGTACGACAAAATATGGTGTAAGGTAGCCCAAGGCTCTTCTTCCAAGTGATGGAAGTGGCGTATTCTCCAAATAGCGGCAGTCCCTCAAAATGCAGTCCCTCAAAATGCAGTGCAGGTGTCACGTGCATACCGCACTTGGATGCCACGTAGACATATCTGTACAGAAGGTGCAGGACCTGGGATGGTGAACTGGTCCCATGTGAGCCCAGTCCGGGACGAGTTAGCCAGGGATCCATCTCAATCGTCCCAGGTCAGGTGTGCATTGTCTTGCACAGGAGGGCATATTTGGTATGGTACCGGATGCCAGATCACTGTGTAGTTAGTGAAAGGGAGCAAGGAAGGTAGCAGGTGATGCACAAGGTCCAATAGTGTGGTCTGGGGGCTGCAGCAAAGAGGCGTGAGCACACAGAGAGAGAGGCGTGGAGGTTCGAAAAACACAAAGAGAGAGAGAGATCGTACGATTTTGGGGGAAAATCATTACAGCATTTTGTCCTTGTGTTCCCTTTTATTAAAAGTAAGGTCTTGAGACCTTTTTAAAAAAAATAGTCTTTGGCCAAGTTCAATGTGAACTTGGCCAAGGACTTTTTAAAAAAAATCCTAAGCCTTTTAAAAAAAGGCCATGTACAAAGATATACAAGAGTACATAGAGGGGGTCATTTAGGCCTGTAACCCAACAACCTCCCACTTAAAGGCATAAATGGCGCCTTTACGCTAAGTCACTCCCACCATCTGTATGCATAGCTGATGTTGTGCTTTGGGTAAGCACTTGGTGAGAGCATCTGCAGGGTTTTGTGACGTATGTACCTTAACAACTGTGATATGGGGTTTCCCTCCCCACCTTGGTCCATATGTGGGTGCCCATAATGGGTGCCCACTTTTAAATGAATGTGAACTTACAACCTTATAAAAATAAAGGTTAGAAAGAAAGCTTTTAAACAAACAAGTGCAATACACTTACCACCTGTTCACACGCAACAAGACTCGTTAGAAGACTGAGCAAACTTCACGATTCACTGGCAGGCGTCCCCGCTCAGGAAGTGGCACGTCAAACAGGCAAACACAAGAATACAAGTCATGCGAAAATAGTTTCAAACATGCAAAACATGAGTGCATGTGCAAATAGTATCATGGACATATCTCCCGTTCACGGAACAAGTACAAAACATCTGTCGGGCACAAAAATGGCATGACAGAAAACATAAATCTCGGTCATCCTATGGAGTGAGAGTCCCATAGGTAAGACACAGATCCAGGCACGAGCCTCCCTATCGAGTGACAGTCCCATAGGCAAGACACGGCACAAATACTGGCTCTTCCATGGCGTGACAATTCCATGGATAGAACACAATCCAGGTCATACACGGGTGGCACCAGTCTGGCTCCCGTCCATACGACACCGTCCTGCTAACACACGGGTGGCACCAGTCTGGCTCCCGTCCATGTTATGCAAAAATACTGGCCCCTTCACATGAGACACCGGCCTGGCCTCAAGTGAACGAGACACAAATCTGGAGATGGACCAAATGGTCAGCCAATTGGTGACATCCCCCCGGGCTTCTAAAGAGTTGTCCTCAACTGAAAAGCCTCAAGATATGCCTGCAACAACTATGGATAGTCAACAAAATAATCCTCATTTACCCACTTTGCATCAATGGGCAAATAATTCTTGAACTTCACAAGGTATCTCTTGGAAAGCTTTCCTGCAGGTAGCTTTCGCTCCTTGTGAAAGACAATCTGTTCTGGTTGGAGGATCTTCTCAAGCTCATCAATCTCTGGCAGATCTTCTGTGACAGGCTCATCAGGATCTGGCCCCACATATTTCCGAAAAAGACTCACATGAAATGCGTTGTGAATCTTCCAATGACTAGGTAAAGCAAGCCTATATGACACTTCATTGATCTTTTGAATCACCTTGAAGGGTCCATAATAGCGAGGAGAAAGCTTAGGATATGATCCTTCTCGTCTTGGCCTCTTCTGAAGCCTGGCCTTCTCAAATTTCAGCAAAACCCAATCACCTTCTTTGATTTGCATGTCCCTTCTATGCTTGTCAGCAGCCATTTTATGCTTATCTTGTGACCTTGCAATGGCTGTCCGTATTTGAGCAAAGGCTACATCCAAGTCACGAACATATTCATCAGCTGTAAAAATCTCATCCTTTGTACGAAGGATGGGTGGCAATACCACTCTGCCATAAATAATCTCAAACAGGGTCTTTCCCGTGGAGGCATGGATCGTATTGTTGTAGGCAAACTCAACAAGTGGAAGATACTTCTTCCATGCAGTCTTTTGATCTGCCACATAACACTTCAACAAATCCAACACGGCTGAATTTGCAGCTTCACTTTGGCCATCTGTTTGGGGATAATAAGCTGATGAAAACGCAAGTTTAGTGTCCATATTATCAAATAAAGCCCTCCAAAAGAGGCTCGTAGTTCTGGGATCTCTATCCCCAACAATGGATTTAGGCATACCATGATGTCTGAAAATATTAGCAAGAAAAAGCTTGACCATATGATCAACTTTAATGGTATTCTTGATGGGCAAGAAATGAGCTTGCTTGCTAAACCTGTCCACAATGGTCCAAATAGCATCATTCCCATGCTGGGATCTAGGCAAGTCCATAATAAAATCCATGGTAATACTTTCCAAGGTTGCGAGGGAATAGGCAATGGCTGAAGCAAACCTGGAGGTTTTTGCCTGTCAAATTTCACCTTTTGGCAAGTAATACATGCACGTATATATGCCTCAATGTCTTTACGCATGCTTGGCCAAAAGAAATATCTCTCAATCATGCGTGTAGTGGGCATGATACCTCTATGACCAGCATAAGGTGGAGCGTGACATTCCTCCATAACCTTTGGACGCAAATCCTTCACCACACATAGGCAGTTATCCTTCATAAGATAACCCTCGTTGATAACATAAGAGGCATGTGAGTGACCAGCCATCAAATCAGTCCATATAAGGCAAAAATCAGCATCCAAATGATATAAATCTCGCATAGCAGATAACTCCTGACGAGAGGCCACGGAAACTGTAGCCACATAAGGCCTCCTGGATAATGCATCTACCACCACATTTTTCTTTCCCGGAGTATGCACAATCTGAAAATGAAACATGGAAAGAAAGTTTGCCGTTCTCATCTGCTTCTCCGAAAGCTTTGTTTGAGATAGAAAGTATCTGAAGCTTTGATGATTTGTCTTGACTACAAATTCAGTCCCAAGAAGATAATGTTTCCATATCTTTAAGGCATGAATTACTGCCAAGAGCTCTTTCTCATAGATATCCATATGAAGCTCAACATCATGCAAACGACGGCTTTGCATGTCCTTCTTGATTTAGGACAACCCCTATGTAATCGCCACAAGCATCACATTCGACTACGAATGACCTTTGCAAGTCAGGAACAATCAATACGGGTCCACATATGTGATAGCATGCTTGAGCTGCAAGAAGGCATCTTGTTCTTTTGAAGTCCATTTGAAAGTGACTTTCTTCTTTGTGAGATTATGTAGAGGGGTGGCTATCATAGCAAAATGCCTTATGAAACGCCTATAATATGAACATAATCCCAGAAAACTATGTACTTGATGTACGTTTTGCAATTCTGGCCAATTCCGAATGGTTTCTATCTTTGCAGGATCCATTGTTACTCCATCCTTGGATACAATGTGACCAAAATAATGTATCTCGGAAAGGAAAAACTCACTTTTCTTGGCATTAATGAAAAGTTTATGCTTCCGTAACTCTTCAAACACGGTGACCAAATGAGTTCTATGTTCCTGCTCATTCTTGGAGAAAACCAAGATGTCATCAAAGAATACACCTGTGAATTTGCGATGGGGTCGAAATATCCTATCCATCATACGATTAAATGTGGCAGGAGCATTGGTGAGACCAAAAGGCATCACCAAAAATTCATATAATCCAAAAGCTGTCCTGAATGCAGTTTTATGGACATCTTGTGGCACCACTCGTATTTGGAGGTAACCACTCTTCAAGTCAAGACGGCTGAAACAAGCCGAACCATCAAGCTTATCCAAAATGTCATCAATACGCGGAATTGGGAATCTATTCTTGATGGTAAGCTTATTTAAAGCTCAATAGTCCACACACATGCGGAATGACCCGTCTTTCTTTTGAACAAGAAGCACAGGAGAGCAATAAGGTGATGAACTAGGCTGAACCAAACCTTACTCTAAAAGCTCATTTACCTGCTTCATGATTTCTTCTTGTTGTGCGGTACTCACACGGTATGCGGGTTTGTTAGGTGGAGAACTACCTGGCACAAGATCTATGCGATGATCTTCGGACCTTTGGGGAGGTAATTCACCTGGCAATGCATCTTCAAAACAATCGTTGAATCAATGAAGAAAATTCAGCCTATCGTAAGTCATAGCATCGACATTTTGATGACTTGGTACAATGCTATCACGAACAAAAACCAAGTACGCAGAAAGACACTTTTTCATTGCTTTATTAATCTGGATGTGAGATACAAGTGGGATGGAATCCCCTTCTTTGCCGGCATCAATGAAATGCATGCGGTCTCTATGCATAAAAGAAATCATGTTGGTCTTGTATTCTTTGCGGGGCTCAAGCCTATGATGCCATGGCTTGCCCAACAATACATCACATCCATTTAGTGGTGCAACTAAGAAATGCTCATTATCAAGGTAGCCCTGGATATGTATGCGCAACTTCCCTATCAGTGGGGTAACCTGCACCTCTTTACCAACAAAGGCAGCTTCTGCTTCAATTTGAGGTCCCATGTTCTCTACCTCAATACCCAAGGCAACTGCCGTTTGTATAGAGATGAAGTTATCGGTTGCACAATCATCAAACATGAATAAGGCGGGCTGATCCTTGATTTGACCCCAAGCTTTGCATACCATCCGCTCTTTTGCATCATGTTTTGTGTTTCCCTGCACATCGGGAACTGCATGTACATTGGCCTTGGTCTGCTTATCCTCATGCTTTGGTTTGCGGTCAGGGCATTGTCGAAACATGTGCTCTTCGCTGCCACAAGAAAAACATTTTCCCTCCTTGGCATATTGCGCCCTTTGCTCGGGGGTCAAGCCAAATTTGTTCTTCTTTGGGCCCTGATCTTTAGATGAGGTATTTTCAGCTTTATCTCCCTTGTGGGTCTCCAGGAAGTTCTTTTTAGGTGGCTGTCCTCCTTTTTGCAGATTTGGGACAGCCTTGTCTTTGCCTTTTGAACCGCCTTGATCTTGCTTAATTTTGAGCACCAATTGCTCCGTCGCAAGAGCAGAGGTTGTAAGCTGTTGCAACGTATGTTTTGGGTGCAATTCAATGCTCGAACGATAAGCTGGTTGCAATCCGGAACGAAACTTCCTCTTTCTTTCATCCTCAGTGATTTGCATAAAAGGAGTTACCTTAAGCAACACTTTCCAAAACTTGTTGACGTACTCTTGCACACTTTCATGATCTCTTTACTCAAGTCCATCCCACTTTTGGGTGAGAGTTTGCTCCGCATTAGGTGGCAAGAACTGAGCATAAAATCTGTCCTTAAACTCTTTCCAGGTGCAAATGGGATCTTTGGTGATCTTTTCAGTGATCCACCAATGAGCAGCGGTCCCCTTCAAAAACATGCTAGCATGGCGTACTTTAGACTTCTCAGTGAAGTCCTCATCGCTAAAAGCAATGTCAAACTGTGCCACAAATGCTAACACTTTGGAAGCATCATGCTCTCCATGAAAAACATCAAACTTAACGGACTTGTCACCTGCTTTAAATTCCTTGAGCTTTCTGGCATGAGGCTCATGATCCTCTCTTTTTCTTTTCCTTTTATCCAACGGGGCAGCCCTATCTGCATGGGCTCCATGGGCCATCGTGGAAGTTTCATGAAGCACGGTGGCATGTGCTCCACGAACTTGAGAACTATTTGCATGTGACTTTCCTGCATAAGGCAATGTCTCTCCATGAGACAATTCAGTAGGCAAAGCTCTTCTAGTGGCAGAGCTATCACCCCTTCCATGGGATACATGTCTTGAATGCATGTGACCATCATGCCCTCCATGAGCACTAGCATACATATACCTGTCAAGCTTTGTGCCTTGTGGAGAAGATGCATGACGAGAGGTGACTGTCACCTCTTCCCTTTGCATAGCACCAATGATGACCGATCTCAAGCCAATGCACTCTTCCAACGGAATATAGGAAGGCTGTACATGTGAGGCTGAGAGATGGGGCTGATTGTGACTGTTCTAGGCTGTGAATGAATGCTGAAAATGATTGTATAAATGCGTTTTACCTTCACTGGAAGGGTTGTAGCAAAACGATGAATGTATGAATGCGGAAAACTGTGTATATGCTGAAAACGCTCAGCCCTAAAGTGGCTGAATGCTGAATGGTACTGCGTTTTGCTGATGGCACAAGCGATGATGCTCCTAGGGATGTAGGACTGAAACGCTTGCTCCAAACGATGGTGAATGATGAGATCTACTTGCTGTGGGCTGAATCGTTGATGAGCCAAGTGTTGAATGCTGAGATGATTGAATGAGATGCAAGTGATGGCTATTTATATGAGCAAGTGCTGGTCGGCTGGCTGCAAAAGCTGGCCGATTGTAGTAGCATAAAATGCTACATGACTTGCTTAATGAAATAAATAAGATAATGATGATATTAAATGCTAGAAAAATATGGAAAAAATGCCAAATAATTAGGATAAAATACCGGATGATATCTTGAGCCTTCTGCAATGGTCTAGGTGGTCTACATGCACATGGGATAAATGCTATGCAAAATGCAAACATGTCTTGATGCAAACCCTAAGGCTTCTACTGACTTCTACATGCATGAATGATTCTCTCCAAGAGGGTTAAGGGAATTTGGCTGACTGATTGACTCTCTAAGGATGAGGCGTTAATGACCTACGTAGCTCGTGCCATACATATCCTGGACTGAGGATTACAATGGAGTCACGGCGTATGACAAATATCAAATCCTAAAGGGTTCTACTGCTGTACAGTGTTGCGCTGATGATGAGCCATCTTGTCATTATGCACTACAATGCAGAGTGCATGTGACATGATGGGATGGGAGTATATGAGCTAAACTTCAATGAGACGGCTGAATAATTGTTAAGATATGTTGCCACACTTGCTTCTCGGCTTGAAGTCCACTTTGTGGGTTGAAGGCTCCTTTGCCTTCTTCTCTTTTGCTAGGCTTGAGGAAGCTGCATTAGATAGAGCGGGTCTAGGGGCAACTTCTCTCTGTCCTCTATGAGTGATAGATCGGGTAGCTTTGGGTTCCTCTCCAATGGTAACCCCTTTAGCTCGTAAGTATGCGTTGGCAGCTTCCACAGCTTCAACTTCAGTGGCATAGTCTTTGGACATTTGACCTCCTTGTAGTCTTGTTCCTTCTTGGCTCTCCAAGCTAGGAACTCCTCATCTTGAAGATACTGTCTGAACTTTTGAAAATCTCGGTATTCTGCTGATGTCATGGCCGTGGTCTCATGAGAGACGGATTGGCAGTCTTGGATCCCTCCTTGATGTTCTGGGTTGGCTTCGTAGTTGTTCCCTTCTTAAGGCCCTTGGTCTCCCTTGACACTTGACATGGCTCTGTCACCCTAGAAAAGATTTCTTCAAGAGAAATCCTTGCTCTGATACCACTGCAAGCCCCACAGAGCGTGCAATGACAGATTCAACCACATGTACAAGAGATGTATATAGGGAGAGAGAAAGGGGGGGGAGAGAAATGGGAATATAGGGGTATCACAGAGTACACCACGCTGAGCGGGGAATAGGCTCTGCCTCCTTTTGAGGATTTCATTTCAGGAACAATCCACGGGCTCTTCCAAGCCAAGACCAATACAATGAATGACTACAATATCAAACAAGAGTGCCGATGTCAAGGTTGGGCTGAAGTTGATGTCGAGGCACAAGATATTTGATGCCCAGCTCACCTCGAGGATGACCCACAAGAGTCTTACGTCGGTACCAATATCAAAATTTGGATCAAATCTGTTGCTCTCCAAAACCCACAAAAGTCTCTACACCCAATCTGGATAAAAATCTTATAAAAGGCACACACTGGGATAAAGATGCTGAAAGCACAACAAAATATGGTGTAAGGCAGCCCGAGGCTCTTCTGCCAAGGGATGGAAGTGGCGTATTCTTCAAATAGCGGTAGTCCCTCAAAATGTAGTGCAGGCCGTGGCTGGATGGTAGCGCAAGTGGAGGCGGAGTTGCTGCTCGTAGGCGGATGCTGTGGCGGTGCTTCTCTCAGGGTAGAGCAGGGGCTGTAGCAAGAGGTAGAGGTAATGCATAGGGTAGCAGGCGGAGCAGGGGCTGCAGCAAGAGGTAGAGGTAATGCATAGGGTAGCAGGTGGAGTAGGGGCATACAATGGAGGCGCAACTAAGTAGGGACTAGTGCTGGAAAGTGGCGGTGGCGGCGGCAGTGGCAACAACGTGATTAGATAACAGGCGGCGGAGCCGGCTTTGGCACGGTGGCGACGCCGGCGGAAGCTAGCTGTGGGCGGCGGAGACACTGACGGAAGCGGTGGTGACGCCGGCGGCGGCGGTGGCTGAGGTGGAGATGGTGGATCTGGGCGGCGCTTAAGAGGTAGAGAGGGAAGAAGATGATGATGATAAATCTTCTAGGAGGCTCTCTCTCTCTCTCTCTCTCTTCAAGATCTCCACACACACAAGATGATTCTTCAAGAGGGTACAAGCTACTTATATACTTGATGGGGGTCCCTGCCTTTTTCCTTGCCTTGCTTTTGCTTTGCCTCTTTAAATATTAATAATAGCCAAAGTTCTTGATTTTGCTTTTTGTTAGTGCAAGGCCTTGCTTTTTGGCCCTGGAGCTGCTTTTTGGAAAAGCGGCTTTCAGTTTTTTGATCTAGTTCGATGTCCTCTTTCCAATGGTGTCCTTAGCTCTTGGTCAACATAGTTTGACTTTTTGCTTTTTCTTGCTTTTTCTGAGGGAGAATCCTGCATTTCGTTTGAGCGCTTTTGCAAACCATTTTGTTTGAGTGCTTTTGCATTCCTGCAAACCATTCCGTTGTTTGAGTTGAGTGTGAGCAAGACTAGTGCTTTGTCCAATGCTAGCTTTAAGAACCATGTTCCCATGTATCCATCCACCTGTCCATGTGTCCGAGCACGAGTTCCATCATGTGAAAGAGAGTTCGGAGGGCCAAATAGTTACAAAAACGGCCAACGGGGAGGGCGAAAAGGGGGTCACTCCCAGCAATGCATGTGGGCGCCTAGCGTTGCTTGGTTAGCGGGCGGCTCAGCTAGGGTTCTTACCCCCCTGTCCGCTCAGTTGGCTGTGCAGTGGCACTCAGCTCAGCTCGGCCGGCACCCTATCATGGGGTCCGCCAGGTGGGCGGCGCAAAACGACGGAGGTGGCGGCAGGGCAGTTGCGCTAGCAGACAATGAAACACCTGTGTGGGGCGCGAAGGACAGCACGGGACAAGTGTGGGCGAGGACCAAAGGGAGCTCTAGCTCTGATACCAATTGAAGGCTGCTTGCTGCTGCTAGACTATGGAGGGTAGAGCTCCATAGTGGAGGGTGCAGAAAGACTATGAGAAGAGAATGTAATGCTCAAGTGATTGCACGACTCAATGTTGACTTGATTGATGAGTAGAATGCCTTTTTGTAGGTATATAACCTTATCTTATGACTCAACATAATCACACATACACACACGTGTTGCCACATGGCATAGCTATCTTATCACCGTATAAGAAGTGGTTCATCTGCATACACACATATAAGGGATGTATCACATGGATGAAGCTCCGAATATCCCAACACGAAGGCTGTGGAAGGGTCAGAGAGCCTCTTGGGAAACTAAAAGCCTGGAGAGGGATCTAGACGAGGTGACAATCTCCAGATGGTTTTTTTTTTGGGGGGGGGGGGGGGGAGCACCACCGTGAGGGGGTTGTTGAGATAAATTCTTGTAATGGTTCTCTGACATAACTGCATGCTTTTGTGTCCTGCTAGCGTGGCGTGCCTTGTGGCACCGCTCTACTTTGGAAGTTGGCCGGTGGTTCTGCCTCAAATAGTAGTCTGCCACTCTCCTGTGAGGCTGTGCCGGGCTCAACCAAGGTCGGGTCTTGGTGCTCCGGTACCTAGGGGCCTGTGTTCCTCTATCACCTTAATCCGGTGCCACGTAGACATGATTATTCCTTACAGCCACCTTAAGGGCAAAGTTAAGAGGTTGGCAGTTTGGAGCTAATTTGGTGACCCTATAGGTGCCCGGAGGTGCCCAGGACATGCACTGATGGTTGGGACATATTATGGCCACAATATGAATACATTTTATGACATTTTTGATGACTTTTTATGGCCTGAAGAGTGAAAGCCAACTTGATTACGACTTGCTATCACTTTCCTATATAAAGGCAAGTCATGGGTCATTCTTAGCATTCAAAGTCAGAGATTGCAGAGCCAAAGCTAAGGACGTGCAATCTAACAGCTTGGATCAACCAAGTACATCTCCAAATCAGTGTTTTCCATTAACTTGCATAGGAGAACAATAAGCATTAGTTCAAGCATTGTATTCATAGTCTAGATCTACATTGGATCTATGACAATCATTGTAATTACTCGTTCATTTGGTAATATATAGGACTAGGTTAGGTAAAGAGTCTCTCTCCTCCTCTCTATTTCTCTCTGTCATGAGCATGTGATTAGCGTTAATCTTTATTGATTTGTATTAATCATCATTAAGCACGCTTCTGCATAGTAGTCATGTTACACCCTCCTACTCCCCTGAGGAGGATTTGAACGCGCCGGGGGGGGGGGGGGGGGGGGCGGGGAGGGAGGGGGGGCATTGGAGGCGTCCTCTTGGTTTGCTGGGGCGAGGACAAGCTCTACCGAGGTGCCCTATCTGTTGACATATGAAACATTGGCCTTAGAGGCCCGAGTACTCAACTCTCTACAAAACAGGGTCCCCCCCTCGAAGGCAAGGAAGTGAGATGGCATAAGGCCCTGACTTGGGAGAGGCTATGAAGATACAAAGGGATGGAATCCCATCCATCCGAGCAATAACTGATGTGTTCACGGGGGAGGGGGGGTTTCCATCACTCTCTAGATAGCATCACCTATCATTGGTAGGGGAGGAAGGTGTTTCTTCCTAAGAGCTGGAAAGCAGATTGTCACAAGAAAGCTTGAGACGCCAACCAAAGGGTCAGACGCCAGGTCAAAGCCGTGCTGCCGCCTCACAAAGAAGGCCTGGGCCATACAGAGTGAAACAGGGCTCAACTACATGACTCTGTCCGAAGCTGCAGGTGAATCAAAATCAACCTGATAGTAGCCACGTCCTAAGTGATGAATATCAGTGATCTTTCCAAGCGTGCCAAGAAGGCGTGCTTGTCGGGCAGCCACCCACAATCTTGCATACCAAGGTGAAGGCCTGCAAAGAAGCGATAGTTGAAGTGAGGAGTTGGAGGTCCGCTTTTGAAACGGAGAGGCAAGGGACAACGGCCTTGGTCAGGGATAATGGAGGGGTTGCCATGGAGTCCTCCTAGGGGTTCGAGACTTGAAGATGCCGAGTCTTGCCACAGAAGCAAAAAGCACCTGACAGGGAAGAGGGTAAGCAAGGGGGGGGAGGTAAGTGGGAGCGTGGCTAGCAAGGTAAGGCGAGGGCGGCTTAGGCGAGGGAGGCAAAGGTGGGATTGAGGCAGAAAAAGGTGAGGGGGTTGGGCTGAGGGACGACAACAATGTGAAGGAGGGGAGAAGGCGATGAGGGAGGGGGCGCTGGAGAGGCGAAGGCGATGAGCTAGAGAGGCGAAGGTGAGGGGGCCACATGGGGCATCGTGAACGAGGGAGGGGGAGGCGGAAGGGAGGGCAAATGTGTTGGGGGGGGACGTAAGCAGCAGATGGAAGGGAGGTAGCAGGGCGAAGGATGGGGGGTTGCGCACAGGCGCCGCGGGCCGCTGGGGAGGGAGGGGGGGCATAGATGCGATGGCACACGGAGGGTTGTGCCTGAAGCGAGGTGATGCACACCAAGAGGGGGGGGTGCGCATAGGCTCTGGAGCGAGGGAAAGGCGCCCCGGGGGGGCATAGGAGCTGGAAGGGCAGAGGTGGTAGAGGATCAGGTGCTTGGCATACAGGGGGGAGCTCCAGCTTCAGCTGTTTTACCTACCTTCTTCTGATTAAACAAGTGTAATATGAGCATAAACCATAGTCACATGGAACGTGGAACGGGAACGAGGCTCGACTTCGAAACGGGGAATGAGAATGTTTGTACTGGGAACGGGAACGGGAACGGGAACGACACGTCATCATGAGATAGAGTTTAGATATAAACAAGATAGACAAATAGAGTAAAGAATGCAATAAATTTACAGCGTACAAATTGGGAAAAACTTCAAAGACAAGAATTTTCAAAAGTAGCAGCAACTAGCTATGTTCATACTACATAGATTTCTCATGAAGAAAACAAGGGTACAACACAGGGCTTGGATAACTAAGGAAATGATACAAAGAGCTATTAAGGCACTCTAAAAAGGAGAATGTCAAATAGTGCTTAGAATATCATCCAAACTCTCATTTGTAGTTGCATCGTGAGGTGGTGAAGCTGGAAGCTCATCGGAATGTGAATCCAAATCTCCCTTCATGGATATGAAGCTCTCATTGTCAAGATTACCACTTGCAACTTGGGCCAAAAGGCGCAAGTCGGCTGCCACATACACCAAATGATTTGTTCTAATTGTTAACTGGCGGTTCCTCTTCTTTGAGGCAACATGGCTAAATACACTCCATAGTTGCTCAATAGGAGAGGAACTTGCATTCTGACTAAGAATGCGGATGGCAAGATGTTGAAGATCTAGAGTTGTTGCTCCATAATCCTCCCACCAAAGAGCCCCTCCCACATGTGTTCTGTCCGCTTGCACATCTCCAAAACCGAACTTTCTAGCTTTGCTCCTATACAAGGAGAGCTGGCTTCTAATTACTCTACGTACGACATCATCTGGAACCAGTCTCGCAAGAATAAGATCCCAACCTTCAGAGACTTCATTATCCCTCTTTTGCCCATCGTCCTGGAACTCCGGATCTAGCACAAATGCAGTCGCATGCATTTTTGAATGGTATTGATCTCACCTATCCTGACATAGTTTTCGGAGTTGCTCTCGCTTGTGTTCATCTACTTCCAGCTCCTTGATGCGCTCCACCATCTTGTCGATGCTTTCGTACACCTTACCAATGCATGGCTTTCTGCTATTCACAATTTGGAGCATGTGGATGAAAGGCTTGGTGATGTCGACAACATGCTTCACTTCACCCCATGAGCACTCATCCATGATATGGCTGTAGAATGCTATTCCCTGTGCCATGCGAGAGGTTGGCCAATTGTTCCATAGCTCACCACCATCTACTTGAGAATATTGTGCACCTCGGTCAACCTCTCTAGCATGAGAAAATTGTAGGCGAAGCGGGTTGTTTCAGAATATTTGAGTAGGTCCTTGTTTGGAGACCCTCTTGAACTCGAATAGAATGAGTTGGTGCCGCGTAATGAAGCTAAAAATCTCTTTACCTTGTGCTATGCACGTAGTAACCCAAGGAAGGGCATCAATGTCCTTAAGAGATTATTCAGTCCATGTGCAATGCATGGAGTGAAAGTGATGTGCGCGCGTCCGGTACGTTGTCAAAGCTTTTCACCTACTGCTCAATTTGAGTGCTCTCCATCACCGATGACTTGGATGATGCCCACAGTACCAACTTGCTCGATTGCTTCTGCCCACTCCTCCACAATGACATCTGAAGATTTGCCTGTTGGAGAGGCATCATGGGAAGACAAAAAGAACGCATTGCCCTGAGAGTAGGCCATAATGCCATGGATAGAACGAGAATGGCTATCGCTCCATCCATCACTGATGACAGAGACATCATCCTTTTGCCAACCTTCTTTGACTGAAACCGGCCTCTGATAGAAAACCAGAGTGCGGTAGGAGCAATCACCCGTCCACTTGTAGTCTAGATGAGAAACAAAACACAGATTGGAGCTAGAGTGCCCAAATCTGAAAACACAGCGACACCTGTTGGCCCCAAAGCTTGGCGCCCCTTGCGGTATTTCTTTATTCAATTAAAAATAATATGTATGGCTGAGTACAACACAAAGACCAGCCAAGAGTTTACACCTGTAAGTCCAATCTGACGGCCCACAAATCCTTCTCAGCACAGAGGATCTATGCGCACAGATCTGTGTCCTCAAGCAACACACTGTGCCTCCCTCTGATCAGCCAAGATCACAAAGCAGGCCAGCCATGGGCATACATCTGGCATAACTCAAGTGCATGATACATCTTCTCAGCTCAAACATACATGTGCTGTCCAATCTCTGTCTTAATCCCTTGTCAATCTGCCATACCCCTCCTCTCACAAGGGGCCAGATAACACATATCTGCAACAGACATCAAGCAGTAGAAAGAGAGATAGATGAACAGAAACAGAGCTTACCAAGTTCAGCTCGTGAAACAGCACTGGAGGAAGCAACAGCACCAATCTGTGCTTGCAGGCACTTGAATCCACAACCTTGCTTCACACGTGTGCTTGCACTTGCCTGTATCCTCCTCCTGATGCTCACTCCTATGCTGTCCTTGAAAAATACAGATCTGAAAATCAGCACAGTACCCGTCTGTACCGCCTCGGGATACGTGCCAGGCGTTGTACTTGCATAAACACCCTGCTGTCCACTCCTGTACCAACCTGAACCTGTGTATTCAGGTCTGTCCAGCCACCTGTCAGCACCTCTGCAGCAACTGTACTTGTTGTACCTTGCTGCCCGTACACTGTACGGCAGCTGTACAATGTGTACTTGCTGGAAAACAGACTGTACAGCCTGTTCAGGTCTTCTGCGCAGCCAATCCAGCAGTGAAAAAGCCTCACAGCCCTGCGCTCCTCAGTCCACAGCAAACCCAGCAGTCGTACACCACTGTACGGCTGCTGTACGGCCTGTTACAGCTCACAGCCAACAGAAAAACAGCAGCAAGACTGGTCTTCAGCAGCCGCCTGCAGCTTCTTTGCTTTTCCACGATTCTCTTCATGCGCATCAAGAACTCCTCCACTTTTGCTAATCGACTCCCCAAAAAGGGAAGAGAGAGAAAACTCCTCCCCAATTTAATCCCTAGGGCCCCAAACTTTAATAAGTTCCTAGGGCCACTAAGGCCTAGGGGCAAACTCCAATAAACATTAAAACTTAATGTTTCTAGTTCCCCCCTTCACACCTAGGGATGTCCACACATCTTAAACACTGTCCGGGCACCCCCCATGTGAATCATTAAATATTCTGACTCTGCAACCACCATGCCCACACTTGTCCTGCTCCATTTTCACAGGGCCATGACATACCCCCCTCTTGAAAAATGGCAAGCGTCCTCGATTGCATTCTGGTGATGCATCAAAATATCCAAAGTGAAATATACAATATGGCAAGATCAGCGTCCCAATCTCTCTAAGCCATACACATGTATCATCATTCATTGCAAATTAACGGCATAGTAATAGTCCAAGTTGTATACCACTGTGAACCATACATATCCACAAAAATCTCCATGTGACTAGTACACATATATCATAAAAGTCCCATAAACAGATGTACTGTCAGCCTCAGTACCTTCGGGTGGGATAAAATCTGCACCAAGCGACCTCTAGATGTCATCTGAGCCTGTCTGTATCAAGGGAGTGGAGGTGCTACCCCCCTCTTGAGCATCAGGTAATGCTCCAGACCCATGCTCTGCTGAACCTGAATGAGCCACAATAAGAGTCGGCTCTAACTCAAAGGCATCGAGATAAAGCTGCAAAACCTGAGGTGAATCTGTTAAGTCACCTTCCTCCATCCACTTCGCATCCATCGGTGAATAATTCTTGAACTTCACAAGATAGCGACGGGAAACTTTACCTCGTACCTTCCTTTCTGTATGTGCCAGTATCTGCTCTGGAATCAGAACCTCATCAAGTTCCTCAACTTCCGGCTGAGCCTCATCTGATACATCCTCAGGCACATCCCCACGGAAAGGTCTAAGAAGACTCACGTGAAAAGCATTGTGAATCCTCCAGTGATCTGGTAACTTCAAACGATAGGTTACCTCACCAATCTTTTCCAAAACCTGAAAAGGCCCATAATATCGCATGCTCAATTTAGGGAATAAGCGCTCTTTACCCTTCATCTTCTTGAGCCTAGCCTTTTCAAAGCGCAAAAGAACCCAATCACCCAATGCAAACTGTAAATCACGTCTGTGACGGTCTGCGGCTTTCTTTTGCTTCTGCTGAGTTTTCTGGAGGGCCAACTTAACTCTCCGATAAGCTTCATCCAAGCTCTCCACATACTGATCAGCCTCAAAGATCTTATCCTTTGTATGCAAAATGGGTGGAACCTTCTTCCCTCCTTCTACAATCTCAAAAGGCGCCTTGCCTGTCGAGCTATGTACAGTGTTGTTATATGCAAACTCCACCAAAGGAAGATACTTTTCCCATTGTTGCTTGTGCTCTGACACATAACACTTGAGAAGATCCAACACTGTAGAGTTAGCCTCTTCTGACTGACCATCTGTCTGTGGATGAAATGACGATGAAAACTTGAGAGTTGTACCCATGTTGTCAAACAACCCTCTCCAAAACAAACTCGTCATCCGTGGATCACGGTCACTAATGATAGACGTAGGCAAGCCATGATACTTGAAGATGTTCGCCATGAACAACTTCAACATATGATCCACTTTAATTGTCTTCCGCACGGGAATGAAATGAGCCTGCTTACTGAACCTGCATATGATAGTCCAGATGCCATCATTTCCCGTTTGTGTCCGTGGAAGATCAAATACAAAATCCATGGCAATGCTCTCCCAAGGTCTATCCGGAATAGGTAAAGGCTGTAATAACCCTGGTGTCTTCTGACGGTCAAACTTTACCTTCTGACATACGATGCATTGCCTCACAAAGGCATCAACATCTCTTCTCAAGGTTGGCCAATAAAAGAAAGTCTCCACTGCTTTGACCGTGGCGTCAATACCTCTATGACCTGCATACGGTGGAGCATGACTTTCAATCATAACCTTGAGTCGCAATGGCCTGGTAACACACAGTCTGCCATGCATCAATAAAAACCCATCTCTGAGAGTGTAATGCTCATGCCACTGACCCTCAGACATCTGATCATACAACCTATCAAAATCCTCATCATGGGCATACTGCTCTTTCATTTCATCAAGCTCATGATGATAAGCAAGTGAAACTGCAGAAACCTGTGGCTTGCGTGACAAAGGATCTGCCACTACATTCTTTTTGCCTTCCACATGCACAATCTGGAAGTGAAACATTGACAAAAAGTTTGCCCAACGCATATGCTTCTCTGAAAGCTTAGTCTACGTGAGGAAGTAACGCAAGGTCTGATGATCTGTCTGTACAGTGAAATCAACCCCAAGCAAGTAGTGTTTCCATGTAGAAAGAGCGTGAATTACAGCCAACATCTCTTTCTCATACACCTGTAAATGCTTCTCAGCATCTTGCAAAACTCTACTCTCATAGGCTATCACATGTCCCTCTTGCATGAGAACTGCACCAATGCTACTTCCACATGCATCACACTGGACAACAAAAGCCTTTCGGAGGTCCGGTAACACCAATACTGGGTCCGAAGTAAGCTTTTCTTTGAGCTTTTTGAATGCTGTAATTTCCCGATCAGCCCATCTAAACGGAGTTGCTTTCTTCGTTAAAGCATGCAGAGGCGAAGCAATTTCAGCAAAGTGCCGTATGTAACGCCTGTAATAGGAACACAATCCTAGAAAGCTGCGTACATCATGCACGGTCATCAAAGCTGGCCAATTAAGTATTGCTTCCACCTTTGCTGGATCCATACGGACTCCATGACCAGACACAATATGCCCCAAGAAATGTATCTCCTGCAAGAAAAACTCACTCTTCTTGCCATTAACCACCAATCTATGGTTTCTGAGTTCTGCAAACACAATGGCCAAATGCCTTCTATGCTCTTCCTCAGTTTGCGAATGCACGATCATATCATCAAAGAATGTGCCCACAAACTCTCTATGAGGCCTGAAAATCCTGTCCATCATTCTATTAAATGTGGCAGGCGCATTTGTCAAACCAAAGGGCATAACCAAGAACTCATACAACCCAAACGTGGTTCGGAATGCTGTCTTATGCACATCCTCGAGTCTAATGCGTATCTGATGATACCCGCTTTTCAAGTCAATACGACTAAAAACTGTGGAGCCCTGTAAGCGGTCCAATATGTCATCGATCCTCGGTATGGGGAATCGATTCTTGATGGTATTCTTATTCAGCGCCCTGTAATCTATACACATGCGCCAAGAACCATCCTTCTTCTGCACTAAGAGCACAGGTGAGCAAAAGGGTGATGAGCTAGGCTGAATCAACCCCTTATTCAATAGCTCCTGCACCTGACTCATAATCTCTTCCTGTTGGGCTGCACTAACACGGTACGGCGGTCTATTCGGTGGAGTACTACCAGGAATCAGATCTATGGCATGATCTTCTGGCCTCTCAGGAGGTAATTCTCCTGGCAATGACTCGGAAAAACAGTCTTGAAACCCACTTAAGAAATCAGCCCTGTCCTTATCTAACATTGACAAATTAGACTTAGACTCATCATCCTGTGCATCCTTTACATAAATCAAGTACGCGGAAAGATGCTTTTTCATTACTGATGAAATCGCCGAAGCGGATACAATAGGAACAGATTCCCCTTTGAGTTTTACATCCAATACATGCTCTTTCCCTCTATGAGTCAGAGTAATTTTCCTATTGTAAGTATCCACCACCGCATGTACCCTGTGGCACCATGGCATCCCCAACAAAACATCACAGCCATCCAAAGGCATGATGAAGAACTCCTCGCTGTCCACATAACCCTGCAAATGACGCCGAAGCTTCCCAATGATAGGAGTGACGGGTTCTGCATACCCTGGACAAGCCATATTTGCCTCATGTAACGGCCCCATCTCCTCTGCGCAAATCCCCAATCGGCCAGCCAAATCTGGTGAAATGAAGTTGGCTCTAGCACCTGTGTCAAAGAAGATCAAAGCATTCTGATCTCTCACTTTGCCCCATGCCCTGCACAACTCTGTAGCTTCACCACCTAGCTGCTCCCCCACAAGATCAGGAACTAAGCCTGCAGAAGGCTTTGGTTTCTTTGGCTTGGGCTCTCCTTTACTGTCAGGGTCCTTCTTGGACGTTCTTTTGGGACAATTGAATGACATATGCCCCTCTTCAATACAGTAAAAACACTTTTGAGCATCTCTCAAAGCCTGTCTTTCCTCAGAAGTCCTTTTGGGCATTGGCAACTTCTTATACTTTGTCTCTGAAGACCCTTTAGCATCACGAGAAGCATGCCCAAATTTTTCAGCTTTCTTGCCCAATTTCTTACTGCCTTTAAATCCAAATGAACCACCTGTGAGTAACGCATTAGCTGTCATAGCATTTTCAATCATCTGTGACATATTCGTTACTCTTGTCTTTATACAATAATCTCGTACCTCCTTGGGCAGCCCACAACAATACTTCTCTACCTCCTCAGATAATGGCACGGCACGATAAGAAGTCACTGGGAGTAGAGCTTCCCAAAACTTCTTATTATAATCCTCCAAACTATCACACTTTGAAGCATCCAGCTTGTGCCATGCGGTCATAACATCCACTTCAAATGTAGATGTGAGCCATACAGAAGAGAAAACCTGTTTGAATTGGACCCATGTGGTGGGTGCTATGCCCTGCAAAAGAAGAGTAGACCACCACTGCAAAGCATTGCCCTTGAGAAAAGTGGTAGCTTTCCTCACCTTTGAAGACTCTGTGTAATTCCCACCAGAAAAAGCAGCATCAAACTGCTGTAAAAAGGTAAGTGCCTTCAATTTATCCTTGGCCCCACTGAAAGTATCAAACTTCACTGCAGCTCCCCCTTCCTTGTAATCCTTCGCCTTTCCCATAGGCGTTAGATTATCATATGGAAGTGGTTTCGTGAGATTGCTGCCCCCAACATTCATACCCATCATTGGGTCAACATTTCCCATTCCAACACCAGGCATACCATACATCCCAGCCATGTTTCCAAACATTCCATGCTGCATACCTGGCTGCATGCCACCAAACATATTGCCTTGCATCCCAGGTTGCATGCTTCCAAACACATTTCCTTGCATACCGGACTGCATACCACCATACATATTCCCTTGCATGCCAGGCTGAAAATTGGCTCCAAAAGGCCCATACATACCCATGCCTCCCTGAGGATATCCCCCAGTCATGGATTGGAACACCGAGCCACCACCAAAATAGCCTGGATGCATATTCTGCTGAGGAATAGGTGGCTGTCCATAGAAGGAACTATGTGGATTAGCACCAAAAGCATGCTGCATGTTCGGAAACTGTGCAGGAGATGGATCCTGTGGAGTGGTACCACTATGACCCTGAGGAAGATTCTTCGAACGAACCTTCTTCTTCTTTTTCTGGGGCTCTGTGCGGGGCTCTGTGCGAGATCTCATAAATTCAGCAAATCTCACTCTGTGTGAGCTGCATAAAAGTATCCATAACACTAGCCAAGCGATCTTTGAACCGAGCATCATCATCCTCTTTACCATGCACATCTTCTGGCTGTGTTACATCCTCATAAGGCTCAACATCTGCAGCCTGTTCTCCTGCAAAAATATCCTCAGATACATCTCTTTCAGGAGAAGTCTCTTGCTCTTCTTCTTCATGATAGAAGTACTCTTCCTCTGTATCAGACATGTTTGCTGAATTTTCAGCGATGGCTTTCTTCAAAGCAACCACGAGCTCACCCCCTTTCAGAAAGTTGATGATTGGTCCCGGGGACGGAACCTTGAAACCGGCCTCTGATAGAAAACCAAAGTGCGGTAGGAGCAATCACCCGTCCACTTGTAGTCTAGATGAGAAACAAAACACAGATTGGAGCTAGAGTGCCCAAATCTGAAAACACAGCGACACCTGTTGGCCCCAAAGCTTGGCGCCCCTTGCGGTATTTCTTTATTCAATTAAAAATAATATGTATGGCTGAGTACAACACAAAGACCAGCCAAGAGTTTACACCTGTAAGTCCAATCTGACGGCCCACAAATCCTTCTCAGCACAGAGGATCTATGCGCACAGATCTGTGTCCTCAAGCAACACACTGTGCCTCCCTCTGATCAGCCAAGATCACAAAGCAGGCCAGCCATGGGCATACATCTGGCATAACTCAAGTGCATGATACATCTTCTCAGCTCAAACATACATGTGCTGTCCAATCTCTGTCTTAATCCCTTGTCAATCTGCCATACCCCTCCTCTCACAAGGGGCCAGATAACACATATCTGCAACAGACATCAAGCAGTAGAAAGAGAGATAGATGAACAGAAACAGAGCTTACCAAGTTCAGCTCGTGAAACAACACTGGAGGAAGCAACAGCACCAATCTGTGCTTGCAGGCACTTGAATCCACAACCCTGCTTCACACGTGTGCTTGCACTTGCCTGTATCCTCCTCCTGATGCTCACTCCTATGCTGTCCTTGAAAAATACAGATCTGAAAATCAGCACAGTACCCGTCTGTACCGCCTCGGGATACGTGCCAGGCGTTGTACTTGCATAAACACCCTGCTGTCCACTCCTGTACCAACCTGAACCTGTGTATTCAGGTCTGTCCAGCCACCTGTCAGCACCTCTGCAGCAACTGTACTTGTTGTACCTTGCTGCCCGTACACTGTACGGCAGCTGTACAATGTGTACTTGCTGGAAAACAGACTGTACAGCCTGTTCAGGTCTTCTGCGCAGCCAAACCAGCAGTGAAAAAGCCTCACAGCCCTGCGCTCCTCAGTCCACAGCAAACCCAGCAGTCGTACAGCACTGTACGGCTGCTGTACGGCCTGTTACAGCTCACAGCCAACAGAAAAACAGCAGCAAGACTGGTCTTCAGCAGCCGCCTGCAACTTCTTTGCTTTTCCACGATTCTCTTCATGCGCATCAAGAACTCCTCCACTTTTGCTAATCGACTCCCCAAAAAGGGAAGAGAGAGAGAGAAGAGAGAGAAAACTCCTCCCCAATTTAATCCCTAGGGCCCCAAACTTTAATAAGTTCCTAGGGCCACTAAGGCCTAGGGGCAAACTCCAATAAACATTAAAACTTAATGTTTCTAGTTCCCCCCTTCACACCTAGGGATGTCCACACATCTTAAACACTGTCCGGGCACCCCCCATGTGAATCATTAAATATTCTGACTCTGCAACCACCATGCCCACACTTGTCCTGCTCCATTTTCACATGGCCATGACATTGACATTTTGCATGGCAAGATCAATGGCTTCTTTCTCCTTTAGCAGAAGGGTGGTCCTAAGCTGCTCCGAGGAGGGGAGAGTATAGGTAGGCCCAAACTCAGCAATGATGCGAACCATTTCTTAGAAGTAGGGAGACCTTGCTAAATTGAATGCAATATGGTCATGGTAAAAAAACCTCGCGACATCTGCATCCACTGCTTCTCTTTTGTGTGGATCCCAAGAGGTAGCAAGAGTGCATTGGGTGCCTCTTGGGAGTGGTTGATGCACGGATCGATGGAGAGAAGTTCATGGGTTGAGAGGGATTGGAAGGAGCTGTAAAGAGTGAAGGGTTTACAGCCATAGAGCTTGGAGGGGGAGCATGAAAAAGGACAACATTATGCTTGGCTTCAAGCTCCCTTTTTTTCTCGGCAGGGATGGCTCCACAAGGCTGTATTTCTTGGCCAGCTTCTTGAGAAGATGTCCTCGTACCTGGTTGGCTCCTGCAAATTTGGTAATGTTGCAATAGCGACATTTCCATCTCCTAGCTCCCCCTCTAGCACCTTGTTCAAGGACATCCACTTCATCCCACCATGACCAAGAGTAGACCTTCTTAGCTCTTTTGGTACCCTTGGGAGCCATTATGAGAGAGAGCTCAGAGACAGAATGGAAATTTGAGAGAGAGAGAGAGAGAGAGAGAGAGAGAGAGAGAGAGAGAGAAAGCTGTATTAACGTCTACTAGAGGCCGAACTCGACCTATGAGACAAATCAATGTACAACTGTCAATGTCTTCTGGATGTCCTAAAAAAAAAGGACAAAGTGAACATGAAATAAAGTATGAAAGTATTGAGCTAGTGGGGGGGTGTGATGGATGGAGCACTACTGCTAGAGGCTCAATATGCAACCTATATGCGTAGGGTATACAAGAATGCAATGTAGATTTGTCTAGCTCCAACCAGTGCCATAGCTATAGGAAGACAAAAAGAAGGCTTCAAAATCTAGACTTGCCTTATGCACTGCACAAGGCAAGGTTAAATAGAGAGAGAGAGAGAGAGAGAGAGAGAGAAGTTGTTATGCAAGGTGGCAATATTTTTTTAAAATTTTTTCTTAAAAATAAAATAAAAAAATTAAATCCCCAAGTGCAATCTTCGCTTCTTCTCTAGGTTGGCAACGGTTGTGCGCTGTTTCGAATTTGGGTGGCTGGCCACGTGTTTGTTGTGCGCCGTTTCGATTTTGGGTGGCTGGCCAACAACTTGCGAAAGGTTCTGCGGTTGGCCAACGACTAGCGTGTGGTTGCAAGCTGGCCGCCGTTTGGGCGCTCATTAATGAGCGACGTGGCCAAGCGCTCATTAGTAAACCACGTCGGTGGCCAAGCGCTCATCAATAAGCCATGTTGCCAGCCAAAAGGCATGGATGGTGGCAATAACTAAAAAATGGCAAAAAAAGAAACGAAGTCGTGGCCGTTTCAGCACGCTTCATTCACACCGACTGGAATGAGAGCATGGCTCAAGCATTCCCGGAACGTGTTCTAGGCGTTCTTGGAATGCCCACTATGTGACAGGCCGACTGAGACGTTCCCAAGTGTTCCCGTGTGCCTGCATGGCGTTCCCACATTCCCTACATTTCGGAACGCCGTTCCATGTGACTATGGCATAAACCCAAAAAGCTTCGTACTTCATGTACGGAAGATAGCTCAAGGCAATTCCGAATGGCTTCTATCTTTGTAGGATCCATCCTAACGCCATCCTTTGACACAATGTGTCCCAAATAATGAATAATTGAGAGAAAAAATTCACTCTTCTTCGCATTGATAAAGAGCTTGTGCTTACGAAGCTCTTCAAATACAATAGCCAAGTGTTGTCGGTGTTCCTCCTCACTCTTGGAGAATACCAAGGTGTCATCGAAAAACACACTTGTGAATTTCCAGTGCTCATGGAAAATGCAATTCATCATTCTGTTAAACGTGGCTGGGGCATTCATGAGTCCAAACGGCACAACCAAAAACTCATATAAACCTTTTGATGTCTTGAATACCTTTTTGTGTGCATCTTGCAGTGCCACACGTACTTGGTGATACCCACTCTTAAGGTCAATGCGGCTGAAATGTGCAGACCCATCAAGTTTATTGAGGATGTCATCTATGCGTGGTATTGGAAAGCGGTTCTTGATAGTAAGGCCTAGTAATCCACACATCTGGAAGGAACTGTCCTCCTTGTGCACTAGCAAGCCAGGTGAACAGTATGGCGAGGAGCTTGGCTGAACCAAACCTCGGTCCAATAATTTGGTTACCTGTTTCATGATCTCTTCTTGCCGTGCTCCACTTACCCTATATGCGGGTCTATTTGGCGGTGAACTATTTGGCACTAAATCAATGCGATGATCCTTGGGTCTCTCAAGAGATAACTCTCCTGGCAATGCATCTGCAAAACAATCCTTAAAATTTTCAGCCTATCACTCGTAAGAGTGTCTACATTTAATCATCACAATGTCAAGTAGAAAAACTAAGTACACAGAAACTCTCTTTTTCATTGCTTTATTAATCTGGACATGAGGTACAACTGGGATGGAGGCTCCCTCTTGGCCAGCATCAATAACAAGCATGCGGCCCTTGTGCATAAAAGTAATCCTGTTTGTTTTATACTCCTTGCATGGCTCAGTGTGGTGATGCCTCAGCTTTCCCAGCAATAGATCACATCCCTGCAATGGTGCAACCAAGAAATTCTCATGATCAAGGTATCCTTGGATATGTATGCGCAACTTCCCAATGATAGAAGTCACTTGCACTTGCTTTCCCACAAAAGCGGCCTCCGTCTCAATATGGGGTCCCATGTCCTCTACATCTATGTTCAATGCGGATGCCATCTCCATAGAATTGAAATTATATGTGGCATAATTATCAAACATAAAGAGTACGGGCTGATCCTTGAGTTGCCCCAAGCTTTGCAAACCATCCTCTCTTTGTCATTATTTCCTGTATTCCCTTGTACATCGGGAATGGCATGCGCGTGTGTCTTTTGCTGCTTCTCATTGTTCTTATTTTGCATTTAGGACACTCACGAAACATGGGATCTTGGTTGCCACATGAGAAGCATTTCCCCTGTTTAACATATTCCTCCCTTTGCTCATGAGTTAGGCTAAGCTTGTGCTCTTCTTGAGAGGCATCCTTGGGCTGCGTATTGTCAGCCTTCCCTCCACTCGTTACATCTTTCACAAAGGGTTTTGCATGCTGTCCACCCTTTTGCATGTTATGACCAGTCCTCTCTTTACCCTTGAAAGCATGGTCTCCTTTGCCAGAACGCTACAATTTATGCTCTAATTGCTCGGTGGCAAGAGCAGTTGCTATGTAGTCCTATAAAGTGGCATTGTGATGCGTATCAAAACTGGATTTGTAAATCGGTTGAAGTCCAGACTTGAACTTCCTCTTCTTCTCAGGTTCACTTGTAAACAGCCTCCTACTTTGTTCTTCGATCATTGTCTTGCTCAAAACTGTTCCATATGTGAGTTGGTAATTACCAGATAGCTCATGGAGCATGAATTGTGATTTGTATATCTTTTGAGTAGCTAATTAAGCTAGAATGCTCATTTCTATTTACGGGTGGCCATTGTTAAAAATCATGGATTTAGGGCGACTTATAACAAGTAATCAAGGCCATAATGAAAGACTAAGAAAATACTAATACACGATTAAGATAGAGATTAATCAATGACATAATGATTAAGGCACAAACTCAATAATCTCATTGATCAAGATCACACAATGAGCCAAGGATTACATGTTTTTATAGCTCTCAAGGAGTTCCATCCCACAAGATATGTGCAGTCTTGTGCCATCCATGTATCCATAAATGCCCACATGTCTTGTGTACCCTTGCACTTTCCATGTGCCTACTTTCTGACCATTGACTATCTTTTATATTCATCCATTCACATCCTCTACTAACCTTAGCTTTCATCCATTCTAATTTCATGACATCCTAAGCTCCACCTACCTTGCTCCCACATACATGTGTCCCATACATAACATGACGGGCATCATATTTCAACACCCCCCCTTGATGACCAAATGGTTCTCATCCCAAGAAAGTAATGTGACATACATAGACATGACATTTGTCTCCCCATTAATGGAGACACATACATACATCACTTTGTGTAAGCCTAGTGGGGCGTATTGTGACGGACTCAACCATGTATCCAGGAGATAGAGATAGAGAGAGAGAGGGAGAGAGAAGGGGTTAGGGAACTTTGCACATTACACTACACTGAGTGGGGAACAGGCCCCGCTCTCTTTCAGGAATTTATTCAGGAACAATCCACAGGCTCATTGGCCAAGATCAATACAACCAATGAATACAAAATCAAATAAATATGTCGGTGTAGAAGCCCAAGGAGTCGATGTTGAGACACGAGATCTCTGATGGCGAGCACCCCATGGGGATGACCCACAATAATCTCTCAGCTGGCCTACAGCCCTTCCAACCCATCCCATGGCTGGTGGGCACAGCCAAGGCCTTCCTGGCCCCTATGGGAGTGGTTAACCACCTCCCCCATGCCCACATATCTGTCCTTGGGGTAGCCCTATGGGCTGGCCCCTTTCCTATATGCAAACCCTAACTATCTATACAATGGTCTTGCATCCAGTATCATACCAGATACACAGAACCACTGACATCATTCCAAAGGGATACTCACAGCACGGACTGGCACTGTTTCATGTGCAAGACAATGCACACCTGACCTTGGACGCATGTGCACGACAATGCACATCTGACCTCGGACGACTGGAGTGGAACCAGTTTTCCACCCCAGGTCCTCCACCTTCTATACAGATATGTCTACGTGGCATCCAAGTCAGGATGCACATGACACACAAGGTGGAGTATGTGTTTCCGTCAGCGAGCAGCTATTGCTGACAATGGTTGACTCAAGCACCATTGTCACTCGCCAAGCTCAATAGGTGATGATCAGGATTGGAGAGGACTGTGTGGGCTTCCTGAATGTATATGCGCCGAATGCTGCAGCAGCAGAGGCAAAGCCACCTTCTGGAGTACAGTTCATCAGTCCTTGCCGATTTCTTGTGTATGGGTGGGGATTATAACATGCTAGAGTTGGCAAAGGACAAACTCGGAGGTAGCATGATTACAGTTTCTAGTATAGAGTACTCGGGTTGGGAGAAGCTAATTTTGGCTCTTAGGGGACGGGACCCTTGGCATCTTCTAGAGTTTGGACACATCCCCAACTGTGTTTCTTTAGATCTGACAAGAGGAGTACCGACCCTAACCTATCTAGATTAGATCGATTCTATGTAGATGAGTGGGCTAGTGGTCGTGGTGGCATGATTGGTATTTTGGCAAGCACTACCTTCTCCGACCTTGCACCAGTCATTCTCTCCCTGGAGGACTCTTGGAGGCAAGACAGACATTGGAGTACCCCGGATCCCAAATAGCCACATCTAGGACTCTGAGCTTTGCAGCAAGATAGAGGAGATTAAGGAGAGGCTAGATTTTCACTCAGCAACAACCTCACGCACCTTGGATGGTCTTGGAGAGATTAGTAGTCTATTACAAGAGGCTAGCTTCCGAGAGCAGGAGAGAAGCATTCATCGCCTATCTTCTCTACAACGGCTTCAAGAGAGAAGCACCAAATAGCCCATGGATTGAGAGTCAATTGGCTGCCACCCGTGCAAAGCTCAAATCCATAAAGGAGCGTAGGGTGGAGAACACACACCATGCCAGAGCCTCCTTTTGGACGCAGGCAGGAGGAAGGGTCACTGGGGATTTCTTTGAGATTGTAGGAACACACAAGCGAAGAGACGGATCCGTTGTTACAGAACCCCCCATGTGAAAGCCATTGCCACATATTTCTTCAGCTCTCTTCTCACAGGTGCCCCTGTTTTCTCAAGTGTTGGATGCGCATGAGCAAGTTTGGCAACATACGAAAGAGGTGGTCCCTCACGCTCTTCAAACCTTCCTCTTGAGCCCCTTCACATCAGAGGAGCTGGCGGAGGCTACGATGGCATTACCCAGGGGCAAATGCCCGGGAGAGGACGGGCTTCTAGTCTCCATCACTCGGATCTCAGATTCTCATGGAAGGCCGCCTCAAAGCTACTTTCAATGAGATAATGGTTATGGGAGCCATACCGGAGAGGAGGTCAACGGGATTGATCCACTTGATTCCCAAGGAGGGTGGTGACACATTGGAGATTCGACAATGGAGACCCGACACCCTTCTAGGGACCGCCTACAAAATTATGGCCAAGGCCATCAACCAGCGAATGCAGCCCTTCCTCCCCAATTCGACATATGGTGCACAGACGGGTTTTGTTCAAGATCGGAGCATTCTGGACATCTTCACCTTCTAGCAGGCGACCACCTCAGCGAAGATCTTAGTCACATGGGACGTGAAAGGTGAAATGGGGACGGGGAACGGGGATGGAAAAGATTGAGAATGGCCATTCCCTCTGACTATAGTGTGACATGGGATGGGAATGGGAACGGGAAGATGCTGCCATCCCCAACAATCCCGAGTCTAAAAATGCCCATTCCTTGTGACTATGGCGAAGATTTATCTTATGGTTCTCCTTCTTGATTTCGAGACAGCCTATGACCGAGTAGATTGGGGCTTTCTAGAGAGAACGACGTGCGGGATGGGATTTCCAGAGGAGCGGGTCTGAGGTGTTTCGAGACCAACTTCACACAGCTAGGTTCTTATTCAGGGAGCTAGAGGTGATAGATTTCCGCTTTCTCACTCAGTTCGGCAAGGCTGCCCTCTAGCAACTTATCTCTTCCTGTTTGTCGTTAAGGCCACAAGTAGTTTTCTCTCCACCCACGAGACCAGGCTCCAAGAACTGTCTTCCCATCCACACAGGAGGAGCTGCTTGATTCCAAGTTCGTCGATGACACAACGGCATACCTATCGGTGGAAATGAGAGGAAACTCCATGGATTCACCGAGGTGATTGAGATCTTTTGTCATGCACCCGAAGCGCATATCAACTGGCCCAAGTCGTGTGGATTTTGGGTTGGTTCATCACCCGCCCTGACTTGGCATCCAGTTGAGGCTTTTCAGTGGGTCTCGAGGGGGGCTCCAAATCGTTATCTTGGATGCCAGGTTGGCATTGATATCTTCCCCGAGCAACAGCTATCCCCTCTTCTTCTGAGCATTCAGAAGAAGCTGGTATACTGGAGTTCAGTCGACTTTCCTTAGTTGGCCGGGTTGTGGTGGCAAACAAGGTTCTTCTCACCACCATGTGGTGTATACATCACCTCCTACTAAGCTTTCTCCTGCCTTGTATTGGTCCAGTTTAACGGTTGATCCGCAACTTTCTATGAGCTGGCAGCAACGAGAGGCCTGTCCGGGCCAAGGTGGCTTGTAGAGTGATCATTCAGCCACGATGCGGAGGGGGCTTGGGCATCATCAACCCCTCCATTCAAAACCGTGCCCTTTTGGGCAAGTTAATTGTTTGAGGCCTTCTTCCGAGTGGTGAGCCTTGGAAGGACTTCTTCTTGGCAAGAATCTTTGCCTGCACCCCGATTTTGGGAGGCCCTTGGCCTCAAAGCATGAGATGGATTTTCACAAAGATGCAAGCTCGTGGCTTCACCCCTACATTCGAGGACAGATTTGCACCCAGTCTCTTGCATGCTTGGGATCATCTCATGCCGGCCCTTGAGCAGTCAGCTCTAGTAGCCTCCGAGGAGCATCTCCGACAGCCTCTGATCTAGAATCCCATGGTCTGTCTGCCTAATGGTCAGTCACATTCTTGGGGCTCGCCCGCACGTATGATGGGGAGCTTTGAGCACAGGCCTTGCTAGGTCACTTGGAGATTGGCTAACATTTAGACAGCTGCCCGCAAAGGCCCAAGAGAAGGGCCTTACTGGGATCCGGGGCAAGGACAAACTTAGCCTCGACATCAACTCCTCCATCCCTCCGGAGTGGCTGGCCCTTCCTCCCCTGCAGTGGCTGGGAGTGTTCACCATGCATGCTACACCCCTAGTAGTTCATGGCACGGATGAGAGTTCCGCCTTACTCACCACTGTTAGAAGTCATCTCCTGTCTAGATTTATACACCAGGGCCTTTGTTGTGGGTGTGCCCGCCCTTATCAGGTGTTTTATCATTTTTCCTCACTCCCCGTATTTTTTCCCATTTTTCCAGTGATTGGGAGGGTTGCCATAGGATGCCAGGAGCACTCCAGTGCTGGCCGACTGCATACACATGAGTCGTGGGCTATTGGACTGCTGGCCGACTGCAGTTTCTCAATCGTGGGCACTTTTCTGCTGGCCGACTGCATTTATGCAGTCGTGGACATTTTTCAGCAGTCGTGGGCACTTCCTATGCTGGCCGACTGCTCTCCCAGGGGCATATATATAGGCCCCCAGCCCCATACCACTATTTCTATCATTTCTCGGGATCTTCTTGTGTATATCAGAGCAGAGTTACACGCCTACATCTCTCTTTCTCTTGTGCTGTTTTTCTGCCTGCGTTTTTGCTCTTGTGTTCCCAGATCTGGTCATCATCTCCGCTGCGTATTCTGACATGGTATCAGAGCCCTAGGCTCTAGATAGGTCTTGGGATTTGTGTGAGCAAGAGGGGGACTGTTTTGTGGCTGATTGGTGGACTGTTTTGGACTGTTCGGGAAGAGAAGCAAGAGGACGGCGGGCTGATTTGATGGACAGCCACTTGCAGGTTTTGGTTCTTCTTTGTTCCCACCCACCCACCCTTTTCAAAGTACATCCCCGCAATGGCAGATCTGTTTGCGATGGCCGAGAGACATGTGAAGATCCCGACACTCCCCACGTTCCCGGTGGACCGTCAGTTGGACGGGAGTAACTATGGCATATGGAAGGTTATGATGGAATCTGTTTTGGAGTCTTACGACCTCGCCGATTTCATCGTTGTTGGTATTCCACGGCCGGAAGTAGAGGAAGGGGAGTTACCGTCAACCCGAAAGGACCGGGAGGCTCAGACACAGATGTGGGATCGTGTCAACGCTAGGGTCCGTTCGTTTATTTTCCTCAACTGCACACCGCAGGTAATCAATCATGTAAAGCACATGACGCTGGCCAGAGGTATATGGCAGCATTTGGCCTCACTTTACAACAGGGTATCGCCCATGAAGAGGATTTCCTTGGAAGTATAGATGCGGGTTATGAGCCCTGCAAAGTCGTCGACGATGCGGGAGCATATTAACAAGCTGCAGGCTCTTCAGCAGGAAGTTCTTCAGGCTGGGAAGGAGATATCGTCAGGCTGGGAAGGAGATATCGTCAGAGGACATGGCCATCACGTTGCTGTCACATTTGCCCTCTTCGTACTCAGCATTTTACTCCTCTTTGATTACCAGTGGCAGGCTCAGCACCATCACGTGGGAGGAGCTTGTGCCCATGGTCCTAGACCAGGAGGAACGATTCACGAACCCTCCTCAGGGTGGAGGTTTGGAGGCCTTTACTGGCCAACGGTCGAAAGGCCGTAACTCGGGCAAAGGGAAGGCTTCATCGGAGAAGTCTTCTGAGAAGAAGTCCGACGCTGACCGCGAGAAACTGAAGGCAGAGAGGACCTGTAATGATTGTGGCGAGAAAGGCCACTATTGGAGGTAGTGTCCCAAGCGAAAGACCGAGAAGGGTGAAGATTCCTCAGTAGCAATCATGAAGACTCCGGCTTTTGTGCACCTGGAGGTGATGGACACCGATGTTTCATTTTCTTCAGAGACAAGGAGGAGATTGGAGGACTCTCTGCAAGGATACTTGGGAGTGGATTCTCGATAGTGGTGCTTCTAGGCACATGACTCCTTCCCGTTCCGGTTTACAGGATCTCTGCAGGCTTTCTGGTCATATTCTTACTGGGGATACGTCCACTATCCCAGTTCACAGTGAGGGCAGGATGGAGATAGTTCCCGATGGCAGAGGGAGGAAGCATTCCTCGCAGGTATTGTATGTTCCGGCACTTGGTTTTCATCTGTTGTCAGTGCATCAGGTTTGCAAGACTGGCGTACGGGTGGAGTTTGATGAGCATTTTGTTGCTCTCCGGGATAAAGCAACAGGCCAAGTGGTTTGGGAAGGCGGAGTGGAGAATGGAGTTTACGGGCTTTCAGCACTCTCTCTCCCAGGTCCTCAAGGTTGTGATGAGTGGCAGTCTGGTAATGGCTACTCAAGTGTGGATACGCTACGGGTGCGGGCTTTCCGGGACCAGGTGGTGGATAGCTTGCCAGTAGATGGCAGCAGTTGGCAGGAACTTTCCAGTACTGATGTTGGTAGTTCTTGTGTTCGTGAGTCAGAGGAAGTCGAACAGGTCACTTATGCTCTGATGTCTCGTAGTGTTCGGGACATAGAACTTCCAGTAGTTGAGGATGTTCTTTCCACGGGGACCTTTCGAAAAGCCAGGCAGGTGGCAGGTGCTTACTTGCAGAAGGAGGTGGTTTCTCCACGCTTTGTGGTTCCGGATTCAGAGGGGGTGGTTGACAGGTTTCAACGGGTTTCTAGGACTTGTTTGTGCACCATAACAGGTGTTGATCCTTGTGAGCAGTGTGATGTCTCTGTGACTCAGAAGCTGTATGGTTCATTGGTCTGGTTGATGGACACCAGATTGGACGGGAGCTTCCTGATGAGGCGGTTGAGCTCATGGTTGCGGATGGACTCTTTGGGAGGCAGGATTGCGTTTCCTATGGTTTCTGTAGCATGCGAAGGATCAGGAACTCTTGTACACAGGAGAGGGATTGTTGGATGGAGTCCAACTCCACGGTTGGAGTGACTCAGTTTGGGGAGGAGATCCAGACACGAGGGGATCTACTTTAGGCCCAGGAGCAGTTTTACGGAGCAGCAAGAGGTTGTATAGCAGGCTTGGGCTTCCACTGGAGGAACCCATGGTCATCCAGAGGCACTTTGTTCGTGAACAGATCGTTGCTGATGACATCTTGCTAGAGTTCTGTTCGACGGAGGACAATACGGTGGACCTCTTCACGAAGTCGCTCTCTCAGAATTTCCTCAGGCGGCACCCCAGCTCCCAGTGGTGGTTGGTTTCACAGCCAGGAGCTGAGAGGGGGTGTTAGAAGTCATCTCCTGTCTAAATTTATACACCAGGGCCTTTGTTGTGGGTGTGCCCGCCCTTATCAGGTGTTTTATCATTTTTCCTCACTCCCCGTATTTTTCCCCTATTTTTTCCCATTTTTCCAGTGATTGGGAGGGTTGCCAGAGGATGCCAGGAGCACTCTAGTACTGGCCGACTGCATACACATGAGTCGTGGGCTACTGGACTCCTGGCCGACTACAGTTTCTCAGTCGTGGGCACTTTTCTGCTGGCCGACTGCATTTATGCAGTCGTGGACATTTTTCAGCAGTCGTGGGCACTTCCTATGCTGGCCGACTGCTCTCCCAGGGGCATATATATAGGCCCCCAGCCCCATACCACTATTTGTATCATTTCTCGGGATCTTCTTGTGTATATCAGAGCAGAGTTACACGCCTACATCTCTCTTTCTCGTGCTGCTTTTCTGCCTGCGTTTTTGCTCTTGTGTTCCCAGATCTGGTCATCATGTCCGCTGCGTATTCTGACAACCACCGCTATTGGACCTCAGAAGTAGGTGCTTTTTCAGGTTTTGCTGGCAAGAGAAGGTGCATGTGGATTCTGAGAGGAGGGGCGAGAAAGGGGAAATTTGTAAGCATGCATGCAGCGGAATCGTCCTGGGAATTCGCTTGTTAACCCTAGATATTCTTCTCTCATGGAAGCACTGCAGTTTTGTGCTGCTGTTGTGGTGTACATGGTGTTACGTGAGCTCTCAACTAGCAACCAGGCAAGGTAGGAAAGCATCGTGTGCAAGCAGCTGTCTGAAATGATTGTGCATGCTTTGCACTTGGGCGCCAACAGCAGCCAAGCAAAGGCTGCGCAAAACAGCAGCCAGCCAGCTCAGCAAATCTACTGTGTGTAAGGCTGTAGGTCTGGACCAAGCCATACAGGTTTACACAGTTTGGCGTTGATCAGCACAACGTACACGCCCTGCAGTTGGACGTACAGGGCTGGCTGTTCAGCAGGCCATTCAAAGGCTAGCCGGCAAGTGCAGCTTGGCACTTATGGGCTGAGCGTCTTGTTTCCATGGTCATATGTTGGAGGAACCACAGCTCCAGTTGAGCTAGTTCCTTGATACATGGCTATGTGGATTTGATAGACAAGTATAAACTTGATTTCGGAGACAATTGATACAAGTGGTTAGTTTCTCTTTCATTTATTTCCAAGCATGGAAATATTATGTACCTAGCATTAACCCTTGGGGTTAGGGACTAATCCAACAGGGTTAGTGTCATGTGCACAGTGTGTATCTACCGTGTGCTACACGCACGCAAGACTAGTTTCGAGGCTTGGGGAAGCTTGGAACTGACGAGCTGAGTTAGGGATATACTAACAGGCGCGCACCCAAGTATGGACGGGTGGGCGCCCAAGTGTGAACGCCCGATGACCGGCCAAGAGCCTATAAAAGGGTGGCCAAGGTTAGTTATTGGGATATAGAGAGTCTCGCGAGTTTGTGAGAGCTCTATGGTCTTGGAGCCTGGATCTAGTGCAGACGTGCACCTGCTTTACGCAGCCGAGGCCGGCAGCAGCCTCGAGGCCCGCAAGGACAGCTTCGTGGCGGTATGGGACGTCGCGAGGAGGAGATTGGTCAGAACATCAACCTAGTTAGCTCAGCTCGTGGCTCGGTGGGGACAGCCAAGACTGTGGGCTCGTCCACGGCTGTCATGGTTGGGAGGTGAGTCAGGCCTGCATCCCCTTGTTGTTTGTTTGTTCGTTTGTTTGAACCGAGAACGATCACGAGGAGATCCGTGGGGATTTGACAGTGGTATCAGAGCATACCTCATGAACGAGCAAGTCGGTAGGTAGAGAAGATGAGGTCTCGGTAGGTAGAGAAGATGAGGTCGAAGAAAGGTATGTGTTAAAAAGCTTGCTGTTTTTCTGTGCATTCTGCTGTTTTCAGAATAGTATGTGTTTTTTCTTCATCAAAGACACCCATGTTGATGGGAGATGGTAGATGGTAGGGTCGTTTGCGTTGCAAGGAAGAGGAGAGTCGTCTGTGCAGTCATACGCATGAACTGCAGGGAGAGAATCAAAAAAGGCATGTTGCTTTTCGTTGAACGAATGAGCCAGAGAGCACGTGTGCGAAGGTGGATATGTTGGCAGGTTTGTGCGCTGGCGGGAGACGTTGGTTGGCTATCGGAGGCTGGCAGGCGAGCGCATGTGCCTGCGCAGCCAGGCAGCCAAGCCTGCCAAGCCAAGCGGCAAGGCAGCCAGGCCCACGTAGGCGCCTTGGCCTACGCAGCTAGGCGACCAGCCTAGCGCAGGCGCCCAGGCTAACGCGGCTGGCCTACAGGCAGCACCGGCCGACGGCTACCTACACGTGCGACACATTCAAGCGCCGGCAGCAAGGCGTGCACCGCAGCAGTCGACGACGGCGGCTAGTGGATGACACCTGCAGACAGCACGCGGCGGCGGCGGTTAATCCTGGAGGGAAGAGAAAAAAAAAACGAGGAAAGCCTTCGCCATTTTAGACTGGCTTTCGTTTTTTTTAAGTTTAATTGTGAGAGATTTAAAAAAAAACCCCCTCCAAGGTTAAACGTGTTTTATTTTTTTATTTTTTTTTAGAAAAGTAAATATATATATATATCCATATATATATATATATATATATATATATATATATATATATATATATATATATATATATATATATTTGTGGCAAAAAAAACACACAAAAGCAAAGCAAAAGCTAAGCCTAGCTTTTGGACACTTTTAGCTTTTGGGAAACCTTTATAAACCCCCTCTAGTGGGCTTCTTGCCACACATCTCTCAAGTTTTCAAGCTCTCATGCTCTCAAGTTCACTCGCACTCTTGTTGTGCAAAGATCGAATTTTCTCTCGTCGTCTCCTCTTCATGATGTTGACCCAAGAATCGGAGTTGGAGCCCCTTGTGGAACGCGAAGGCTTGTCGGCTACGCAAGTTACCAATGCCGATCTTTTTGACAATTTTGTGTCACAATCAGATTTCCAAGAGTTCAAAGTAGCTCTCGAAGCTTCTTCGACGGAACGTCAGGCACAAATCGCAGCCCAAATGCAAGCTTTGCAGAACTCCATTGCTCTATTGACCACAACCCTCTCTACTTTCTCGGGTATGGATACCTTGGCTTCAGCTTTAGGCCCCAACATTACTCCGGAACCGTTCGGGGGCGAGCAAAAGCAGCACACCAAGGAGATCGTGGACACGTGGCTACACAAGTGGCAAGTTCACTTTCAGTTTCATCCATATGATGATGGAAAGAAGATCCAGTTAGCAGCAGGTTTCCTGTCCGGCAAAGCTTTGCTTTGGTGGAAGGAACTCAACCCTAAGCCAACGACTTGGGCACAATTCGAAGACGTCTTCAAGAAAGAATTCCTCAAGAAAGAGGATGATTATGATGTTGTTGCCCGATTTTCAGCTTTGACCATGACCTCGCAGGCAGCACCTCACTTATGAGGTCTACCTCCAGAAGTTTCGTGACTTGCACATGAAAGCTACAAAGATGGATCCCACTACTCTTTTGGGGTTTTTCGTAGCTGGTTTACCAGACTCATACCGTTTACAGGTTAAAAATAACAAATGTAAAACATTGGACGAGGCCATTCATTCAGCTCGTATCTATGATGATACGATGGTCTCTTCCAAGTCAAAACCCGTTACCGAGCACGGGAACAAGCATAAAAGAAAGTTCTCCGCACCTATGGCTAACACGACAGAAGAAAAGTCTTCGGACCAACCTTCAAAGAGTTCCAGTTCGACACCAGCGAAGAAGAAACGACTCCTTAGGGCTTTAAAGCTCAAGAAGGAAGGACGTTATTTTATCTGTGAAGAAAAAGGGGACATGCGTAACGAGTGCCCAAAGCAAAAGGGTACCAAGACAAACGCAGGACCCAAGCCAAAGGCAGCTAACCAGTTGTCTTTGACAGGTACGTCAATTATTGTACTTTCTCGCCCTAGTACTTGTTCTAATTGTCTGTTCAATTCTAAAGTATTTGGCTTGCATGATCTTCTCCGAGTTTCTGGAGAAGTAAATGGCCATAAAATTCACATTCTTCTAGACCCTGGCAGTTCACATAACTTTGTTAACTACAAACTTGTGCAGAAATTGAGTCTTGATACGACACTTAGCGACCATACCTATGAGGTAGATCTACCTGCAGGACGACAAGTTTGGGATCGCAAGGTGGAGATGCTTCCAATCCAAATTCAAGACTACAAAGATACTCTGGAATGCTATGCAATGCATCTAGAGAATGTAGACTTGTTATTAGGGATTGAGTGGTTTAAGACTCTTCAAGTCCAGATAGATTGGTCTAGTCATATTTTTTCTTTTCAGCATAGGGACACCAAGTATAGTATTTTAGGTGATTGTATTCATCCCTCTCAGGGAGCTCTTGTAAATACAATTGATTTTGGAAATATAATGGATTCTTCTTTGTATACCGCTTTCCATTGTGTATTGATTCCACTTTCTTCTTTTCTCATCCCTTCCATGGATGTAAATGAATTAAGTGAGTTTGAAAGCAAAAAATTACAGAAGATACTTGATTCGTTTCAAGATGTATTTCCTAAGGAACTGCCATCGCGTTTACCACCTGAACGGGCAGTAGATCATCGTATTGACTTGATCCCTGGTGCTCATCCTATGAGTATTCCACCTTATAGAATGAGCCAAGCCGAGGAAGATGAGTTGGCTAAACAACTCGAAGATTATTTGAGGATGGGCCAGATCTGTCCAAGTAAATAACCTTGGGGTGCACCTGTGTTGCTTATAGGAGAAAGAAGGACAATACTTAGAGAATGTGTATAGATTACAAGAGATTGAACAAGCTGACCATTAAGAACCGTTATCCTCTCCCTAGATCAGATGACCTGATTGACCGGTTAGCAGGAGCGAAATATTTCACGAAGATAGATTTACGTACTGGCTACCACCAGATACGTATTCATGAAAGGCATGTAGAAAGAACCGCCTTTCGGACTAGGTATGGCCATTACGAGTTTCTCGTATTACCCTTTGGGTTAACCAATGCTCCAGCCACTTTCCAGCAAATGATGAACGATCTTTTTCGTGAACATTTGGGAAAATTTGTGGTGGTGTTCTAGGATGATATTTTGATATATAGTCGTACTCTTGAGGATCATGTCAGACACCTCACGATTGTCTTATCTATTTTAAGACAGAATCGACTATATGCTAAGTTAAGTAAATGTGAGTTCTTGACATCATTTACATGGGACACAAGATCACTCGAGATGGGTTGAGCATTGACTATGACCGAGTTCAGAAGGTTCTGGACTGGCCTATACCACGAACAGTGAAACAACTTCGTTCTTTTCTCGGTTTTGTTGTTTTTCTTCGAAAATCTGTACGGGAGTACTCTCAGCTCACACTACCGATGACCGACTTATTGAAAGGTCGTAGACGTAAGTCAAATCAGCCTATCACTTGGAATAACGATTTGGATATGGCCTTCAGACTTTTGAAAGATAAAGTCAAGGAAGCACCTATCTTAGCATTGCCTGATCCTAGTGGCCTTATGTTCTTGAAACTGATGCCAGTGACTATGCTATTGGGGCTGCTTTATTTCAAGATGGTAGACCGGTTGCTTTTGAAAGTAAAAAGCTAGACGACACTCAATCTCGTTGGCCAACCCTTGAGAAGGAGCTTTATGCTGTGATTCATGCTCTCAAGGTTTGGAGACATTATTTATATGGCTCCAAGTTTGTGGTATTGATTGATCATCAGTCAATCAAGTATGTGTGTGATGCGGATGATTTGAGAGGAAGGAAAGCTCGTTGGACAGAGTTAATGCAAGATTTTGATTTTGAGATCCGTTATCGGAAAGGGTCCATGAATAGTATTGCAGATGCGCTTAGTCGGATTAGAGAGGTGAATACTTTGTCGTTCACCGAGATTTCTACTGACTTATTTCAGTCATTGAGAGGGCTTTGCAGGACTGATAGTTATTTTGGTCCATTTTGGCAGAAGATCCAGGACGGGAGCTCATTGATTGACCAAGACTCGATGACTGAGCAATCTACCATTCAGGCTGTAGGAGGCCAGTGGATGATTTGGAATGGTTTACTATTCCGTAATGACAAAATTTGTGTACCAAAGATCCAGGACATTAGGTCCAAGATTCTTAAGGAGTGTCACGATGCCCCTTCTGCTAGACACCCTGGGGTACACAGGACACTATCGTTAGTGAAACACACTTTTTATTGGCCGAAGATGAAAGGGTATGTAGAAGATTATGTTCTCAAGTGTCAAATTTGTCAGGCAAATAAAGCTGAACGCTTTCGACAGGCTGGGTTGTTGCATCCTTTGCAAATCCCAGGTAATAAATGGGAAAGTATTTCCATGGATTTTATTACCGGATTGCCAAGAACACATCAAGGCCACGATTCTATTTGGGTTGTGGTAGATCGCTTGGCAAAGATGGCTAGATTTTTACCGACCCGGAAGACTATTACAGCTACGCAATTAGCACGGCAGTTTATTGAGCAATTGTTTAGACTGTACGGGTTACCACAAGACATAGTCAGTGATAGGGACTCTAAGTTTACGAGTGATTTTTGGAAACTTGTTTTTGAGAAGTTGGAAACAACTTTGAATTTGAGTTCCTCTGATCATGCTCAAGCTGATGGCCAGACTGAAAGAGTGAATCAGATTTTGGAGGATATGCTTCGAGCATATGTATCCAAAAGACAGAGTTCATGGGAGGATTATCTTCCTATGTTAGAATTTGCATATAACAGTACTAAGCATACGAGTACGGGGTTTAGTCCTTTCATGCTTATGTATGATTGATCACCTGTTACAGTAAGGATTCTCAAGACTTCAGCATGATGCAGCACGTATTTTTTGCAAGATATGCAGGAAATGTTACAAGTTGCAAAGGAATCTATTAGAAGTGCTCAAGACCGAGACAGGTTTTATTCTAATAGACATCGTTCACCGAGAGAGTTCTCTGAAGGAACGATGGTGTATTTGCGAGTTCCGAAAGATTCCGAGACTTTACGGACAGGTAGATCTCCGAAATTATCCCCTAGATACTGTGGACCAATTCGTGTTACACGACGGATTGGTTCAGTTGCATATGAACTGGATTTGCCTTCTCATGTGAAAGTTCATCCTGTATTTCATGTCAGTAGACTTAAGGAAGTACTGGGTGGAGCAGATCAGTTAGTTACTCCTCAAGAAATCATAGATGTCGAGGACATGACATTTGTTCTGCACGAACCTGAAAAGATTCTTGGATTTCGTGAAAGAAGATTGCGTAATACGTTTATCACGGAATACAAGATCAAGTGGAAGGATCGTGTTGAGGAGGACGCTACATGAGAGACATTGACTACTCTTCAAAGAGATTAACCTGGCTTTTTAGTGAGCTCAAGAGTGAGCTCTTAGAGGAAGGGGAGTATGTCATGTGTAAAGTGTGTATCTACTGTGTGCTACACGCACGCAAGACTAGTTTCGAGGCTTGGGGAAGCTTGGAACTAGGCAGGCTGATTGACGAGCTGAGTTAGGGATATACTAACGGGCGGGCACCCAAGTATGGACGGGCGGGCGCCCAAGTGTGGACGCCCAATGACCGGCCAAGAGCCTATAAAAGGGTGGCCAAGGTTAGTTATTGGGATATAGAGAGTCTCGCGAGTTTGTGAGAGCTCTATGGTCTTGGAGCCTGGATCTAGTGCAGACGTGCACCTGCTTTACGCAGAAAAGACCGGCAGCAGTCTCGAGGCCCGCAAGGGCAGCTTCGTGACGGTATGGGACGTCGCGAGGAGGAGATTGGTCGGAACGTCAACCTAGTTAGCTCAGCTCGTGGCTCGGTGGGGACAGCCAAGACTGTGGGCTCGCCCACAGCTGTCATGGTTGGGAGGTGAGTCAGGCCTGCACCCCCTTGTTGTTTGTTTGTTCGTTTGTTTGCAGGATTCGAGTCTCGAACCGAGAACGATCACGAGGAGATCCGTGGGGATTTGATAGTTAGGGAAGCCCTAGGATTAGGAAAAGCAGGCTTGGATAGGTGGCTAAGGTTCAATACTAATAAATCCAAGGTTATTGGCTAGGCTGATTGGGTTATTATTGATTCATTGTGGTCTGGATCTAGACCAAGAGGTTTACTCTTGCCATGGACATAGCAGATCATAGTCGGTCTTGCCAAGGGTCCATTAGAAGTTAGGATAGGCTCAAGTGGTATGGGACACCAAGGCTGATTAGCATGGCTTGTGGGAGTGGAACCTTATGTTAGAAGTCATCTCCTATCTATACATATACAACACGGCCTCTGTTGTGGGTTTGCCCACCCGTATTAGGTGTTTTCTCATTTTTCCCCTCTCCATATTTTTTCCCCATTTTTCCCTATTTTTCCATGGTGTGGGTGGCTGCCCTATGCTGGCAGGATGACCCAGAAGCTGGCCGACTGCACTCATGTGCATGTGTTCATTCCCTAGAGTAGGCCGACTGTTCTATTCAAGTCGTGGACCTTTTTTTTGGCTGGCTGACTGGATGAGACTCGGTCGTGGGACTGGCGGCTGCCTCTAGCACAGGCCGACTGGGTATTTGGGGCCATATAAAATGGCCCCATGGCCCCCATTCCATTTTGTATCATTCTGGGATTCTTCTTGTGTATATAGAGCAGAGTTACACACCTCTATCTCTCTATCTCTTGTGCTGTTATTTTCTGCATTGCATTTTGCTCTTGTGTTCCCAGATCTGGTCATCATCTCCGCTACGCATTCTCACATGGTATCACAACCTAGGCTCTAGATAGTTCTTGGGATTTGTGTGAGCAAGAGGGGGACTGTTGTGTTGCTGATTGGTTGAATTATCGGGACTGGACGGCGGGCTGATTTGCTACTTGCAGGTGTTAGTTCTTCTTTGTTCCCACCCACCCACCCTTTCTCAGAGTACGTCCCCGCAATGGCAGATCTGTTAGAGATGGCCGAGAGCCATGTGAAGATCCCTACACTCCCCACGTTCCCGGTGGACCGTCAGTTGGACGGGAACAACTATGGCATATGGAAGGTTATGATGGAATCTGTTCTGGAGTCTTACGACCTCGCTGATTTCGTCGTTGTTGGAGTTCCACAGCCGGAAGTAGAGGAAGGGGAGTTACCGTCCATCCGAAGGGACCAGGAGGCACAGGCATAGATGTGGGATCGTGTCAACGCCACGGTCCGTTCGTTTATCTTCCTCAACTGCACACCGCTGCAAGTAATTAATCATGTAGAGCATATGACGCTGGCCAGAGGTATATGGCAGCATTTGGCTTCTCTTTACAACAGGGTATCGCCCATGAAGAGGATTTCCTTGGAAGTACAGATGCGGGTTATGAGCCCTGCAAAGTCGTTGATGATGCGGGAGCATATTAACAAGCTGCAGGCTCTTCAACAAGAAGTTCTTCAAGCTGGGAAGGAGATATCATCAGAGGACATGGCCATAACGTTGTTATCGCATTTGCCCTCTCAGTACTCAACATTTTACTCGTCTTTGATTACCAGTGGCAGGCTCAGCACCATCACGTGGAAGGAGCTTGTGCCCATGGTCTTGGACCACGAGGAACGATTCACGAACCCTCCTCAGGGTGGAGGTTCGGAGGCCTTAACTGGCCAACGGTCGAAAGGCCATAACACAAGCAAAGGGAAGGCTTCATCGGAGAAGTCTTCTGAGAAGAAGTCTGTTACTGACCGCGAGAAACTAAAGGCAGAGAGGACCTGTAATGATTGTGGCAAGAAAGGCCACTATTGGAGGCAGTGTCCCAAGCGGAAGACCGAGAAGGGTGAAGATTCCTCAGTAGCAATCATGAAGACTCCGGCTTTTGTGCACCTAGAGGTGATGGACACCGATGTTTCATTTTCTTCAGGCAAGGAGGAGGTTGGAGGATTCTCCGCAACAACGGATACTCGGGAGTGGATTCTAGACAGTGGTGCTTCCAGGCACATGACCCCTTCCCGTTCAGATTCACAGGATCTCTGCAGGTATTCTGGTCACATTCTTACTGGGGATACATCCACTATCCCAGTTCACAGTGAGGGCAGGTTGGAGATAGTTCCCAATGGCAGAGAGGGGAAGCATTCCTCCCAGGTGTTGTATGTTCCATCACTTGGTTTTCATCTGTTGTCAGTGCATCAGGTTTGAAAGACTGGCATACGGGTGGAGTTTGATGAGCATTTTGTTGCTCTCCGGGACAAAGTAACACGCCAGGTGGTTTGGGAAGGCGGAGTGGAGAATGGAGTTTACAAGCTTTCAGCACTCTCTCTCCCAGGTCCTCAGGTATGTGATGAGTGGCAGTGTGGTAATGGCCACTTAAGTGTGGATACGCTACAGGTGCAAGCTTTGCGAGACCATATGGTGGATAGCTTGCCAATTGATGGCAGCAGTTGACAGGAACTTTCCAGTACTGATGTTGATGGTTCTTGTGTTCGTCAGCCAGAGGAAACTGAACAGGTCACTTATGCTCTGATGTCTCGTAGTATTCGGGACAAAGAAACTCCTGTAGATGAGGATGTTCTTTCCACGGGGACCTTTCGGAAAGCCAAGCAGGTAGCAGTTGATGACTTGCAGAAGGAGGTGCATTCTCCAGGCTTTGTGGTTCCAGTTTCAGAGGGGATGGTTTACAGGTTTCAGAAGGCCTTGCGTGGTCTTCAGCAAGTTTCCAGGACTTGGCTTTGCACCGTAACAGGTGTTGATCCTTGTGCGCAGTGTGATGCCTCTTTGACTCGGAAGCAGAATGGTTCATTGATCTGGTTGATGGACACCAGATTGGACGGAAGCTTTCTGATGAGGCAGTTGAGCTCATGGTTGCAGATGACTCTTTGGGAGGCAGGATTGCGTATCCTGTGGTTTCTGCGGCATGCAAAGGATCATGGACTCTTTTACACAGGAGGGGAATTGATGGATGGAGTCCGACTCCACGGTTGGAGTGACTCAGATTGGGGAGGAGATCCGGACACGAGGGGATCTACTTCAGGCCCAGGAGCAGTTTTATGGAGCAGTAAGAGGCAGTCATCTTTTGCCTTGTCGTCGACAGAGGCAGAGTACCGGGCCGCTTGTGATGCTGCTTGTGAGGTGGTGAGGTTGCAGAGGTTGCATTGCAAGATTGGGCTTCCATTGGAGGAACCCATGGTCATCCAAAGGCACTTTGTTCGTGTACAGATCGTTGCTGATGACATCTTGCTAGAGTTCTGTTCCGATGGAGGACAGTACGGTGGACCTCTTCACGAAGTCGCTATCTCAGGATTTGCTCAGGCGGCACCCCAGCTCCCTGTGGTTGGTTTCACAGCCAGGAGCTGAGAGGGGGTGTTAGAAGTCATCTCTTGTCTATACATATACACCAGGGCCTCTGTTGTGGGTTTGCCTGCCCGTATTAGGTGTTTTCTCATTTTTCCCCACTCTCCATATTTTTTCCCTATTTTTCCATGGTGTGGGTGGCTGCCCTATGCTGGCACGATGACCCAGAAGCTGGCCGACTGCACTCGTGTGCATGTGTTCATTCCCTGGAGCAGGCTGACTATTCTGTTCAGGTTGTGGACCTTTTTTTTGGCTGGCCGACTGGATGAGACTCAGTCGTGGGGCTGGCGGCTGCCTTTAGCACAGGCCGACTGGGTATTTGGGGCCATATAAAATGGCCCCATGGCCCCCATTCCATTTGGATCATTCTGGGATTCTTCTTGTGTATATAGAGCAGAGTTACACGCCTCTATCTCTCTATCTCTTGTGCTGTTATTTTCTGCATTGCGTTTTGCTCCTGTGTTCCCAGATCTGGTCATCATCTCCACTGCGCATTCTGACACCTTAGCCCCTGGCTCAGGGGAGGTTTGCGGATGCGAACCTACGGTTGGGTGGTGAGAGGAGACCCCATCACATAGTCTACAATGCTGGAGTCT
>NC_141063.1:5121610-5306610 GCF_041138505.1 Cibotium barometz
TACCACATGAACCTGAAAAGATTCTAGAGTATCGTGACAGACAAACCCGACATAAAGTGTACCAAGAGGTACTTGTTAAATGGACAGATAGGGATGAGGAGGTAGTTACCTGGGAACGCTGTAGTGCAATTTCCAAGAGGTTTTCTCAGTTTGTTTTCGAGGACGAAAACTCTTCTTAAGGGGGGGTAATGTCACGTAGGCTGTAACGCCTGTGACCGACGAGGCAGACCGGATGGCCAAGGACGTGGCCATCCGGGGTTCAGTGGGAGAGGACGCCCATGCGAAGTCATGGGCGGCCAGGCGAGTGTGGACGGGAGGCCACACACTATATAGCCTGGGGGATGAGGGGCAATCCTCATTCTTCCTCTATGGCTGGGTGGTGAGCCATAGTTTGTCCCCTCCTGTGGTAGCGCCCGTAGCGGTGTTACAGCGATCTAACATATACATACATACATATGTATGTATATATGTATACATATATATATATATATATATATACGTATGTATGTATATATATATACATATATACATACATACGTATGTATGTATATATATGTATGTATGCATATATATATACATACATGCGTATGTATGTATATATATATACATACATGCGTATGTATGTATATATACATACATGTATGTATATAGCGTATGTATATATACATACATATGCATGTATGTATATATACGTATATATACATACATACGTATGTATGTATATATGTATATATATATACAAACATACGTATGTATATATATATATACATACATACGTATATATATATATATATATATATATATATATATATATATATATACGTATGTATGTATGTATGTATGTATGTATATACGTGTGTGTATTTGAATATTCTCTCTCTCTCTCTCCGCTATAGATATATACAGATTATACTCTTTATATAATCTACACACACACACATACATATATATGTGTGTGTGTGTGTATTTATATATTTGCTTACACACACACACACACACACATGCACACACACATATATGCATATATATCATATTGTATTATATAAAGAGTATATGGTATGTATATCTATCTAGGAGAGAGAGAGAGAGAGAGAGAGAGAGAGAGAGAGAGAGAGAGAGTATTGTAATACATACATACATACATACATACATATATATATATATATTTGTAATTACTTTAAATAAAAATCAGCATTTTTATCATAAAATAACACACATACACACACAAACACATACATACATACACACACACACACACACACATATATATATATATACATATATATATATGTGTATATATATGTATATGTATATATACACATATGCATATACATATACATATTTATATACATATACATATATATATACATATATTTATATGCATATATATATATTATATATCGTATAGTTATATACACATTATACTCTTTATATAATATAATACAATATATATAAATATATATATATATTATTTACATACATACATACATATATATATGTGTGTGTGTATATATATATATATATATATATATATATATATATATATATATATATATAGACAAAAAGGCAGTTAGGTCCATATTCCTTCCCAAGGACAGAAGATCTAATGATTAGATCACCTTTTGGCCTATTTTCTTTTTTGTAGAAAAGGAAAAATGCATTTTCAGGCCTAGGCCACTAGCTTGGTCAAAGCTTGATTAGCATTTTAAGCATTTCTTGTAAAAAATGGAAAAATGAATAAGTAGATAATATGTGAGGAAATTCTACCGTTTCATATTCACTAAGATGGGAATGAGAAATTTCAAATAAACTATCGAAGTCGGAGATCGAGATAAATGATTATTTTATTCCTCCTAGGAATTCATGATTAGTTTAGAAATCTGTAAGCAAATATTCAATGAACGAAATTTAGAAAAAGAGAAATTAAAATATTACCTTTAAAGAAAGATAGTTTAGGAAGAACCTTTCCAGACCCAAAACTCTGATTCAGACTATTGACCAAGACCTAATTCCTTCGTCAGTTTCAATCAATGACGATGTGTCCAGTTCAGGAAAAATGCACTCAAAACACCCACCGAATCCGAAACTAAGTTAAGACTTTTGATTTTGATCTGAGGATCAAGTTAACAGAATTTGAGAAATTCTGTCTGGAATTCAGACCTGGATCTAGAAGTATTGGGATACGGATTTAAGATTTATTCATGGTATTCAAACAAAATCAAAACTAAAAACTTGCATAGAAACCCTATTTTCTTAAAGGACTGTCTTATGCCAGAATGCTGGAGGGAGCATTTGGCATATGACATTATACGATTTGCTCTAGTTTTTCACTAGTTTGTCATTGGCAATCCAAAGTACCTCTACATAGCCTTACTATTCCTTCTTGATGCCCAATTAGCCATCTAGAGCCCTTTTACCTCTATTCACATAGTACTAAGCCGAAAGATTTTCTTCCAACAAACGCTTGTCCTTCTCTTTGGGGTGTCATCAATCAAAAGTTGGCAATGGACGATGAGTTCAAAGCCACCTTTCTCTTATGCACTTTGCCAGAGAGTTGGGACACATTCAGCCACTAGCAATTCAAATGCTATACTGTCATATGCAGATGTGGAGGGTGCTCTCCTTCAAGAGGAGATGAACAGGAAGAACAACTCTGTTGGAAAGTCCAATGTAATGAATGCACGTGGGAGATCCCAACAAAGGGGTAAAAGCCAAGAACGGGGAAGGACCAATTCCCGCTCCAAAAAGGACTTGGAATGCCATTATTGTGGCAAGAAGGGACATTTCAAAAAGCAATGCTACAAATGGAAGAATGATCAAAAGGAAAAGGGCAAAGGAAAAGACAAAGACAAAGATGAGGCCAAAAATGCAAAGCCAAAGGGCAAAAGTGGAGTCAAGATTGAAGAAGTCAATGTGTCACATGCAGGTGACAGTGAGGATGAAGTCCTATTCATGTCTTCACTTGATGCCCATTCATTCCATGCAGGAAATGGTCATGGTATGCACTCATGGATCATTGATTCAGGTGCCTCCTTTCATGTCACAGGTTGCAGAGACTTGTTTGTCAGGTATACTACTGGCAATGAAGGAGTAGTTTATTTGGGTGACAACCATGCATGCCAGATTCTTGGTAGAGGTGATGTGAGGCTTGTGTTTTCAGATGGTTCACAGCTTATGCTCCATGATGTCAGGCATGTGCCTGAGATCAAGAAGAACCTGTTTTCTACTGGACAGCTTGATGATGCTGGTTATGTTACCACATTTGGTAGTGGAAAGTGGAAGATTAGTAAGGGCTCACTAGTTGTTGCCAGAGGCTCTAAGGTGGACACTCTTTACTTCATGCATGCTGGTGTTTGTCACCATGCTAATGTAAATGCAACCGAGCTGCCGGAAATCTCAATGTGTCATAGCCGGTTGGGACACATGAGTGTCAAAGGAATGGAGCAATTGTCTCGTTTTGGTTACTTGCCTTCTCTAAAGTTCTCAAGTTTTCATACATGTACACGTGCAAATGTGTGTGTGCATGTGCATCTATGTATGCATGTGTGCCTATCGATGTGTGTGCAAGTGTATTTGTGTATTTCAGTGTGTGTATGTGTGTATATATATGTAAGTTGATATGCATGTATGTGGATGTGTGAGGTTAAGTAAGTGTGTACATGTAAGTGTGCATATTTGTGTATGTGCATGTGCATGCGAGTGTGTGCATGTGTTTTCTTGTGTGCATGTGTGTTTTTTTTGTGTGCTTGTGTGTGTGTGTGTGTCTGGTGCGTTGTGTGCATGCACATGCATGTGTTTATGTTGGCATACATATAGATCTATTTATATATACATATATACATATATACATACCTATAAATACACATATATATATATATGTATGTGTGTGTGTGTGTTCTCTCTCTCACACACGTGCACATAATATAATATTGTGTGTGTGTGTGCGCGCGTGCGCGTGTGTGTGTATGTGTATATGTGTGTATGTATATATATATATATATATATATATATATATATATATATATATATATATATATAATATTGTGTGTGCAGATATCTATGTGTGCTAGGGAAAACAAATGATCAAATGAGAAACTCTCTAATATGTGTGTGTGTGTGCGTGCGTGTGTATATGTGTGTGTGCGTGTGTGTGTGTTTATATATATATATATATAACTCATTCAATGAGCAAATGACTTGATGGTGGTGACAACTAATTATGAGCCCCAATGCATCTAGGCTTGTGGGAAAGAACGTTCCTTTTTAAAAGTTCAAAAATGTGAATCTCTCATATACATACATACATACATACATACAAACATATATATATATATACTCATTCAGTGAGCAAATGACTTGATGGTGACAACTAATTGTGAGCCCCAATGCATGTAGGCATGTGTAAAAAATACTTATAAAAATTTTAAAAATTCTCCTTTCTCCTTCATGTGAAAGATCTCTCCTTCTCTTGCCAAGCGGGGCTCTCCTTTGCTTGCCACATGGCAGGTTACAATTAATATATTTATAGGTGCACATAAATTATTGGACAAAAAAAGCACAAGGACCTTGCAACTAAAAGATAGAAAAGTTCTCTCTCCATCAAAGTAGAGAGAGAACACCTACTATTCTAAAGTATAATATGTGGCTTTTGCTTTTCTGCATAGAATTGCCAATAGCCACTCCATACAAATCTTAGTATGACCAAACTAGCGAGGGCTTTGGATGGTTTACAATGGTCCAAGGCTAGACCATCTTGACCAAGTTTTTTGTTTGTTATATAAGGTCTAGAAGATAGTGGAATGTAAGGATGCCCATAGAGGAGATGTTCAAATATTGGGTTTGCATCAACACTGGTGGAGGCAAGTTATTCTTTCAAATTTGTCAATTAAGGGGAGGTGAGAGTCATCCAAATTTATGCTATTGTATGATGTATTTGCTTAAAGTTTGATGAGAGTGGTGAGCGTGATTGGATGGGAGAAAGTGCAAAGGTGATATAGGTCATGTACTACTAGTCACATGGAAACTACTAGCCACGTGCATTGTGTAAGTCACATGGAGAGTACGTGGTTAAATCTCATTGAGCTATAAAAGGATGCACTTGAAAGCTCTAATTTTTAAGTGAGAGATGTTTGATTACTATAATGGTTTGAAGCCTTTAGTTACCTTATCATTCCCATTATTATATCAATCATTTAATCCTAAATTTTGATAAAGGTGATATAGGTCATGTACTACTAGTCACATGAAAATACTAGCCATGTGCATTGTGTAAGCCACATGGAGAGTATGTGGTTAATTTTTTTAATCCTAAATTTTGATAAAGGTGATATAGGTCATGTACTACTAGTCACATGGAAACTACTAGCCATGTGCATTGTGTAAGCCACATGGAGAGTATGTGGTTAAATCTCAGTGAGCTATAAAAGGATGCACTTGAAAGCTCTAATTTTTAAGTGAGAGATGTTTAATTACTATAATGGTTTGAAGCCTTTAGTTACCTTATCATTCCCATTATTATATCAATCATTTGATTTTTTTAATCCTAAATTTTGATTCACCATGGCTTTGCACACAATTATCAATAAGGTCAATAAGCACTACATTGTGCATTTAAACAAAGAAGCGTTGTTTACACCAAAATGTGGGAGGAGTTCACTTTGGACAATTATTGAGCTTATATTTTGGTATGTGATGAGAGATGGTGCTAATCACGTTTTGGTGGGTTTGTGTTTGTGACTTTAGTCATCTTCTTCTCTTTTCTTGATTCTCGTGATCTGAGCAATGTGGGGTAAGCATTCCTTGGCCTAATGATGGGATCTAAGGCCAACTAGCAAGAGGGAATCATTATTGAAGAGGCCCACTACCAAATGGATTGTCGCGGATGCCCACTCTCATTTTCCTCATATTTGGCTCTTCATGTGATGAGCCCATTTAGCCCTTGGCCTTTGCCTCGAGGGCAAAGCTCTAACCTTTGGTTTCACCAATTACATTCGGAAGTAAAGGTGAACTTTTAGTATGCTCAAGTTTGATTTTATTAGTGGTTTCTCACATTGAGGTCCTAGGTGGAGTGATGTAGACAACATAGAGCAGAAACCTGAGGAGAGGTTGTGCAAGATTTCATCATGCGCATTAGGACCCTTGAATCCCAATGTGAGGATCGGGAGGAATTGAATAACACGCAATTAATAAATCATTTCCTCATGGGCCTAAAAAAGAAACTGAATAGCATGCAATCAATAAATCATTTCCTCACAAGCATAAAAAGGAATCCGATGTATAGCTTGATCATCACTATAAGTAAAGGTTCCTTTAATCAATGTTGCAGACAAGCAATCCAATTCGACAATAACAAACGACACGAAAATTAAATGATGAGAAAAATAGATCTGTGTCAAACGTGCCACAAGACACAAAAGGCTAGTGAGGAATGTGCACCACTTCCGGAGCTAGAAGAATCTGAGAATTGGATGTATATCCTTGCCACCCTGGACATACTTCCTAGATGCATGGGAACAAGGTTTGCTACGGCAGACGGGCACGAGATCACATCTCTATACATGCTTAGCACTGCATACCTGCTTAATGTCACCACCTAGGAACTTGAACAGGCTGTTAAAGGAGAACCATCAAGGGAAACTCCCATAGGACTCGCAAGCCCGATGGATTCACGGGCCAAAATGATATGTCTTCCCTAACAATTGGGACTCTAATCATATATTGGTGATGTAAGAGTGATTGAAGATCCCTCCAGAGTGGTCAAACTCAATATCCCAGAAGGGAATGGGCAACCAAATCCCAAGTTTCATTATGGACCAATGCATCCATCTCAACATCCATTGCCTTCTCCCATACATGCTTCCTAATAGCTTATGCATAGCATGTAGGTTCCACATGCTTCACCAAAGAGGTCATATATGCGTGATGCATAGCAAAGTCACGATATGTCAACCTGTCAGCTGGATACCTGACCCTTTGGGATCTCCGCAATGCATGCGGATCACTTTGAACACCTATCACTCTAGCATGTGGAGGCACATATCTATCCTGCCTTGCACCTGGTGTGCGTAAAACTGGTATGCCATGTTCCTCATCCAAACTTTCTGAACTTAACGACTCATAACTTGTAATGCCAATTCCTTCAACCTTCTTTTTCCCTTTATCCATAGCACTACTCCCAGTGCTACTCACACTATCATGTCTCAAGCGTCCTGACCATGGACGTATAGTGCTACTCTCAGACTTTGCTGGCCCAGACATAGAAATGGAACTTGTTTGTGGCAAGTTCATATGCACATCAGCATCAATGGAATCAATGACACCCTCATCCTTTAAAGGCCTTGTACCAACTAGCAAGTTCATCAAACACCACATATCGTGAAATAAGCACTATATAAGTGATCTTGGCTAGGCTATTGGAACTTTTGACACCCTTTATGACGTTATGATTTTTTACTATTATGCCATTTCTTGGAGCTTATGGCCAAGCTTTCATGGCTGATTCATGGCAATCTTTCCATGTCTCGGTGTTACTCCCTATGATGAGTGTGGGATAGAAGTGTACTCCATGCTAATGAGTGCAACCCATGGATCTTTTCATTGCATTTTCCTCCAAAACTCCCTCCAAAAAATATCATATGGTCAAAAAGTAAATTTTAAACTTCTATTTCTATTTTCCTAGTCTACTTCTCTTTTCCTATGGTCAAAAAGTAAATTTTAAACCTCTATTTCTCTTTTCCTAATCTATTAGATTATGGCTTCATCAAGTACTTTAAGAAGACCGAAGGAGGAGATTGAAGAGCTCCTATTGCACAACACAAAGAATGAAATGGGGGAATGGGTAGAAACAAGCTTTCATAAGGGTGCATGGTTTTCATGTAACCAAGTGCATGTGGTCCATATTGTGTTCATTAGCAAGAAGTTTTAAATCATTAATGGAAGGGTTTAAGAAAAAGGAGGAAGGTTTGGTGGCTATTGTCCAGCACATGTATGGGCTCGCCAACATCCATATTTGACCCGAGCATGGAGGAACCGAGTTTCTCTTTTCCTATGGTCAAAAAGTAAATTTTAAACCTCTATTTCTCTTTTCCTAATCTATTAGATTATGGCTTCATCAAGCACTTTAAGAAGACCGAAGGAGGAGATTGAAGAGCTCCTATTGCACAACACAAAGAATGAAATGGGGGAATGGGTAGAAACAAGTTTTCATAAGGGTGCATGGTTTTCATGTAACCAAGTGCATGTGGTCCATATTGTGTTCATCAGCAAGAAGTTTTAAATCATTAATGGAAGGGTAAGTTGCTTGGGTTTAAGAAAAAGGAGGAAGGTTTGGTGGGTATTGTCCAGCACATGTATGGGCTTGCCAACATCCATATTTGACCCGAGCATGGAGGAACCGAGTTTCTTTGTAATTATAAGCACCTTGCATTCCTATTTGCCCTAATGTGCTACCTTTCATTCCATATAGGTGGATGCATGGTAAGGTGGTACAATTTGGACCAGTAGAAATAGTGGTTTTGGGTTATGGTTTGTAACAACTTTGAATTGGAAAAAAAATGAAAATATTTTGAAAACTAAAGATAGTGGGGGGGATAATTGAAAGTGGCGGGGAAATTATTATTTTTTGTATGCATTCTCTACGTGCACTGTCTCATTTGAAAACTTAGAGTCAGCAGATCTATTCTCTCTTTCTCTCCCCCACTGATAGTGGCTTGAGAACATGCCTGCATCTTTGATGATGGCTAACTCGAAGGGCAGTGGTGGTGAAGACACAAAGGTGGCCCTTCTCTCTCTCTCTCTCTCTCTCTCTCTCTCTCTCTCTCTCTCTCTCTCTCTCTCTCTCTCTCTCTCTCTCTCTCTCTCTCTCTCTCTCTCTCTCTCTCCGCTATTCAGATACAGTCTTGACGCTCCTCACTTATACTTATCACGACACCAAATCAATCAGGTCATTCGTGTGGACCTGCTCTAGCTCTACACATTCCATACATGGATCCTCCCCACATGTTTGCCTGTGAAGTTGGCTGCATACTGCAGTCATTTTCTCAGGATCTTGGATGAGGGTTTCATTGAGCCTCCAGGGTACACGAGGATACATCTCTGGAATGCACTCAGGATCTCTCTTGGACAGCTTAGAGTTTCATCCCACAGATTGGAGATTGGGTCGGCAGGATGAGACGGGACGAGGAGAGGTAGGAGAGTCAGCAGATAGGACTGGACATGCTCCATATGTGACATGGGCGAGGTTGAGATAGAGGAGCACTTCTTATGCAGATGCTCAGCGTACTATGATATCCGAGGGAGGTTTCACTGTCTCTTTCGAGATGGCTTTGGCCCTATTTCCAAGGTCATTGACTATGAGGATCAGAGATGCCTAGCTCTATTCGTCAGAGAGGCTTTCACTTTCAGAGACAGGAGACATAGACAGATGCAGGGCCACCAGACTCATGATGCGCGAGAGACCCAGGAGCCAGATAGCCCACCAGACTACACTGAGACTCACAAGGAGGATCCACAGATTCCGAACCCGACATAGCTGCAGAGACCACTGTTGTACCCACGAGGATGCACATATGAGATTATTGAGCACAGAGAAGCATAGAGCACCTACATAGAGGCCACTACAAGAGACTGGTCTCACGATGCCAGAGGACATTACGGGCATTCAGACAGAGACACCTCGGGGGGGACCCTCCATTGTCGCCTACAGATCGCGGGCTCTCGAGGGACCAGATTATCCACTTGATCCAGGGAGGAGAGGTGGAGGGGCACGACTTCTTCTACTATTATGGTGCACCTGACGAGGGGGCCCAGCTGCTTCTCATGATGTACACTTATAGCATGCTGCATAGCTTTTTGATTTTCATTTCAATTTCAGTTCTAGTTTCACACATTTCAGTTTCATTATGCTTTTCCGAGCGATGAGGCTCCCGAGCGCATCGACTTATGTATTCATGTATGTTCGACATGTGTCTCATGGACCCGTTATGGTCCTTCGAAGACAATAATTTCATTTCATTTCATTTCTCTCTTTCTCTCTCTCATGGCTCATCAACTTGCTAATCGAGCTCCACAGATGTTGGTGGTCTTGAGCTCAATATATGAGAGACAAGGAGAACCAATGTTTTCTACATGCCAGAAGGTGGGCACCCACCAAGTTTTGCCACCTGAAGTTAGAGACAGAGCCATTGAAAGAATTTTGTAGGACTTCAGAGTATTTTTTCGGAGTGTATGGTCTCAATCTTGAGGGGGAGGATGCAAGGCGTCTGACTCCCAAACAATGAGGTGCCAACAAAGCATTGGCTAAGAGTGTTTTCAAAGCTCCCTGAGAAAGACAAGAAGGTGATGTTGCGAATGGCAAAGCAGGAGTACTACCTACCCTTGTATACATTATATAAATAGGTTTACCAAACTACACCCTCAAACTATTCTGTGGGGCTTCAATTTGCCCGACCCTATGTCTACCAAGTCTCCACTGGTCCCTTGAAGTGGGCCGTATTTGCTGAGCAGGTTGTTAAGAAGACAAGTGTCAATGGTAATTGCACAAAAAAAAGAACTCAGTGGATGTGCGAGACAGGTGTATAATCGATGTCATCCATGAGTTGTGGTGTAACACTATGTCAGGATGCATGCACTCCGTTGGCATAGGGTAGCCTATATGAGTCAAAGGTTGAGGTCTCAGGTCAAGTGCTGACATTGGTGGATGACATTTTACTGAATAATGAGTGTAGCAAAGTAGCTGCATTGCTGGCTCTTCGTATAGCGATAAACGAGGGTAGAGGAGGCAAAGTGCAGCTTGCATCGCATTGAAGGTGCAATTCAATACCACACCATGATGCATCCATCAAATAACATGCCCCCTAATGCACTAGAACAAGCAGAGCAGCAGCTTCAAGATAAACTTTGCGTCATTAGAGAAGCTCTAGAAAAAGCAAAGGTATGTATATTTGTTTTCTGTATATAAAGAAAGTACATGCCATGTTCAGTGTCTCTTTATCTGTGTTTATAGGCTGATTTAGACCACAAGAATGAGGTTGTGGAGAAAGCAGGTGCTAGTACAACTTTCATGATGGGTGCGAAGTTAGAGAACTCTAGCATGATGATCATTCCACAACCACCAAAGATTCTTCTACATGAGGATAGTATGCTGATTATGGACGAAAAGTTGCCCAGGGTGTGGCCTCAGGGTTGGAATGGACCAATCTGTTGTTGTTGTTTATATTACCTTACCATGTGTTTTGCTACTCTTATGTATGTGTCAAAGGCAAGTGCATTGCAGTTGGTTGTTGTAGCCAGGCCATACCCAAAGAAGCCAAAAAAATGATGGTAAGGAAACCACTTGGTCATGCCATGCTTGAAAACAAAGGTAGCAACCTATTCTCTTTAACTGGTTTTATTTGATTAGCACTACTGGGCATTTGTTAATACCACCTTTAAGCAAGTGGTGTTTTGCTACTCTTATGTACGTGTCAAAGGCAAGTGCATTGCAGTTGGTTGTAGCCAGGCCATACCCAAAGAAGCCAAAAAAAATGATGGTAAGGAAACCACTTGGTCATGCCATGCTTGAAAACAAAGGTAGCAACCTATTCTCTTTAACTGGTTTTATTTGATTAGCACTGCTGGGCATTTGATTAGCACTGCTGGGCATTTGTTAATACCACCTTTAAGCACTTGCTATATGCCAGGCAGTTTGAAACTGGTTGAAACCCATTTGCAGTGCTTCCAAGCTATTATAGTGGGTGTCAATCTAGTGATTGAAAACCTATTGTTATGCTCCAAACATATAAATTGGTTGTCAGCGAACTCAAACCAATAGTCCAAAATCCTTTCAGGTGCCCCTTCTCTTATAAACTTATTTTCAACCAATTGCCATTTGTCATACTCTCAATCTATAAACCGGTTATCAATTAGCCAGTGCCATTTGTCATGCTCTCAATTTATAAACTGGTTGCCAGAGGCATTTTGCTACTCTTGAGTATGTGTCAAAGGCATTGCAGTTGGTTGTAGCTAGGCCATACCCAAAGAAGCCAAAAAAACGATGGTAAGGAAACCACTTGGTCATGCCATGCTTGAAAACAAAGGTAGCAACCTATTCTCTTTAACTGGTTTTATTTGATTAGCACTGCTGGGCATTTGTTAATACCACCTTCTTTAAGCACTTGCTATATGCCAGGTAGTTTGAAACTGGTTGAAACCCATTTGCAGTGCTTCCAAGCTATTATAGTGGGTGTCAATCTAGTGATTGAAAACCTATTGTTATGCTCCAAACATATAAATTTGTTGTCAGCAAACTCAAACCAATAGTCCAAAACCCTTTCAGGTGCCCCTTCTCTTATAAACTTGTTTTCAACCAATTGCCATTTGTCATACTCTCAATCTATAAACCGGTTAGCCAGTGCCATTTGTCATACTCTCAATTTATAAACCGGTTGTGGTTTATACCAGTGGTGGTTATAAACCCTTCCAACCCATAAACTGGTTTCAAAGGGGTTGGAAAACAAGTCTTAAAAACCATTATAGTGGCCCAATTTATAATCTGGTTTTAAACCAGTTTTTAAGTTAACTATCGATGTTTATATAACTGATTATCAACTTATAAACTGGTTTTGACCATGGGTTGTAGACCCTCACAACCTATTATATGGTTATCAACCGGCCGGAAGCCTGTGGAAAAATCCCTTTAGGGGTGCCCCAACTTATAAACTCAGAATCCACCAGTTGGACAAACCATCAACCGGTTGGAAAATCACATGCTTTGCTCAAAATTTGTAGATGAATTACCATGTGTTAAAGTGATTTGTGTATGCCTTCTTCTAATCATTTGAAAGATGTGCTCCTACCAATAAATTTCAAAGTGTGCAGGCTACACTTTAGCACCGTCTTTTAGTAGGCAAGGAGGGGTAGAAGTAAGACATGAATATGTTGATCTGAGTGAGGTTGTGTGTTCCAAGGGAACACTCACGGGAACACGGATTATGGAAGGAGGCCGGAAGCAATTAATGCGAGAGAGCGGGGTTGTAGCCATGGGAACATAAAGACGCACATAATGTTTCCATATTTTTATGCCGAAGTGCAATGTAAATCGTTTTAGGCCAATGTGGGTTCTAAATGAGAGTTCTAAGTGTATTAAGCAAGGCTCACTTATGGGGTTGTCCGCCCATGTGTGAAAGAGGCCTAGGGTCAGGGTTAGTGACATTTTTATAAAAGAGATGTTAGCTAAAGAAAGGGGACGTTTTTTGGCCATTCTCATAAGCTATTGAGTGAAGCTCTTGAGCTCTCAAGCTATGGCAACTCTCTAACTCTCTCTCTATTGTACTCTAATGAGCATCAAGCTCCACTTCTTTCTCTTAATCTATTTTAGCATCATTGAAGTAGATTAATCTATGATTAGTTGAATGCTTCTTTCTTTCTGTGGGTTAGTAGATGCACGCTTATGGGTTTGCAAGCATTAGGGAAAGCTAAGATTTAATCAATGTTTAAATGAGATTAAGAGATTGCCATGCATTGCTTGTTCTCTTGATTAGTGTAGTGGATTTAAGGGATTGAGAGATTGATTGAGGTGTTGAATGGTTGAATCGTCAAGTGGTGGTTTGTGTATGTGAGCTCTCCCTCATAGGATAAGCCTTCATGCACTAATCGGGTCGAGTCCTCGGATTGACATTGTGTTTCTTAACACATTTGTTGATCGGTAATACTCTATGAGCACTATATTGCATGGTAGAGAGAACCACTCTATAATGGCGCCGCTGTCGGGGAGCGAGTGCCTACATTAGTTGAGCACCATATACACACTACACTTCCTTGTTAAGCTCCAATCGGTTGCAAAACTGTTGGATAGGAGAGCAGGCTTTGGGACTAATTTGGGTATTTATTTAAGACTAATCTGTTGTTAAATTCTCTTTATTTGTCTTGCAATTTGAGTGCGATTGGCTAGCTACGCTACTCCCTTGAGGTCAGGACAAGGATTCAACACACGGGAAGGATTGGAGGTAGGTGCTAAACTTGCAAATTTCAATTTGTGTGCGAAAGAGAGAGGCCTGTTTTTGCATTTCTGTCATTCTGTTTGAGGATAATTTTTGCTCTCTGAGGTTAATTTTTACAGTTCCAATTTTTTGCGTGTTCGTTTTATTTTCTGTTCTTAGCTTAGTTTAGTTTTCTACATCTTTAATTTTGTGCATTTTAGTTCTCTATTAAACCTGCACCTGTAGAGAAACTAAAATCTGTACACACACATGAAGACTGAACATTTCGAATTTGCTGCAAATCTCACAGTTGCACACACATTGAGGTCCCTGCACACGCATTGAATTTGCTGCAAATCTCATAGTTGCACACACATTGAGTTCCCTGCACACGCATTGAATTCGCTGCAAATCTGACAGCTGCACATGCATTGAGTTCACTGCACACGCACTTCAAAAAAGAAAAAAAAATAATAAAAGAAAACGGTTGTGTGTGAACAGCGCACCGCACGGAGAGACCCACACACCGCACCATAAAGGCCGCCACCGCACCGGATAAGGGGGTGCAAAAAAAAGAGTGAATTTTTTTTTCATTTTCTACTGCAAAAATTTGGGAAGTTATCTAACTTTTCGAGAGGAGTTAGAAAACACCCATCGTCGAAATTTCGATCTCGGAACCACTCCCATATAGTGAGCTCAGTATGGGGAACTGGTAAATTTTAGGCCATTTTTTATCCTGAAAAATACGCTATTTTTTTGGCCTAATGTGTTCGAGGGGGTTCAAAACGGCTTCTGGCAAAGTTTGAGCCAACTTGAAAATTTTTAGATTTTTTTGAATTTAAAAAAAAAACCCTTAAAATTTGACCTTATGCACTTGCGTTCCGGACGTCATATAGACACTGCCATAGGGTCTAGGGCACCTTCTAGAGTGCCTACGCAGGAAAGTGGGACCCAATCGGTAGGAAATTTGGCAGATATTGCTGAAACCTTTTCCGAATCCCAATCCGATACCCTTTCCAGGACAACTAGCTCATTGTCTATGGACAATCTAGGGCCGTTAAATAGTCATCCCTTAGCCCCAAATAGGACACCCACAAGATCTTTTAATCCATTTGAAGCCGACACCATGGGGTTACCACTCAATGTGAGACTTCAATATGTCTACACGAATGCTCAAGGAGCTGAGATCTTTAGGGATCCACAACAACGGTATCTCGTTAAGATCGCAGACTTTTTCTCAGAGCTTGATAGAGCACCTCTAGTCAATGACCAGGGTAACATGTACATGGGTGGAGATGGTGTTCGCTACGACGTCACCTATCATCCAGAGAATGTAGACAAATTAGGGGAGCTCTCTAAAAGTGGGTTCTTAGACTTATCAAAGCCTTCCAGATCAAGGGAGTCTAGAGATGATTGGCTCATTGAGCCGGACATGCCTGGACCATCCAATGCCCAGTCCTTAAAGCCATCCATGGATGATTTACTTTTTGTAGATCTAAATTTGGAAAGGGACAGGAAAGGCAAGAGCAAAATGGATCAGGGGGCTGAGAACCAATGGGAGTTTGTACGACAAATTTTAGTGACAAAGGTCTTTCAGGATGACCCACTTTAAGAGGTCTATAAGGACTCTTTAGAAGGATATTATGCCACAACTAGATTGCCAGAGCTAGATCTTCCTCTAGCACTTGTGGTGGTAGTCGAGAAGCTTGCAGGATACAAGAACCGAATCGTTGATAAATGGGCCAATGAATACCGAACCTTAGATTGGAAGGAAATTCGTGAGCTCACGTGGAGAGGACAACCATTATTCATGGAAGTGTTCTCAACTAATACAACTAAACCAGGAGAGACAGCCTTTCTTGGAGAAATTGTTGCTCCTCTCCTAAGAGAGTTCACTAGAGAGGGACCCTCAACATCAAAGTGGACCACTGCAAGTAGCCCAACTCTAGCACCAAGATATTATCCTACACCAAAAGTGCGACCACAAATCACACCACAACAACGTTTCTCTCACTATGACAATCGGAGGGTAGGGGAGCCAACTCGGCCTCCCATAAATGCACCTCCTGAAATGCGGGTAACAAGATCCTTGGAGGGGGTTGGTGAGGCAGATAATAGGGGACCCACACCAATTTGGGATGCATGTGGATCATCTTACCAAAGAGAGGAATAGTTCCCATTGAGAGTGAGAGGCCGTAGGCCCGATCATGAGTATTCAAGACGAGTAAGGCCATCAACTCTTCAGAAACTAGTAAAGAAGTACGAAGGGTCGGGAGATCCATATGACCATGTAGCAGCATTTAGGCAAGTAGTTCGAGCTGAGCAAGTGACTGACAAGCATACGCAAATTGAAGGGTTTGGGCTCGCTCTTGAGGGAAAGGCCCTTGCTTGGTTTCAGGCACTAGAGGCTTCAGACAAATCTTCTTTACGAGTTTTAGAAGAGAGATTCATTGCTGCTTTTTCCTTGATGGGGATTCAGCATGACACAGTAGCAAACATCTACTCTTTCAAGCAAGGCGAGACTGAGAGTGTTAGAGACTATGTAAATAGGATGAAGCAGTACATTAATCGTTGCCCAGAAGATGAGAAGTCCACCCAGAGTCGATTAATTTCTCTCTTCTTAAAAGGACTCAAAAATTCAACACTGCACACACATCTCTATGCAAAGAAGCATACAAATTTCAATGAGTGTTGCCATGATGCTATGGATTTCACAGATAACTTCAAATTCCAAGATGGTACTCGCCCTGAGTTGCAACCTAGAGATCAGTGGGGTGATGACCAAAGTTCAGGGTCTAGTGCAATAGTAAATCCAGACCAGATAGCTAACCTAGTACTAAGGAGATTGGGACAAACCTATCGCACACCCATGCAGCCACAACAATAGCAGCACCACCGAATGAGGAGTGTACTACCTACAGGTCCTCATCTTTGTGGAGCATGTGGCAGTAACCATAAAACCGAAGAATGTAATACCTTTTCTCCTCTAGTCACAAACCAACCCACAAAGAAGTGGTGCCAGGCCTGTGCTTGGAATTATACCCACACCACATAGGAATATACTCGCATTGCAAGAATGAGACAGGAGCGTGAGCAGCAAAGGGGTGCAGTGGCTCCACAAATGCATCAACAGTATACTAATTTTGAACGTAAGCCACTGATGGCACAAGAGCAAGCACGACCTGTACTTGGAGCTCAACCTCGTGCTCCTGGGACTGCTCCTGTGAGGTTTGTTGACTACGACAATTCAAATATGTGTAGAGACTTGGTAAACCCAAGCTATGTGAAGGAGGAATATGCATCATATTCATCCAAGGAAAATCTCTTTGAAAGTCCCGCATATCCAAGCCAAGCACTGGAGCCTCAACCGGGGGAACAAAATTCTTTGATGTTGCTAGGCAGCTACCAACCTAGGACTCCAGGCCCCCCAGGTCAATGGCAGCAAAGGAAAGTAGAAGCCAAACTAGTTATGAGTGCGGAGAACCCCATAGGCTCGTGATTGTCCACAGCGCCCAAGGCAAGCAGCTCGATCCAATACAACAGTACCATAGTTTCCACCAATTGAAAGATATTGTCTAGGGTGTTGTGTAGAACACTTTCCAAAGGATTGTTTGCTGAAACCACATGAGGAAGGCACCTCTCAACCAAAGGTCTCACTCAACTTTGTAGAGGCAGTTCCATTGCCACCTTCATCAAAGAATGAGGATGTCGTGCCACTTAGAGTCATGACTAGATCACAGACACGAAATGCCGAAATGTAGACCGATGAGACACCTCGAACTAGGGATGCAAAGGCAAATCTAGTGGACAAGACCCTACATTCCAATAGAAAAAGGACCACTAGGAGGAAAAAGAACCGCAACAAGCAAACTAAGAGTGTATCCACTAGTTCTCAAGAAGTCTCTAAACAAAACATGAAGGATCAAGTGCACGAGGAAAAAATGGAAAACTTCGAGTATGTGTAAACCTCAAGAAGGTAAATGCAGCTATTGTACGTGATCATTACCCACTTCCAATCACGGATCATGTTTTGGAACGAGTTGCAGGGAAAAAGGCATATAGTTTCTTGGATGGATTCTCCGGTTACAATCAAGTGTCAATTAATCCAAAGGACCAACACAAGACAACCTTTGCTACTGAAGATGGCATCTTTGCCTATTTTGTTATGCCATTTGGTCTAACAAATGCACCTGCAACCTTTCAGCAGTTAATGAGTCATGTATTCAAGGAGTACCTTAGGCTATTTCTTGAGATCTTCATGGATGATTTATGTGTTCACTCACAAGAGCGTGATGATCATATAGAACACCTCAGACTTGTGTTTCAAAAGTGTCAAGTTTATCATATATGCTTGAATCCTGACAAGTGCAAATTCATGGTAAGACAAGGGAAAATTTTGGGCCATATTGTTTCTCGCAATGGGATTTCAACAGATATGGATAAAATTGATGTCATTGTCTCATTACCTCGGCCTATCAACCCTAAAGGGGTACAAATATTGATGGGACATTGTGGCTATTATCGTCGATTCATCTACATGTACACTGTCCTAGCTAGACCATTATATGCTCTTCTTGTAAAGTTTAATTGGACTGACGAGTGTGAGGAATCCTTTGAAAAGTTGAAGCAAGCATTAGTGACTGCACCCGTCTTACGGGCACCAGATTGGAACCAAATCTTTCATGTCCATATTGATGCTTCAAACTTTGCAATTGGATGTATTTTGGCTCAATCGGGAGAATATAATAAGGATTTCCCAATCTCATATGCTAATCGACAGTTGAACAATGCTGAGAAGAATTATACCACAATAGAAAGAGAAGGTTTGTCCATGATATATGCAGTGAAAAAGTTTCGCCATTACCTTTTGGCAAACAAATTTATATTTTTTGTGGACCATCAAGCACTGCTATATTTGGTGAATAAGCCTTGTGCAACTGGAAGGATTGTGAGGTGGTTTGTCATCCTTCTTGAGTTTGATTTTGAAGTGGCAGTCCGAAAAGAAACAACTCATCTTAGGGCAGATCATTTGTCTCGACGAATCACCTCTAGAGAAGCTCCTGTCGGTGTGGATGATGATATGTTAGATTCAACACTTTTCCTTGTAGAGACAGCTCCTAAATGGTCTGAACCCATCTTAGAAATTTTGATAAGTGGGCATCAAACGAGATCCTTTAATTTTCTTGAAGAGAATAATCAAAAACTCATAAAAATACATCAAATATTAAAACAACTACTTGAGTTAAATTGAAAATTAAAGCATATAACAAAACATAGAACAAGAGAGAAAAACATCACCATCAACACCTGGGTGGGTGCAATCTTCCCTCCCCTTGTGCGTGGCCTTCCCCCACACAAGAGTATCTTTATTAGCTTTCTTTCCACCAAAAATAGGCCATAGCCCCAAAATATACAAAGTGTGCTTTTAGAGAGCATGACACTCTTCCACAATAAAAATAGAGTGTCCTAAAAATTGGGGCTAGCGTAAAGCCATAGGCTTTAATAAATTCCACATTATAAATGTATCTTTTCTAAAGTTCAAAATAGAAAAATCAACTACTAAGGTTACTAAATATGATGCGCATATGAAACATTCTCCTCAATATTATTCATCAATCCTCGTAATCTTCTTGACCTGAAAATAAAAGCCTAATTAATAATTAAATTAATCCCACAAATATTAAACAGGCACAAACCATAACCAACTCATGACTACCAGGCGTAAGTACTTCCAGGGATCACCCTGCCAATACAAACCTAACTGAAATAATCAGACGGCCCCAAGCATACGTCATATACCGCACGTCTTAATATTTATAGTGGTGTCACCCATGATATTAACCTAGCCGGCATGACGCAAGAGTAATCTGGGCGTCCCCAAATTACTCAAGAGGGAAAAATAATATTCTTAAAGAGAACTTAAAATATATTCTCATAACATCCCTCTTGCTTGAGTTTGCAATTGTTCTCAATTGCAGGTTTGCTGGGTTTGAAAAGAACGAAGGATCTCTGGATAAGCTCGGAGAAATTTCTCGGCATCCATTTTGCATCTTCTTGAGGATGGTTTTTGAATGTCAAAAGATATTTAATTAACATGGATCATAACAGTCCCCCTGTTGGGAATCAACTGTCCTCAGTTGCGCAATCAATGAGTGGATGGCGTCATGGCACAAGTGGAGGATAATTTAATTTTAGATCTTCACATCAAACAATTTCTGAAAATAAAACCAAACAAGTGAACGCATGTGAAAAGGATCTAAGTGTCCCATACCACAGAGGTACCTTCCACATTCGCTGGTGAAAGATAGAAGACATAGATACGTCTGGTGTAGCCATGTAAAGCCAATCTAATGTCCCATACCATAGATTAATTCCACAGGACATTACGTTAAGAACAGAAGTTTGAGACGGAGTAGCTAATTCCCTCTGAAACTTTCATTCTGACATAACTTTTCTCTATCCTCAAAATTAGACTACAAGTCTTATTCCAAAAATGAATTAGGTCGAAATGGAAATCCTTATCAACTTAAGATTGAAAAATAATCACTTACATTACTGTCAATAACTTGATGAATTCTGGGGATTTGTTCTTGATCTTAATCTTGTAATTGTCTAACTAAATTCTCGGGATTTGTTTTTGATCTTAATCGTGATGAATTCTCGAGATTGGTTTTTGATCTTAATCTTAATCTTGTAATTGTCTAACTAAATTCAAAAAATTATAATCTTTGAATAGGTTTAGAATTCTTGAATTTGTGAATCTTACTTGTAAACAATGAAATCTAAAGGGGATCTTGATGTTAAACTTAATCTTAAACTTGAAATCAGAACTTGAAGAAAGATAGATATCTTGCACCCTAGTTGATAGCAAGAACTTGATATACTAGTAATGAATGTTGGCTTAGATAAAAATACTTGAATGGACGAAAAATTGAGAGATTAGTTTTTAATTAATCATAATTATAATTCTTGAATAAATCTTGTTCTTAAGGGGTTTAAATCTTGTGGTTGAATATATCTTTGACTTAGAGCAATTCTTGGTCTAGAAAGAATCTTGTACTTGGATAGATCTTAAACTAGAACACTTGAAAATTTAGACCAAACTTTACTTGAATTGGTATAAACTTCGTAATTGTGATTGGTATACAACTTAAGCTTGGTTTCTAGTCACTTGAGAGCTATTTCTTTACTTTTCTCATCATCACTAAATTCGATAGTGAAGCAATTGATAACTTGAATCAAAGACTGGAGAAACTTGATTGGTTCTTGAATCTTCAAATTGATCTTAATCTTCTATGAAATGTCCAGCAATCATTTTTACTTGAATTTGAGCAACTAGATCTTGAAAATAACTTTTGCTAATCTTGTCTCGATCTTTCTAGTTAGATCACAGTATCTAAAATTCTTTTCAGGAGCTAAAGTTTTCTAACTAGGTCTAGAAGGAAAGAATATTCAAAAAACAGATACAAAAGCAAACAAGAGATTGTATTCAATAAATAAATATATTTTTTTAACACATACCTCCACCTTTGGTTAATGTGTCGAGTGCGTTACCCTCTTCGGTGTCAAGCATGTCCTTTGGTGCAATTTGGTTCTTCTTTCTAGTTGGGCAAGATTTAGCATAATGTCCCATCTTCTTACACCTGAAACACTTGACAATAGGCAGCTTGGATACGATGTCATTGGTGTCAGATGCTTCCATAGTTTTAACTTTCTTCTTGATATATTTGTTCATTCTAGACAGACGTCGTTCAATCTTTCTTTGAAAGTTGTCCTGATGCTCTCGTTCTTGATTCAAAAGAATATAGAGAGAATCAAGTTGTTCCTGAATAGTACGATGGTGCTACGGATATTCACCCATTTCCTGACAATTAAAAGGAATAGGAAAAATTAAAAACAAGAGAAAAGATAGGGTTTCTTATCTCATATGGAACGTCGAGTTAGATGTGAGTCCTGCCAAGTTAGCTCAATACACAAATGCATAATTTTTCAAGAAATAATCCATGTACTCTTTAAAATTAGAAAACTAGCCGTAGAGGTTAAAGCAACATTTGAATGATATCTTCACTAACAAGTTGTTTATATTATTCGTACTTCATGAGGATCTAGAAAACAACATTTTTCACAAGAATTTAACAACTCTCAAAATTTCTCTTGAGGTAAGTTCTAAAAATCTATAGAAGAAATCCAAACTAACTATATGTACATGAGATTCTTTTCCATAAAATATGATAGGAATAGTCAAAAAAATATTTTCTTTTGTAAAACATTTTATTGATCTCATTTAAGCTTTTTAAAAAAAAAAACTTATCAAAGCTTTATAATAAAAGCTTTTTCAAGCATTTCTCGGCCTGAAACTATCAGCTCAACTAACCCAAATTTAGAGAAGAGGTGATATATTTATAGATATGGTCTCCTTTTTTTTACTAAGCTTATATCAAAGCTTTATACTAAGCTTTATCTCATAAAGCTTTTAATATCAAACTTATTAAGCTTATTAAAGAGCTTATGAAAGCTTTACTATAAAGCTTGCCAATGCCCAACGCCAAGTGCTGGAAAACAAAAAAAGAAACAGTCCACGAAAAATTCACGGCGTCTACTATAAAAATAAAAATAAACAGTTTAAGCTTATAAAGCTTTTAGCTAATATAAGCTTGTAATAACAAAGCTTTTTTTTAATAGCCTCACTAAGCGTAATTAAAAAATTGCTTTTTTTAAAGCCCCACTAAAGGCAAAGTTGAAAATTACTCCCCCCCTGAATTTGCAGCGTTCGCTGTCGGCCGGATGGAAATAGGAGCCGCTAGCCGTTATCGCCCGGGTACGAAGGAGGGAGAGAGAGGGAAATTAGAAATTATATATATATATATATATATATATATATATATATATATATATATATATAAAACTTTAAGATTTGCACCCAGCGCATCAATTGAGGAGGAGAAGGTAAATAAAAATTAAGAGTAATTTTTTTTTGAAAACAACTCTTGAACAATTCTCATCCCTCTATTATAGAAACTGAACAAAGGAAGGGTTTAGCAATTCTGATTATGGCTCTCCATGCTCATCTGCTTGCTCTTTCAATCCGTACGGATAGATTAAGAAGAGGATTAGTGAAGAGGAAGGTGGTTTTATGGTTTTGAGAAACCCACTAATGGTTTTCCACCTACTTTTACTCTTTGGGCGCAATAGATTGATGGAGATTGATTACCCAATGGTTAAAAACAAGCTTTATTTCATCCATACATAAACAAAAATCCCTAAACGTGTTCTTCTTCAATTTAAATTCAAAAAAATTACCAAAATCACCTCTATTTTTGTCTCTTTCACCTCTTTTCACCGCCTTCAAGAAAATTAAATTACACCAAAGCTCTGATACCACTCAAACGGGATCCTTTAATTTTCTTGAAGAGAATAATCAAAAACTCATAAAAATACATCAAATATTAAAACAACTACTTGAATTAAATTGAAAATTAAAGCATATAACAAAACATAGGACAAGAGAAAGAAAAACATCACCATCAACACCATGCTGGGTGCAATCTTCCCCCCCCTTGTGCATGGCCTTCCCCCACACAAGAGTATTTTTATTAGCTTTCTTTCCACCAAAAATAGGCCATAGCCCCAAAATATACAAAGTGTGCTTTTAGAGAGCACGACACTCTTCCACAATAAAAATAGAGTGTCCTAAAAATTGGGGCTAGGGTAAAGCCATAGGCTTTAATAAATTCCACATTATAAATGTATCTTTCCTAAAGTTCAAAATGGAAAAATCAACTAGTAAGGTTACTAAATATGATGCGCATATGAAACATTATCCTCAACATTATTCATTAATCCTCGTAATCTTCTTGACCTGAAAATATAAGCCCAATTAATAATTAAATTAATCCCACAAATATTAAATAGGCACAAACCATAACCAACTCATGACTACCAGGCGTAAGTACTTCCAGGGATCACCCTGCCAATACAAACCTAACTGAAATAATCATAGACGGCCCCAAGCATATTTATAGTCATATTCAACAACCAATTCATAATGTCACATTATTCCAAATTTCAACTACACCAAGTTGGAGTAAGTATATTGTGGACTATCTTAAGCATGGTCATACTGATCGAACAATTCCTAAATATCGAAAGCGTGCTATTGAAGTTGAAGCGGCCAACTATATACTGATAGAGGGCCAATTCTACAAGAGGGGCAAGGATGGCAACTTGCACATGTGTGTATGTGAAGCTGACTACTTGAAAATCTTGACTCATGCACATGCAGGTGTTGGGGGTGGACACTTTTCGGGCAATACCACAGCTAAGTTGATTAGGTGGTCTGGGATTTGGTGGCCAACCTTACAAATGGATGCCCAAGAATATGTGAAATGTTGTGACGATTGTCAAAGGACCAAACCTCCCATCACAAAGGACAATATGCCATTACGACCTATGCTAAGCACACGTGCGTTTACCAAATGGGGTATTGATTTTGTCGATCCCATTAAACCTCCAGCTCGTCACGCGCATGCCAAATATATTATAGTCGCAACTGACTATTTGACCAAATGGGTAGAAGCAAAGGCTACAGTCAAAAATGATGCCAGAACCATAGCCAAGTTCTTGTATGAGTACGTGTTTACACGCTATGGCTTACCTATTGTAAACGTTAGTGATCAGGTTAGTGATCAGGGTGTGCACTTTGTGAATGAGGTCATAGAGTTTTTACTTCAAGAATTTATGGTAATTCACAAGCGTTCTGCACCCTATCATCCACAGACCAATGGTCAAGCTGAGAAAGAGTACTAACAAGATTCTCTACACAGCACTCACAAAGATTGTTGAGGGACATAGGACTAATTGGGAGCAAAAGTTGCACTCAGTTCTTTTGGCATATAGAACAGCCTATAAAACATCTGTGGTTGGGTGCAACCCCTTTTGAGCTTGCTTTTGGGCTAGATGCAATTCTTTCCATTGAATTTCTTATACCTACTCTATGAGTTGCTAAACAATTGGACTGGACTGGCCATGAGCTTTCTCAACGCATTGATGAATTGGAAAAGCTTGATGAGACCTGCTTATTGGCGGTAATGGGGATGTATGCCGAGAAGAGGAGACAAAAGCAATGGTATGATCGAAATGTAACAACTGGCCGATTCAAAAAAGGAGACCTTGTGCTCTTGTACACACTTAAGAAGCATGAGCGAAAGCTCAAGAAATGTGGCTTATTACCGTTTGTGATTAATGAGCTTACTCCTAGTGGTGCAATGCGTTTAGAGACACTAGAAGGTGAGCAAATGCCTAACTTCATTAATGGAAGTCGTCTCAAGAAATACAATGAACCATTTACTGAAGTCATGCTTCAACAAATGCATGCTGCCCACACATGGAAAGAAGCACATGACCTACTTAAACGTCAGGCTCAAGAAGAAGCTAAAGCTAGAATTGCAAAAGCCAAGGAGCGTCGCAAGGCTTTTGTGTTGACCTTATAGTTAGCTACTGATGAACAATATGTCGATCCTTTCAATATTCACGTGTGTCTTCATCTTCATGAGACTACCTACTTTGTCTTTGCCTTAATTGACTCTGGCACAGATTATAATGTTCTCTCATTTGACACATGGGTAGCCTTGGGACAACCAACACTTGTGCACATTCCTATTGACTTACGAAGTTTCTCAGGTGAAGATAACCCTATAGAGGGAAAATGTGTCATTATGATGTCCATTCAGGATCACTAGATGTCAGTTCCTTTTATGTGGCTAGTAAGTCCAAGGCAGTGGTAGAGGCTGTTCTTGGTCGATCGTGGTTAAGTGCTACTAATTGTTCATTAGATTGGAAGAATAGACAATACAAATTGCAAATTGATTCTGATTGCATCTTGGGATCTACTGCTCTACGAGTTTTATCATGTCAAAACGGTGGTAGTTCTACCTTACACAACCCACTTTCAACATCTGCTCTTCTAGCTCCAAGACAAATGATGTGGATAATCGATGAGTCCTCAAATGAGGGCCATGGCTGGCATGTTCCAACTACTCTAGTCACTGCTCAAAGAAGGCCAGGCAAGAAGGAATTATCAATTTGGCTACCCAAAGATGCGTACAAACTTGTACCATCTAGCCTAGTTGCTAAACCTCCTAAAAAGCATATCTTTTCCAAGTCTAAACCTCAAATTGTTACTCATTGGGTCCCAAAGCATGTTCTTAAAGCACAAGGCTATTATGAGGGTGCAACAGTACTTTGGCTCCCCAAATGCCATGGTTTGCTAGAGCCAGAAGAGTGTATCAATAAGATTCCAAAAGCCACTCTTGGTTTTTCATATCAGTGGGTGCAAAGGAAATCAACACAACCTCTTCAAGATAGGATAGGTGGTTGTAATAGCACCTACAAATCTACTTGTGTTGACCTTCCCCAAACATGTATTGAATCACCAATTGTCCCAACTTCTCTTTGTTACACAATTCCACCATCAACTTATGTACCTAAGACAAATCCAACTTTACATGAGTCTCTTTTGAGCATAGATTCTAGCACTTCACTGCCTAAATCCTCTTATCTTGCTCAAATTCCTCGACAATTGCTATCCTTCCCACCTCTTAAGAAGGATATACCCAAAACCAAAGGTAAGGCGTTAACACTACAATTGAAGCTTTTTGGTAGATCAGTGTTTGAATAGCCTCACTTTTACTAATGTGGTTCCTTATGCCTTTACAGGATTGTGTTCTTGTTGAGACGATCTTATCTATATTGTTTTTTATAGGGATTGTAATGATGGATATGAGTGTATAAAGTTTCAAGTTTCTAAATTTCATTGTTCTACGCCCAGATACCTCTTGGCTTGGCGAGATACATGTCCACCATGCATTGACCTTGATAGTACTCAACCTGAATATCGCGGGGGTTATAGTGCTCCTCCTTTTCAAACTCATTCTAGGTACTTTTATGCTCCCTTAGGTGAAATTTGCTGTGGGCATCACTTTGTCACTTTATTCTATCAATAGCATCATCCATTTCCACATTGTCAAGAGTGTGCACGACTCGTCTTAGGAGAAGCTTCACACATTTGTTGGCTATGCCGCTCTTACTTTCGATGATATGGCACGGGCTTAATGAAACAAATTGTGGGAATTACACCCCAACGCCATAACCTTCTTGATGTGAGAGTACCAGAGCGAGGACCAAATCAACGTAGATTACCTGAGGAGGTTCAAGCACAACAATGGAGGGATACATACATAAATGACTTGCAATCACCTATCTTGCAAGCCCGCCTTCCCCCAGCCTCAACATGTCAATTTTGGATCACTATGAGTACCTATATTGAGCAATTCCAAAATCGAAATTGTCTGCTTAACCTTCCCATAGAACCAATGCCATATTTTAGCGATGAGGAAGCACTCCTTCCTCTACCACCTTCTCCAGAGGCCGGCTTTTGTACAGGGTTGTCCTTGCACCCTGAAGTGATTGATACCATCTTTCCAGCAGAAGTGGACACGGATCCACCACCAGTGCAAGGGTAAGCTCATCAACTCCACAATAAGATCAACAAGCCAGGGCACTTTTCTCCCACTGGGTTTTTTCCCTCGGCTATATTCGGTGATTGGCACCAATAACAAATTTTATTCTTTTCTTTTCTTTTCTTGTTTGTTAATAAGACATTTTGCAGAGATCTCAGCTAAACAAGAGCATACAAACACGCCCCAATAGTCCACCTATCGTGCACACAAATTAGGAAGGGGGGAGACATGCAATGCCTATAAAGAGCAAAGAGAAGCAATCTGCATAACATCAACGAGCACTACAATAGGTGTATTCAAATCATAATCTTTTGTTCTTTATGTGCTTTTCACTTTTGCATATATTGTTTGCATGTTCACACACAGTTGGCTGGTTTAAGTTTTAAATTAGTTGTGACCATGTGGTGAGTGATTTTTAGATTCTTAGAGGACTTAGTAGAAGGTATTTCTATTTGAAGACGGTGTAAGATATATGCCAACGGAGTATGCTAAGTTCTTATGCTCTTGAAGTATATTAGCTATCCCTACCTCTTAGGTATGGGCTAGGTGCTACGATTAATTAAAAAATTTACGAAAATCATGTCCTAAAAAATATATACAAGTGAATCGAGACATGACGTGTCTATAGCCATGTGGAATGCTTGGTAGGACCTTGGGTTGTCTTAGCACCTTGGGGCCGATGCCTTGGTTTCCATGGGGTGAACACTGACGTCTAAAAGATTAAGAAGAAGACCTTCAAGGACTCTATCGCCTTGATAGATGCTGGTAGGACGCTGGGGTACATTATGGGCCCTCGAGACCGATGCCCTCATCTTCATGGGGTACTCCTTATGTCAAAAAGAAAGAAAAGGGTCTGTTGCCCTTGAGATACTTAGCGGCCTTTAGATTCTCTTGGCGGAGGTCTCTTGGCCATTGCTTGGGTCTCATTGGGATGGAACCTTCCTCTTTATCATCTTTTACACACACACACACAAAAAAAAAGAGAAAAAAAAGAAAGAAAGGTCCAATCACCATTGCTCATATTTAGTAGGGTTGCCACTTAGGAATAACTTAAACACTTGTAGGACATTGAGACTGCAGTCATAACCTGCGGTGTACAAGCACACTTGCCTTTGCATAGCACTATCTACCACTTAGTCTCACTTTGACTAGTCTTTACTTACTTCTTTTAGCACTCTTTAAAACTCTAATCGGCCTTTCACTTGCATGCTCACGTGTGAGATTGTCATTGCGGTTTTTTTTCAATAAAAGGCTTTACTTGTCTTCCATTGTTTTTTGCAGCTTTTGCTTTTGCTTCTATCGCGCCCGAGGACGTGCGCGATTTAGGAAGGGGGAATGTTCCAAGGGAACACTCACGGGAACACGGATTATGGAAGGAGGCCGGAAGCAATTAATGCGAGAGAGCGGGATTGTAGCCATGGGAACATAAAGACGCACATAATTTTTCCATATTTTTGTGCCGAAGTGCAATGTAAATCATTTTAGGCCAATGTGGGTTCTAAATGAGAGTTCTAAGTGTATTAAGCAAGGCTCACTTATGGGGTTGTCCGCCCATGTGTGAAAGAGGCCTAGGGTTAGGGTTAGTGACATCTTTATAAAAGAGATGTTAGCTAAAGAAAGGGGATGTTTTTTGGCCATTCTCATAAGCTATTGAGTGAAGCTCTTGAGCTCTCAAGCTATGGCAACTCTCTAACTCTCTCTCTATTGTACTCTAATGAGCATCAAGCTCCAATGAGTATAGCTCCACTTCTTTCTCTTAATCTATTTTAGCATCATTGAAGTAGATTAATCTATGATTAGTTGAATGCTTCTTTCTTTCTCTTGTGTATGCTGCATGCTTGTAGTGTGTGTGTGTGTAGTCTCCATTGATGCAAGCTCTTGCCCACTTTATTGGCAATGAGTTATTCATAGATAGACTCTCTCTATGAGCTTGTGGGTTTGTGAATGTTACATTCTATGCTTGCTTAAGCTTGTGGGTTAGTAGATGCACGCTTATGGGTTTGCAGGCATTAGGGAAAGCAAAGATTTAATCAATGTTTGAATGAGATTAAGAGATTGCCATGCATTGCTTGTTCTCTTGATTAGTGTAGTGGATTTAAGGAATTGAGAGATTGATTGAGGTGTTGAATGGTTGAATCGTCAAGTGGTGGTTTGTGTATGTGAGCTCTCCCTCATGGGATAAGCCTTCATGCACTAATCGGGTCGAGTCCTCGGATTGACATTGTGTTTCTTAACACATTTGTTGATCGGTAGTACTCTATGAGCACTATATTGCACGGTAGAGAGAACCACTCTACATTGTGGAGCATAGGCTTCTCCTTCCTGGAGAAGAGGAAACCCCAGAGCAAATGTCTTGTGTGGGAAGAACGCCTAGTGAGTGTTTTTCGATCTCCATCATCATGCTTTCACATGATGAGACCACACTATTGATTCAATAAGTGTTATTGTTGTTGGCTTGGAAGAAGGGGAGGGCGATGTCAACAAGGAACCAAAGAGCACCACTCTGAGAACTAAGTTGAGTGCAGGAGAGCTGTCACCCGTGAGGCATGATGGAAGAAGCTCTCCAAGTGGGCACAATCACACTGCAAGCGCATAACCGGGGCAAGCATGTACTAATCGCGTGACTCGTTCTAGGATGCCAAAGAGGTTTTGATGATCAAGGTGTGCTAAATGATCAACTGTCACCTGTGAGGTAAGAAGGAAGCTCTCCAAACAGGCAAGCTTGTACTAACCGTGTGACACATTCTAGGACACCAAAAAGGAAGAGTTTTGATGATCAAGGTCAGCATTATTTATGAGTCATCTGAAAAGACCTAACCACTGTCCCTAGTGCTGGCCACTTATATTTTCTTGTTCTTGTAGTTAAAGAAGCTTTGCCGGATGTGACCTTGCACTGTGAGCTTGCACCAACTAGCAAAGAGGAGAAGAAGAAGAGAAAGACTGATATTCTACTGCCCTCAAAGGGTGTGCACTTGAAAGAAGATGTTTTGCTGCCCGAGAAATCAGCACAACAACTATAGCATCTGGGTTTGTAGAGGGTGAGAACAGAGAATTCAGAGTTAGAGATGAGCGAGCATCATGTGAGAATGAAAACGAAGTTACTACTGGGCTAAAAGAAGCCAACGATTTAGTTGGTCAAACCTCAAAACCTAAAGGGCGCAAGTTATGCTTGTAGCCATTTGTAACAGAACACTCATCTTTTATACTCCGATGATCTCCCACGATTAATATATTTCAAGTTTCATTTCACTATTATCCCTCTACAGTCCTCTTTCAAGTTTCAACATAGACATGGATACAAGAAGGAAACAACACACATATAGAATTATAGAAGAGACAACATTATAGAAGAGACAACAGTATTCATATATTCCAGAAAATATACATGTTTGTCACTATATATATATATATATATATATATATATACATGGGCTGATTTCAGGGGCGACAGCGGCGGCGAGGTGTCTGTGATGAATGTGAACAAGGATGTGAATGTGTCTGTGATTGGGTTGGCCTTGGACGAATGATCTCTTCTACTCTTGACATTTCTTCCCACCACGGTCTTTCCTCTGCTTGCCTATTGGCCTCTTGTTCTTGCCTCCGAGCCTCCAGCTCAACTTGTCTCCTGGATTCCACCCATTCATCCACCTGAGCTGTGCACCTCTTAAATTCATTGTTGATAGCAGCTTGGTGGACTTGCACTTCCCTTTGGTATTTTTCTTCTTGGTGATGCTTATGCTCTTTAGCTTCCCTTGCGAAATCTCCTACCTGTCTTATCTCTTCTTCTGCACGACCATGCACCGCCAAAATAATTATTTATACAGCTTTTATTGTTAATTATTTAACATGCAATTGAGTATATTTGTGTAGATTAAGTTCCTGTACACAAAAGAAAATGTTTTGTTTAGAAACCTCATAGAGCTCTATGTTAGTTGATGGAGATATTGATTATAAACATCACTTACATCAAGAATATTTAAAATCTTTTCGCAAAGAAATGCATTAAGGTACGTCCTCACAGCTATTATCGCCTAGCTGGACTAGCACATTTATCCTTCGATATCTCATGGTCTGAATAAGATTAGGCTCCAATAACAGGTGTTCCACAAGTGATGCAAACTTTTGAGCACATCTGAAAGGTCGACAAAACAAGCATTAGTTTATCCTACTTCAATAAATCTATCTAAATGATTGTGGAATAGGGAAATGTCTATAGAGACTTACTCTCTAATGTGACCATGTTATCCGTACAGAGTTTGCAAAGTAAGATGTATTTTGCTCAATGTCGTAAAGATGCAAACTCCAATGTGCACTGAAAAAACAAACATGACATAGGTGTTATAAAAAAAAAACACATACAAATTACCTAATATATGTTGTCAGTTCATAACTTAACACGAGACTCACTCTTTGTTATAAGTCGTGACAATAATAATTCACACCAAATCAAGATTGACCCCTTGAAACCAAGCCATTAGGTCCAAAAATGATGTCCCCTCATGCCCTGATATGAGAGGGTCTATAGCATATGTTATATTTTGTACCTCTTCTGGTAGAAGAGAGAGACAATACCTGCAAGCAACAATGAATAGAAATAGAATTAGGATTTGTGAGAAAATAGAAATAGGATTTGCAAAAAATAGAATTAGAAAATAGAATACAGCACAATCATGCCAACATACCATAGTGATACATGCATGACTGTGTCTGTGACTTCCAGTATCTCGCCACATCGCAAAACAGGTAAGTCAATTGCATCTAAGCTGGTAACAAGCCTGCTCCCCTGAATTGTAAATGCCATCTTGACGGGAGAAATATTCTCCAACTCCCTTAATTGTCTAGTATTTTCTACTTCAATGACATTGATTTTTATACAAACTTCTATACGAACCCTGTTGGCTTCTTGCCATGGATCATCATCTGCTTGATCATCAAGAAAAATATCACCATCACTGGTAGAACCAGACGGTTATGACTGTGCGATAGCAACATTCGGTTGTGCTTGTGGTTGTGCCTCCGGTTCTGGTTGTGCTGCGTGAGGTTCTAGTTGTGCGGCATCTTGCTGCGGGGGCTGGTCTTGTGCTTCTGCTCTTCCCCAAGTCCGAGAGCGGGTGTCCCTGTCATGACCAGCACGGGTGTCCTCAACTGGCCTTGCACGAGGATGGAGGGGTGGGACCATCAGGATCTCCAGCATGCGACGATCGCTAATAAAGACAGGTGCTAATAGTTGGTCATATCTATACCTCAATCTACGGAGTGTATCGAAATCCCTAGGCATTATTATAAGCCTATGGGCATAGGCAGCGAGGAAATATGCATCTTCAAAAAACTCTATGAGCTAGTCTTTAGTAATTTCCTGGAGACACAAAACTGCAGCTACTTGCCATCGCATGCCAGCGATGGCTCCAGTGTTCACAAATTTCATGCACAAGCCTCTGAAGAAATAGTAGCCTGGCTACTGCAAGTTGCATATGTCGCTCAATCTATTGAAGGTCTCGTAGAACTGCCATGTGGGCTTGATATCTTTTCCTCCTACCTTGCACCTAGAGAGACTCCGTAGGCCTTTCGCTTGTGAGCAATTTGCTTGGTACACGCCATCTGATAAATAAACTCAGTAAGATCATAACCTAAAAATTGTTGGGAGTCACTACCAAGCAAAAGCAGACAAGCAAGATGCCCGCTCATAACTAATCACTTGGTACTGACCCACGCTAACAAGATCTTATAGTGAGCAACATGACTCGAAGGGCAGTCAATACCAAGCGTTATGAGGCTATTAGGATGCCAACAAGCCTCATATCTCTTGGTACTGACCCCGTGAGCAAAATGACGCAAGGGGTTAGTACTAAGTGAAATTGGGCCTATAGGATGTCACAAGTTGTATATCGCTTGGTACTGACCCCATTAGCAAATTATACCGAAAAAGGTTGTGAGTGCCTCCTCATGACATGGGGCCAACAAGATGCCAATGAACCTCACATTGATTGGTACACTGACCCCGTGAGCAAAAGGATCGCCAAGGGGTCAATACCAAGCAAAATGGGTCTTGAAGGATGCCAACGAGACTCATCTCTTGGTACCGAGCCCGTGAGAGCCACGTGTCCCAGTCAATACCAAGCGATAACGGGCCAGCGCGATGCCCACAAGCCACCTATTGCTTGTTGGTACTGACCCCATAATCAATGTGACCGCTAGGGGGGCAATACCAAGTAAAATGGTGTGTGCAAACGAGACTCTAGTTGCTTGGTACTAGCCCTCGTGTCAAAAATGACTGCAAAAGAGGGTCAGTACCAAGCAATATGGGGCATGCAAGATGCCAACGAGACTTGTGTCGCTTGGTACAGACCCCATTAGCAATGATCTCAAGGGGGAGTTAGTACGAAGCGATATGGGGCCAGCACAATGCTCACTAGCCTCCTATTACTTGGTACTGACTCCCCTTGAGGAAAATAATCTCAAAAGGGATCAGTGTATTAAGGATGCCAATGACACTCATGCCACTTGGTATTGACCCTATGAGCAACATGACCCTAAGGGGATTTGGTATCAAGTGATATGGGCCAGTAGGATTCTAATGAGCCTCCTATCGCTTGGTGCAGAACCTTAATGCAACCGATTACCCTAATAGCTTCTATTCGTTAAGAAAAGGTCGGCGTTAAAGAGCTCGCGGAGTGCCTGCGAGGCCCTTATCGCACGGTACTGACCTAAAAAATGAACACTTATTGAAGCAGTCAAAAAATCTCAAAATACGTGGAGACGTGATGGATGTAGAGGCGATGGCGTTGTCTGAATTTGGGGGGGTCGATGAGAAGGCAGATGCAGTTGCGAGGCAAAGGCAATAGGGGGCACTGTGATAATGTTTCCAAAAATAAATCAAACACATGCAGGAGAGGAGAGGAGTGAGAGTACCTAGCATATTGACACGTCATTCATGCGTCAGACCTTATAAATGCCACTTATGATCATCAGTACACACCATGGGAGTGGTGCTAAGACCACGTGGTACGGGACCACGTTGGTCTTTAACAGCCTGTATCTCCCTCGGGAGCTTCATTCATTCGCGTGAGTTCCCTCCAATCGCCCTTTGCATCTCCCCCTCTGCATCGCCCATCACCCCTTCTTCTTCTTCTATCTCCACAAGCAAACTGAGGCTTTTAGTCAAATCTGCAGGCATGCTTTTCTCTCTATCTCTCTCTCTAATTAAACGCTCACGATATTGATTATGAATACACACACACACACACACACACACACACACACACACACACACACACACACACACACACACACACACACACCACATACAAAAAACCAACCTTAGAGAAACGAAAAATGTTATGATGTTTTGATGAACCATAGCTTGCTAAACTATGATGCATGCTCATTTTTGAAGGCATGGGATGAAACTTTAATTTGAAGGGTTAATTCTATTATTCCATTTTTTCCCTAGGCGCACAAGGAGATGTTGAAAAATTCACCCTTCAATTTTTTAGTGGCCTTATATATGAAGGGTAAAATGGCTTATAAATGCATGAGACCTTATAATGCCACTTATGAATAGGACACACCATACGCGTGGTGCTAAGACCACCACGTGGGTCTAAAACGGCCCGAATCTCCTTGGGGACATCGAGCTTTCTACCCATCCTAAACTCTTTCTAAACCCTTAGTGTCGAGCTCTTTGCCCTTCGTGTCATCCCTTTGCATCACCATCACTATCATCTAGCTTGTGCCTTGCCATTGCCATGGTGTCGAGCTCCCTTGCCGCGCGATCGTGTCGCCAATCGCCAAAGCAGGTATCCTTGTAGTGCCTTATAGCTTGTTCTTATTGAACCCCTTTACTTTAATTTGGTTATCTGGGTCATTGAAGCGGGGGCTCGCAGACATCGCGTAATCCCCCTACTGCTTGGTACTGACCCCATGATCCATATGGCCTCGTGTTTGCTCCCATGTCTATCCTTTTGTACAGAAGGGGTCAGTACCAAGAGGTAGGGAACTATCTTTTGCTCCTTAATTCTTTCATGTATATATATATCATTGTTTGAATCGCGTGTCATAGAGACACACACATAAGAGTCTAAGTCAAGTCGCTTGTTTCCAAACGAGTAAGCATAAGAGTCAGAACATTACTTTTCTAGAGGAGGGCAAAGAATTTCATGTAAAATTCTCTCAAGGTTCTACACGACTCATGCACTATACATTGACACTCATGTACTATGCACCATGGTTAGACTTGTGGCCATGCAACCACAATACCAATGGGGGCTTGAGAGGAGGATTTAAACTCAAGGACTCCCCTTCCTGAGGAATCACACGTCCACACCATTGGGCTATTGCACCTTTGGTAACTTTGGAGGATTCACAAGTCCACAATACCAATGGGGGCTTGAGAGGAGGATTTAAACTCAAGGACTGTTGAAAATACAAGTGAATAGGGTGTGTGCGGGAACAAGCCCTTGGTTAGAGGCTGTAAAAGAGAATGAGTAAATGTGAAAGAACCTGTGAAAAGGTGAGAAGAATCTATTGGGAGAGAATAAAGGGTAGCATAAGAAGATTTAGGAAGTGTGGAGATATTCTGGGAAGTGTGGAGATATTCTGGGAGATATTCTGGGAAAAGTGAAGAGGTGGAGAGAATCAGGGAAAAGAGGTGGAGTGAATCATGGAGAAATCAATGGGATTTGATGCTTGATGTAAACTCTATAAATTGAGGCATAGCCCTAATGAGAATTTTCTAGTTTTTCAGTATCCATGCCTACATTAATCTATTTGTTAATTATCTACTAATTACATCTTTAATCACTTTATTAATGATGTTGATTCTAGTGTTTGATCCACCATAGCTCATCACAATGCTCTAATTTCAACATGGTATCAGAGCCATGCATAGAATCCATGAGGTTTATGAGCCCATTATCTAATTAATTAGGATTAATAGATAATTAAAAAATAATCAAAATTTTAGTTAGTTTTCAACTCACCTCTGTACCCCCAGCCAGTGGAGGAGTCCATTCACCTTGCACACTCACAATTAGGTCAAACCCTTCTAGCACATGGTAGCCACCTCAATGCTCTTCAAGCCCATCAACTCCACGCAGCAAACCGCCGATGGATGCAGCTGAAATCGTCGTTTTACCAGGCGCCATTTTTTTGAAGGAGATTTGACATTTCTTCTTGCTCAGTTCAAATGCCTCTAATTCCTCTTAGCCCAAGGTGTTTTCAAGCATGCTCTCCAAGCTGGTGAAGACAGAATTCAGTTTCATCAAGTCTACAGTGAGATCCAAGCTCTTCATCAAATCTGCAGGTGACTTTGGTAAAACAGAGATTAAGCTTTCAATATTTGGTCAAATCTTGTGTTTCTTGGCTTAATCCTCTACTAGACTCATTGTTATTGATGGCTTTGAAAGCATTTGAGCTCATTTGAAGTCTAAGGCACCAGATCTGGACTCCCTGCATACTCTGTTTTTTGCACACAAAACAGTGGATTAATTTGCAAATCAGTGATTAATCAGTGCTAATCACTATATTTTGGTACAATTGAGGGTTCAAATTAACCACAGGTATCTGATACAGATCCCTATAACTTCAGATTGCAATTCGGAGTTGGTTTGATACTCCAACCATCCCGTAGAAATTGGTTACCTTGATTTAATGTAATTTCTGGAAAAATTATGCTGATAAATTTGTGAAAATCATCATTTTGCATTTTAATGCCTGTAAATCTCACTCAAAATCAAGATTATTCATAGCCAGAGTTACATTTGGGAATGTGCATTAGAATGAATGCTATACGCATTATGTATTGGGCACATTACATCAGTGTAAAAATGGGATCAGACACTGTCCTTGTCCAGAATAAGGCAAGAGGTAAGACCTGCTGTATAAATTTGGGTTTGCATTGCATAATGATACAAGATAAACATCAAAAACCCAAAGAAACTGTCAGCAAAACATTTGAACATGTTGCTCACATGGAGCAAGAAGACGTGACGGACAAGCTCATGGCCCCAGCCATGAAAGAAGAAGAACATCTCCTTCCAAGAGGAAGATCCACACCAAGAAGATCTAAAGGAAGACATGGACACGAGAAGAGAAGCTGCCACAAGAAGACTGAAAGAAGAGATGGACGCGTGGAGAGAAGCTGCCACGACAAGAAGACTGAAGACAAGAGAAGATGTGAGGCTCCAAAGAGTGAGGAGCTATGTGAAAATCTCAGAGAGAGAGAGAGAGAGAGACCCCACAACCCAATGTAACCTGCCCCAACAAAGTAAAACTACCTCTGAGCCACCGATGATGTAGGCCACGTGGTAGATAGATATATGTGTGAGCACTTTAGTCAAGGTCGCGGGCACTTATAGTAGCCTTGGACACATAGAGAGAGAGAGTGTCAAGGACTATGGAGGTTAGGGACTTGAGGCACTGGTCGCGGGCTGTCAAGTAAGAGAGAAACTTGGTACAGGGTCCAGGTGTGCTAAGTTAACTTGAGGGGAGGTGTAGACACTGGTCGTGGACTATCAAGTAAGGGGAGGCAAACTTGGTATAGGGTCTAGGTGCACTAGGAGTATTCACTTGAGGGGAGGTGTTGAAAATACAAGTGAATAGGGTGTGTACGGGAACAAGCCCTTGGTTAGAGGTTGTAAAAGAGAATGAGTAAATGTGAAAGAACCTATGAAAAGGTGAGAAGAATCTACTGGGAGAGAATAAAGGGTAGCATGAGAAGATTTAGAAAGTGTAGAGATATTCTGGGAAGTGTGGAGATATTTTGGGAAAAGTGAAGAGGTGGAGAGAATTAGGGAAAAGAGGTGGAGTGAATCATGGAGAAATCAGTGGGATTTGATGCTTGATGTAAACTCTATAAATTGAGACATAGCCCTAATGAGAATTTGCTGGTTTTTGAGTATCTATGCCTATATTAATCTATTTGTTAATTATCCACTAATTACGTCTTAATTATTTACTAATAACTTTGTTAATGATGTTGATTCTAGTGTTTGATCCACCATAGCTCATCACAATGCTCTAATTTCAACAAGGACTCCCCTTCCTCCCGAGGAGACACAAGCACTACAACAAAAAGAGGGGTTAGCAATGGTTATAGCGTGGCTTTTATAAAAGGATTTGGAAAAGCGTCAAGGTGTAAGTGGCACTATTTTTTCAACACTATAACCGTCGCTATATCCCATGTTATAACTATCGCTATATCCCACGTTATTTTTGCCACTCAGTAGCGTTGTCAAAAAAAATTAGGGTAGCTATTTTTGTCGCTTAGTAGCGCTATTAAAAACATCCGCGTTGCTATTTTCACCTTAGCGACACTAATAAAAAACGTTAACGTCGCTATTTTCACCACTTAGCGGTGCTGTAAAAAATATTTTTCTATCCCAAAAAAATTTAATTTAATATATTAAAATTTATACACAAAAGATTTACAAGGTGATGCATGCGTGCTATAACATGCTTCCCCTTGCTATCCTCAATGATCGACCCATCTGTCCTCCTCACATGGTAAGGAAGTGTCCTTGGGTCATCGTAGGCATTTGGATCCACCACCTATTATGCTGGCATATCCTCGACTGATGGGAAATTGGAAGCAGATCTATTACTACCCCCAAAACAACCCCGCATCCACCCCCACTAGAACAACGAGAAGAGGCAGACCTCGTATCTAATGAGGTCATGGACTAGGTGCCATAGAAGAGAGTGGAGTGGCCTGGTCGCAACCTCCACGTGAAGCCCCAGCACCTAGATGTGGACTAGATCCTCCAATCGAAGTGCAAATGGGTATAGGAGTGCATAACCCAGGAGTAGAACGACCCATCAGAGTACCTCCCATTGGTGTAGGGTTAATTGTGGAAGGAAGCGAGGGTGGAGAAAATATGTTCCACACACCCTCTCTCCCATACTGATGGGATAGAGGCCAACTATGAGAGACGCTCCATGTCGGATCATCAACGATGGACTCTAGATGGCACGTTGGGCTTCTCGACTCTGGATCATCCCCCCACATGTCTACATTATAAAAATGAGACATGCTCAAACTTAAATAACACAAGAACGCATTAGAAATCTTATACCTTATGCATGCTCATGTGATATTATAACTTTATTGAGGCCTTCTAGAATACTGATTAGACAAGCAGGGTGGACAATGCCCCTTTTGAATGATAGCTTCTAAGGACTTTCCACATGCTCCCCACTATCAAAACCAAAGGCAACTTCTCTTTTACAATAGAAGGATAGTGAGAAGATCAAGGGCTTCCCCTCCACTATAACCACCTACTCATAGATAACCAAAACAGCATTCTAGATGGCCTACAATAATGCCCCATATCTCTATGCGTTATTCTCTAATCCTAAGAGAATAGAAAAATTGAAACCCCCGGCACCCAAGGGTACAAATCAAATAATTATGAAGAATAAGAACATTGGAGAGTACCACAATGATACTAGAGTCGTTCTATGTAGAAGGAGGGCACAACAAGTTGGACGTAAAAAAGACATAACACGTAAAAGAAAGTAACACATTTATGAGCTTAAAAAACATAACATGCAAAAAAATCTTATACTCTCCATCTATGCATAGAGCTTAATGCATAAAGCTTATGCATTAAGATTAATGCATTAATCTTAAAGCATAAAGCTTTATACATTAAAGCTTTATGCCTTGAGATTAATGCATTAAGCTTAATGCACTTTATGCATTGAGATTAATGCATTAATCTCAATGCATAAAGCTTACTGTATAAGATTAATGCATTATGCATAAAGCTTAATGCATAAAGATTAGTGCATAAAGATTAGTGCGAGATTAATACATAGATTAATGCATTAAAATTAATGCATAAAGCTTTGTGCATAGATTAATGCATTAAGCTCTGCATAGAGCTTAATGCATAGATTAATCTCTATGCATAGATTAATCTCTATGCATAGATCCAAAAATATCTCAATTTTGGATTTATCTCTCTAGATATTTTCTCTCTCTAGGTCAAAATAGAGTAAAACAGAATCTTTCTTTTATTTCAAAGAGGGGAATAATTACAAGATCAAAAGGGTGGAGGGAGGAATCTTACAGTCATGGAGGAGATGATCACTCACTTTTTTCAAAGCAAGGGTGAGGAAGAGACACCTAACTTTGAAACACATGGAAGAGAGGATGTGTTACACAAAGAGGCTAACACACCATTGTACGAGGGTGTAAAGTACTCAACTTTGCGAACATGCTTGGAAATCCTCAACTTGCAAACAACATATGGATGGAGTGATAATAGTGTGAATAGCCTACTCCGGTTATTAAAGAAGATGCTCCCAACAAACAATTTGATGCCCGTAAAAAGAAGTGATGCTCTAAGAATACTTTCCAAGCTTGGTATGGATTACACTTGAATTCATGCATCTTATAATGATTGTGTACTTTTTAGGGGTGCCTTTGCCAATGTCATGTAATGTCCAATTTATGGAGAGGATCGTTACACGAAGGATTTACAAGCTGCATAAATTTTGCAAAAGGTATTGAGGCACTTTCCTATTATACCTCGCATTCAACATACGTTCCAGTGTTAAATCCATCATTGAGTTAATGGCATGGGATGTGAACCATCGTTCAACCAATGGCATGATCAGGATTCCTGCCGACTCACCAACTTGGGGTCACATTGAGGATGGATGGCTAGAGTTCAAAAATGAGCCCCATAATTTACGGCTTGGATTGGGTATGGATGGGGTGAACCCATTTGGATTGATGTCTACATCATGGTCCACATGGCCTATTGTTGTTGTAAACTACAATATTCCTCCATGGATGTCCATCAAGAAGGGTCATGTGATGCTTGTGCTTCTTGTGTCTAGGAAGCATAAGGTAAAGAATATAGATGTATACCTTGAGCCCTTGATTGATGAGCTCGAGCAATTATGGAGAGGCATAAGGGTGCATGATGTTTCTTGTCCAATTTCATGCCACAATGCAATGGTCAAGGGTATCTTGATGTGGACTATGCATGATTTTTTGGGCTATACAGAGTGCTCAGGTACGTCGTATTTAAATTGATTCTTATCTAAGCATCACAAGTGATTCTTATCTAAGCATGCACAAGTGATTCATTTATAACTCGAATGTATTGTAATATCTATTAACTTTCAATTCTTACATGCCAATTTCGTACGTCTCACAACTGCAGGATATAATGCATGTCCAATTTGTTGTCCATCACTTGTTTCCAAACAAACACATATACTAAAGAAAGTGGTGTATGATGAACATCATCAATTTTTTCCTCCAAACCACTCAAATTATGCTCCATCAGAGGTTTCTCCCATTGTGATGAGAGGTGTAGAGTGGTAGGCCATGTGGCATTCGCCTCCTATAATGCCATTGGAGGGAAGGTGGAGAGATGGAGAGTGGGACGAGAGATGGAGGGTGACTTCCATCAAAGCACTCGCGAGCATGAAAAGGTATTCAATCTTCTATCATCTACCATATTGGACAGAGTTAAGAATAAATCATCTTTTGGATCCAATGCACATTTTTAAGAATGTGGTATCAATGATTTGGGACCATCTAATTGGTAAAAAAGACACCCATGCAATAAGGGATGACCTAACGGATATCGGATGCATGGAAAATGCATGGCCAAGGGTAGTCAATGACAAGGTGGTTTTACCAAATGCGCCATGGAGGTTGACAAGGCAAGAGGAAAAGAATGTCAAGAATCAAATTTCATCTTTTCGTACACCCTAGTGTAATGCACTCATTAAAGGGTGCATTTACAATAACAAAAAAGAAGGGCGAGCATCAATTGTATGGTCTCAAATCACATGATTAGCACAAGATAATGCAAGTACGTACATAACTATATCTACTTTTTGGGCACTCCTCCGTTTATGTTGTGTGGACTCTATATTGATCTTTTATTGTTTTCAAAAATTGATTGCACTAGTTCATACTTCCAATATCAATTGGTGGGTGGGGAGAAGAGAATGCTCGGAATGCCATCTATAAATTAGGGGGATTGGCAAGGTGAGTTCCAATCAAAACTATAGATTTGTGCGTTTAGTATAACATATAGCTTTGAAATTATCTATTATTCTTTAATTTATTATTTATTCATTTGTTGAATAGGTGGATAGTGTAAAAGGAGATTGATCCAGATTCCATTGAGAAGGCTTGAGTTAAGTCAATTGAGGCGGTGTGTATGAGTGAAGAAAGCTTTCCAAGAAGCATATTCACAACTCAATTGTACCTTCTAGTACATTTGGTGGATGAGGTGGCTATATGTGGTGTTGTTCATAGCCAGTGGATGTTTCTTTCTTGAATGCTTCATGAAAACCTTGAAGGGATTTGTGAGGAAAACGGCAAGCCTAGAAGGAAGCATGGCAGAGGGATGGTTGGTTCAAGAATCTCTCGTATACATCTCTGAATATTTGAAACAAATTGATTTATCTATGCCTAGATTCATGTATAACGATAAGAATGAACAAATGGTGTCACATGGAAAAGGATGCATTGGAAAGATGGATAAGTCCATCTTTCGAATGGTGTCACATGGAAAAGGATGCATTCGAAAGATGGATGAGTCCATATGCAAAAAGGTCATTACATTTTGCCTTCTTAACTATTTGATCATTTTGTTGTTTTAGTTCAATAATATTTGGATGTTTGTTAAGCTTTTTGGGTTATAATTTATTTTAAGTTTTCATTTTCACTCAGTTTCAACACTATGTTTTTTTCATTTTCACTCAGTTTCAACAGCGCTGCTAAGCGACGCTTATAGCGGTGTTTAACTAGTGCCGTGCGGGGTGTTAATAGCGGCATGTATCTAGTGCCATTAATAACGGTGCTTAGAGTAGCGTAACGTAAAATGCTGCTAAAACGCCACTAATAGGGCCTTCTCTTGTAATGAAGTCCACACCACTGGGCTATGCACCATTGGTAACTTTGACCATAAGACCAATAAAAGCTTGGAAGGATTGAACTTAAGAACCCCCTCCCATAGTCCCCAGCCCGCATCGCTAGGCTATGTGCTCGTTGGCAACTCTTATGTGTAACTATTGACACAATTAAAAGTGAGGATTGTTAAAAGTATACTTTATTGGTCTAATTTTTATCGTGGTTTCCTTGAGCAAAATGGTTATAGGGGTGTAATTAATAGCCCATCTATGTGATGTATATTGTTGAAACTTCAAAACAAAGTTTTTGACCCCAAAAAAAAAACTTTCGAAGAGCAAGCACGTATGCATATCAGAAGGCTGCTTGAATAGCCTCAAGAACCTTGCAAGTTATGAACAATTTGCGAATTGACGAGAGCATGGTAATGCCCTTGCGTTTTCTCCATAAGTGATTCGTGTGTACCAAGCTCCTCGACATGCCCCTTGTGTATCACGGCAATCCGATGTGCATTCCTGACGGTGGATAGCCGGTGGGCCACAACAATGGTGGTGTGGGAACTGCTTAACCGGTCAAGCGCCTCCTGCACCTTCTTCTCCGACATAGTATCGAGTGCGCTCGTGGGTTCGTCTAGCAACAGAATGGTAGGGTTTCGGAGCATCGCACGAGCGATTGCGATCCTCTGTTTCTGGCCTCCTGAGAGTTGAGCCCCTCTCTCTCCAACCTGTGAAACAATATTGACATGCGTGCAGTCAAGCCTAAGATGCAAATAGGACAAATTGGGTTCATCTGAGTTTTACCTTCGTGTCGTAACCTCCGGGTAACGATGTGATATCAGCGTGCACGTTGGCAGAACGGGCTGCATTCTCGACCTCGACTATAGAGGCATTGGGTTTGCCGTAGGCAATGTTTTCATGGATGGAGCAGCCAAAGAGAACTGGATTCTGACTCACCATTGCGATTTGCTTCCTAAGCCAGCGCAAGTTGAGATCCCGCAAATCCACTCCGTCTAGCAACACCCTACCGTGGCTAGGATCATAGAACCTCTCCAAGAGAGCCAGAACCGTGGACTTGCCGCTGCCGCTGGGTCCTACCAGTGCCGTAACCTTTCTTGCCTTCATCTTGAGGTTGAAGTTCTGCAGAATCGGGTCGAGTGGCCGGGATGGGTAGGCGAACCGCACCCGTTGCAGCTCGATCTCGCCGTTAACTTTGGCCAGCTTCTTGTCGCCACGCACCTCCAGGCGAGGCACTCGGTCGATTACTTGGAAAACAGACTGTGCCGCCGTGGAAACCTTGGATGAATCTGGGGCCATGCGGGATAGCGCACCCAGGGAGAAGGAGCTCAGCACTAGAATAAGAAAGACCTTGATGATGTTGCCGAATTCGGATTGGCGGCGCTTCACTAGCTGCGAACCGTACCATAAGATCACAGTATAGCCCCCGTACATGAGTCCCTCGGAGAGGCCTAGCACAAAGGCCACCACATACGTGTGCCGCACAGCCGACCGTCGTTGCTCAAAGAGCGCGTTGTTGAATAGCTGGATAACACGATCCTGAGAATTGAAGGCGGCCACCGTACGAATGTTAGCCACCGCCTCTGCAGCCACAATGCCAGGATTGGAGAATCCAGCCCCGTTATTATGGTCACGCCCTGCGCCGGCCACTGCCGCAACATGCTGCAAATACGAGGAGCTCATTAGGAGCGGTGCCACCACCACACCAACGACTGTCAATCGCCAGCCCAGCAGCATGCACACAACTAGTGCTAAGGTCACCGAAGCCAACGCCATGAGAAACACAGAAAGCCAGTCACCCAGCACGCCGCGGACGTTTGCGCAGTCCGTCGAGAGCTTCGCCGCTAACTTGGCGGGAGAGTTCATGAAAGCGGCATCGAACCATGCCACCTCTTGCCGCAGAATAGACTCCAGCATAAGTTCCCGGATCCTTTTCGTCAGCCGCATACCGGCCCAGTTGCAGAAGCCATGTTGAGATGTCATGGCTATGAGCGCGGCAACTCCAAGGATGGAGATCATCAATGCCGATTTATTGACATCCCGCCTTATGGCTGACTCATGAGAAATGGCCAGGAAGGATTCCACGGCATCGCCCACAAAGTAAGCGTAGACTGGCAAGATGCAACCTGCATTGACGGCGTTGATAAGGCCAAAAGCTAGAATTGGCAACTCGGCCCGGTTGAGGGTGGCCACCCGACCCACTGGCACTCTTAATTGCGCCGGCACCCCCTCCTCCTCCTTGACTCCGGCTGCCCCCCACTTCCTGGGCGTTGAGCTTATTAGCATTTTAGGAGTTACTGTTAACGGCGTAGTTGCCTCCGAAGGAGCTGCCCTTCCACTTCTTGATTGTTCCTCCAGCATCACCATCCCTTTGTATACGCCTTCTGTCCCCAGCAACGTCAGGCTCTGGTGATCGCCCTGCTCCACTACCTTACCGCACTGCACTACGGCTATGCTATCTGCCCTTCTTACTGTCATGAGCCTGTGCGCTATAATTATAGTGCTCCGCCTTGACATCATCTGCTCGAGCGCCTTTTGGACCGCCTTCTCCGACTCCCCATCCAACGCGCTCGTGGCCTCGTCCAGTAATAACAGCTTGGCATCCCTTAGTATGGCCCTTGCAATAGCAATCCTCTGTTTCTGCCCTCCCGATAACTGCATGCCCTGCTCTCCGACCTGCCCTATACACATTAGAGTTAGTTTCACATCGACCATGTAAGATAAAAAGTTAAAACCCACTGTACTCATCCGTACCTGAGTGTAGTAGCCATCTGGAAAACTGCTTATGAAGTCGTGGGCAAAGGCGGCCTTTGCAGCAGCAATAATCTCTTCCACGGACGCATTTTCTCTCCCGTACGCAATGTTGTCGACTATGCTTGTTGCGAACAACGCTGGTTCCTGATCCACAAGCGTAACTTGCATCCGGTACCATTGCAGCTGCAAACTCTTGATGTCCACACCATCCAAATATACGGATCCTGCATCAATATTGTATTTTCTATTTGAGATCAGTTGAGATATTGTAGGTAGGCATTGGAACACAGGAACGAGTTAAGGACACGACGCACCTTCATTGGGATCGTAAAACCTCTCGACGAGCGCGAACACAGTAGACTTCCCGCCACCACTCGGTCCCACAAGCGCTACCGTCTTTCCTGCTGGCACTATGAGACAAAAGTCCGTCAAGGTCTGGATCTCAGGCCTCTCTGGGTAGGAAAAACAGATGTTGTTCAGCTCTATCCTGCCATCGACTTTGGACAGGGTAGTGCCGCTCATGTCGGTAACGTCTATTTGAGGTATTCTCTCGATGACACGGAACACTCTATATCCGGCTATACATCCCTGAGTGAAATTCATCAAGTTTGGTAGTGCTAATCCGAGACCCCTACGACAAAATCACTATTAGATGTAGCCGGCTTGATGATCAACATAAGTTATGTTATTGGATGAAACGCATCATCTTAATAACATACAGAGCTGCCTGATCGTGATTTAATTCTTAAACGCAAATAAATTAGCTCGATACCTGCCTCCAAGGAGGACGCCAAACAAGCATGCGAGCGCATCCCCGCCAGTCAACTTTCTCGTCTGTACTAGCACTCCCGCAAAGAACAAGGCAAGCGCCCATATGCCGTATGAGATGAGGTACACATAACCGATGCCTACACCTCGAGCGAACCCTAATTTTATCCCAAATGAAAGTGATTTCTTCAGGTATCTGGAATATTGAGCAAGAATATGCTTCTCAGCGACCGAAGAATACACCGTCCGTATGGCGCTGATCGCTTGCATTGCACAGCTGCCTGCATCTCGGTAGGAGGACTGTCCATGAGCACACACTTACAGATTAAACAGGTTTCTTCGAAAACAAACCGTGCCCCATAAATTCACGGTTCTCCTCACCTGCTCTTTTACGGCAAGATCGATAAAGACTGCACGTTGACATTTACCGTTGATAATCAATAGGGGGGTGACTACAAGCACCAGTAGAGAGAGTTGCCACGACTTTAAGAAGCCAACAATGTAACCGAAGACGAATGTTGACATAAAATGAAGAAAACTAGCCATCTGCGCGTTACAGAGCATGCATCAATGACCACAAGTTACAATATAAACGTGCAGATGTATATATGGACCCATCAATAGAGAAAACTTATCGAGGACCACAAGCTAAAATATAAACGTGCAGATGTGTGTATATGGACCCATCAAATGTCGAATTTACTAGTACTGCAAGAGCGTACCTTCTCACCGACTGCGTCTTGTATGTCTGCTACATCTGCGGATATGCTTTCTAGGACGTCTGCTGCGCTTACCGAACAGTCAAAGTAGGCAAGGTCTTGCTTCAGGACTGCTTCAAGGTATCTGGTTCTAATGCGCATTGATTGCCTCTCCGCGGACGTGCTCCAGCATAGTATTTCTGCAGTCACCTGTTGAAGGATCAGTTTCCACTCGCATGCATGGACCACGTTTCTTTGTTTAACTGGCCTTACCTAAGTAGGACGCCGCAAACGCAAAAGCAGCCAACGCAATCATGTACAAACAAATCTGCGAGCAAGCTTTGCTGTTAGCCGCCACGCCTCATTGTATTAATTAGAGGAACTTAATTAGCTTTAGAATCTAGCTAATTGACTGCAACTTTTTACCCTGTCAGCATCGCGCAGCACCTTCGTTTTGTTAGTGTCTGTGCCGCCAACTTCGTTTACAAATTGGCCTAAGAGGTATGAAAACCAAGGAAGCGCAGCACCGTTAACAATGGCAGCCAAAGCCCCAACGGCCATTAGAACCCAATCAGCAAACGTAGCACAGTGGTAGAGAGCCAAATATCCCATTCCCTCGACGTCATTCTCTTCTTGACCTAATTCGTGTTTGCCGGAGCAGGTGTAGCCAGAACTCTGAGAGAAACCCCTAGATTCATCTTCTCCTTTGTAGGACGCATGGCCTGAGCGAGAGGGCGTAGGCTGTGATGTTTGGAGTGATTCTTGATCGGCAAAAGACTGAGAAGACGGCTCTGACGTCCTCGTTGTGAAGCCGAATGCCCTTTCTGCTGATTTAAGAGTCAAAAGCCCCCCGGATGCCCACCGACGAGTTAACGCGGCTGGTTCACGGAAGACCGGATCATCGTCCATCTGGCCACTGTTGTAGCTTAGTGCTGATCCGCAACTACTGTAGCCGCTGTTGCAGCCGCTGTTGCAGGCCGGCGAAGAAGGGCGGGGCGCATGTACCGATGCAAATTGGGTAGTTGGCACATGAGCTATTGCTGAGGAGTATGAACCCGATGATGAGTCGCGCCTGATGGTCATGAGAACGGGTGTGTTAGGTTTTGATTTGGTGCTGGCGGTTTGGGAGCGGTAGAAGTCTTTGGCGCTGCGAAAGATATGGGCATCATAATTACTAAAGGGGGAGGCCGCGGAAGTACTCCAGTCTCCAAAGGGGCTCATCAAAGCGATCCCGAGAGAGTTAGATCGGATCCATGATGCATGAACATTGTTGAAGCGTTCACCTCCGCGAGCTGGGCTTAATACTGGCGAGCTAGCCCGTACCGGCCGGAAGCAGCTGGGAGATGCAGTATTTCTGGGCGTAGTACTCGTTCTTATAGCAGAGGCCGCGCTCGGACTGATTGTTCCGGCTGCTTGCCAAGGCTGATCAGGTTTCGATGTGATAGAAGAAGTATACGCCCATTGTGCAACTCTAGATGCCGAATCACCAGTCATCGATGTACGTTGAGAATCCTCTTCCATCTGATCTGCGGCCAATGTATCACCTGCTACTGCTTCATCACTCATCTATTTACCAGTACTGATAATTAGTGAAGCCTAAACATCGACAAACTTAATCTAGAGAAGGAGAGCATGTATGTTGCATTTTGAAAATAGCAATATATTGAGTTGGATCACAAAAGGTATATTGAATGACTCTGGTGATAGCTGCTTTGAGAGATATCACGACTGCTGGTGTTGGGACTTGGAAGTTGGAATTCAATAGCAAAAATATAAAATGCCCTCGGCTAGTTATAGGATGAGAGGTGTAGCCAATCACCCCGAAACTTGTTGCCAATGTGCAGCAAGACCATCTTGGCTAGTCCGCTCTCCCACTGGCGTTTGACAATCGTCGAAGGTTCGAAACAAGAAAAATATAAAATGCCGTGGAAGAAAAGACGATCACTGGCCAACGTCGATGCAAAGAATAAGTTGCTTTCGCACTGGAATCGAAAACAGAACTCCAAATCGGCATAGCCGTCCTGCTATTTGTCTCCTCTCTCCGGGCTGGCCTGTATATATCCATTATAGAGCGGACCGACCGAGGCAACTTCACGACAATTCCACACTCGCTGGAAGGTAGGCCGTCGGATTACAACGTTTATGACCTTACGTTACTGACACGTGTCTCTCAATGAACTAAGTGAACATTAGTAAGTCACAACCATAAATTGACACGACTCTATTAGTATCTATCTCCTAAAACATACAACTGATTTCACGGGGGGCCTATATTGCAACATTTTTCAATGAATTGGCATCAGTTCTAGTGGTGGTGAAAATATAAATGGTAGGCTGCCTTTGGGAGGAAATATGCTAAGATCAAAGGTCACCGCAATCCCCTATCTCACACTCAATGAACTCTTTCAACAAATTGGATGCGGAGGAATAAGGTGCAGGGCAAAGATACGGACAAGAAGATGAAACTCAAAAGACTCGAAAGAGAGTGGGAGGGGAGGATAATGTGATACTGGTTCATGGAATGTGAAGGGGTGAACTCCAAATCCAAGTGGAATGGATTTTGGAAGGCTTGGTGAGTTGAAGTTGCATGTCCTAGGTGTTCAGGAGAATAATCTTTTTGGAATAACATTTAAAAGTAACACCTCAAGGGCCAAGTCTTCTATGGGGGGTTGGACCAAAAATATAGTGGAGAAATGACTCTTGTTCGTAAGTCATTAGATCTAGTAGTTGTGGGCACTCATCCATCTAGCAAAGCTTTAGTGGTTGATATTAATGGGTTGGAGGATAGAATATGGATGGTCAGGGCTCACTGGGCTAAGCAGCTTATGGAACTGATTGAAACACTTGACTAGAAGCCATCGATTATCCTTGTTGAAGGTTTCAATTTGCTAAGATTTATGAAGGGATAGAATGGGCACATAGAGAATGTTATTTTTGGGTTAGAAAATAGTGTGGGAGAGGAGTTGATGTTACACAGTAGTTTAGTGATGGTTGGGAGTTAGAGTGGTGGCCATCTGAGAGCGAGACCATGCTTCTTTTGGTTTTCAGTATAAAGATAGTTCTTTCATAGACTAGATTGGGGTGGACTAGATTCCTCACACTCTTAAGATGAAGTTGAACATGACTTTGAATCTGCATGAACATTTCCCCATCATGTGGAGACAACAAGAGAATGAGAGCATAGATAGTTCTTTCATAGACTAGATTGGGGTGGACTAGATTCCTTACACTCTTAAGATGAAGTTGAACATGACTCAGAATCTGCATGAACATTTCCCCATCATGTGGAGACAACAAGAGAATGAGAGCATAGCCACGTCCACAACTGCGCACCAACAAAGGAAATTTGGGATTTCAAATTTCCCTAGCACACGGCTATGTGCATGGCTATGCACACGACTAGGGGCATGCTGTTGTAGCCACACAGTAGTCGCGTTGTATTCTGCAACAAAAAAAAAAGGGGGCAGAATGGGAGAGATGTGTCCCCACATCTCTCCCATTGTCTCCGTTTTTTTTTTAACATGTATAAAAATACAAAAAAAAAACAATTGCAATTCATACACTGCATGAGCATTACAATACTTGGCAACAAGTGTCATTTTGATTATTAATGTCAAGTGTCATTTTGATTATTAATGTCTCTTCTAGCTTCACCCTCTTCTCTTACATTTTCATTACTTCTTGCTTGCACATGGCCACTGTTTGTATAGTAACACGATTTATAGTAGCATGACCCTAAAACACAATAAAACTAACACAAGTGAAACTCAGTTTTGAAAAAACAAAAAATGTTATGGTTTTAGAAATGTACTTACTTACCATGCTTGCTAAGCATGGCCTCCAGAAATAACAATCCATCTTTCGTCTTACACTAAAATGGATCTAGACCAAGAATCAAGGAATCAAACACACAAAAGACGAATTCTAGCATCCATTTGATGGGAAACAAGCACACATGAGAAATGCATGAGATTATGAAGAAAATAGAGAAAATCCATATGCACATGTAGCAAAGAAGGAATGTGCATAAGGCCTAAGTGATAACCTCTCACCATGAGGATGGATATCAAGCTTGCCATGAGCCCTAGACCATGTGTGGCCATCTCCAAGAAAGGAGCCATGAGTACATGTAGATGTTCAAGTGTAATGACGAAAAGATCCCTATAATGAACCCAAGGCCCTATTTATAGTAGCCTTATTCATGGCCCATTATTTACATGTTTTTGACCATAGCTTGTGCTTCATTACAAACTATCCCTTCCCAAAGATTTTTTCCTCAAAATCATACACGATATCTACAGTTCAATATAGCCTCAAATGAAATCAATGGAAAGTGGTGAAGGTCCCAAATATGCTCTCCAAATGTAAGGAAGTCCATGAGACTCCATCTCCAATGCATTGTGGAACTATTATGGCAACCCTTGTTGTAGATGAAATCCGTTAAAAATTTCTTCATGAAAACTCTATGGGATATGCCGCAAATGATGCATACACTTAGCCAAGAATGTCCCACATCATATTCTTTCATTGTTATGAGTCATGACCATTGAAGCTTGTTGGAGTAGAGCAATGACCCCAACAATGGACCTCACCAAAACTGTCTAAAAATTACAGCGTGCCTATAATCCCAAGTATTTTCCGTTTTCTCCATACAAATCATGCTACTTGGTCAAGTAACACCTTCCTCAAGTAGGCCATATTGCTGCACATACTCCAAAGATTGCCAAGTAGCCTCATCCATGGGCAATTGCTTCCACTTTACAAGGAATTCTTCAATATTCCTATTCCTCAACTTCCTTGTTCTCTTGTCTACAATCCTCTCCGGCTCATATACAATCTCCCCTTCTTCATCCATTGGTGGTAGCTCTTAAATCTCTTGTGGGAAGAGTGCTTACACCCTTCTTAAGGTTGGACACATAAAACACATTGTGAATTCTTATAGAAGAAGGCAAATCAAGCTTGTAAGCCAAGTCACCCACTTTCTTGACTACCATGTATGGGCCATAGTATCTATGAGCCAATTTTGGATTGGAATATCCTTTCAAGATGTTATGACGGCTCTTAGGAAGATTTAGTAGCATATAATCACCTTCTTTAAAGTCCATCTTAGGTCGATGGCAGATGCTCATCCACATTTTCCTTCATGACCTCTTGAGCCTTCTTCATGTTGTTCTTGCAAAGTTGAAGAAGTTGTCTCATCCTTTCCAACTCTTCCTTGGCCAAAGGATTAACCATTTTCCTTCATGAAAGGAAATAGATGGCACATGCACTTGATACCCATAAAGAGCCTCAAAAGGTGACATCCCAATACTCAAATTCTTACTTGAATTATGGCAAAATTCAACAAGATAGAGCCACTCATCCTAAGATGTTTGCATATCATGACAATAGTGCCTCAAGTACACTTCAAGCCATTTGTTTGTGCACTCCATTTTCCCATCCGTTTGAGGGTGATAGGCTGTAGATGGAGTGATTTGGGTACCTACGTTCTCATATAATGTCCTCCAAAAAGTACCCATGAACTTGGTGTCCCTATCACAAACTATGTTAAAAGTGGCAAACTATGTATCTTGAATATATGTTCCATGAATTGCTTGGCAATGTGAGAGGCCCCATAAGTTATCTTTAAAGCAACGAAATGGGCTAATTTGGTGAGTCTATCCACCACCACAAATATTTGATCCCATCCATGCTTTATCCTTGGAAGACTCATAATGAAGTCCATAGAAATGTGAGTCCATTTTCCATTTGGAATAAGCAAAGGATGAAGCAATCCACTAGAAAGTTGATGACTATCCTTATTCCTTTCGCAAGACACACATTCTAACATAAACTTCTTGACATCTCTCTGCATGCCTTTCCAACAGAATCTCTTGCTCACTTTGTCAAAAGTTTTAAGCACACCAAGATGGCCCGAAAGTGGTGAAGAATGCATCTCATGAATCACGTTGGAATGTAGGATGAGGTAGGAACCAAGTACACCTTATCCTTATGCCATAGGAGACCATTACGAAGCTTGTAGTGAGGGAATTCTCCATCATCTCCCTGCTATAATTTCTCGTAAATATGGGCAACACCTTCATTGATGAGATATTCCTCTTGAATCTCTTTGATCCATTCACTATACACTTCCATAATTGAGGTCATAGTGCAAGCCCACATTCTTGACAATGCATCCACCAATGCATTGTCCTTTCTGAGTGTGTAGGAGATCTCAAAATTATATCGTTATAAAGGGTTGCCAACCATCTCTTTTGTTTGGGAGAAAGATTGGGTTGGGAGAGGAAAATTTTAGCACCCTATGATCACTTCTCACCTTGAAATATACACCACAAAGATAGTGATGCCATTTCATGATTGCATGAAGTATGGCCAACATCTCTTGCTCATAAACATGCAACCCCATCTCCTTCTTGGTAAGTTTCCTGCTCTCAAATGCAATGACACCATGCTCTTGGTATAAAACTGACCCAAGCCCTCTTTCGCTTGCATCCGCTCTCACATAGAATGTCTTTGAGAAATCAGGGCAAACAAGAATAGGAGCCAATGTGAGCAAGGCTTTGATCAAGCTTATTGAAACTCTTGTCAGAAATGGCATCCCAAAAGAAAGCTTCCCTCTTGAGTCAATCAGTAAGAGGTGCCACAATAGATGCATAGTGCTCCATAAATCTTCTATAAAAAGAAGACAATCCCAAAAATCCTCTCAATTGAGTTGTATTACTAGGGGTTGGCCATTCTTTGACACATGCCACTTTCTTTTGATCAGCCCTAATACCCTTCTCTTCCACCAAGTTCCATTCACCACCATGAATGTACATTTTCTCTCCTTTACATAAAGCTTATGCTTCCTCATCACCTCAAACACTTGTTTCACATGAGATAAGTGCTCTTCCTTGCTCTTGCTATAAATCAAGATATCATCAAAGAACACTAGCACAAACTTGAATAAAAAGGGAGCCAATATCCTACTCATCAATTCTTGGAAAGTGGTCGGGGCATTTGTAGGGCCAAAAGGCATAACCATAAAGTGAAACAATCCCCTTTTGGTCCTCAATGCGATCTTCTCCTCATCACCCTCCTTCATTTGTATTTGATGGCAACCCGATCTTAAATCAATCTTAGTGAAGAATTGTGCACCTTTGAGCTCATAAAGAAAATCATCAATGCAGGGTATGGGGTACCTATTCTTGATAGTGACTTTGTTTAAGTCATGGTAATCAATGCACATACAAAAGGACACATCATTCTTCTTCACCAATAGAATGGGTGATGCAAATGGAGATTGTGAGGGTTAGATAAGACCCATGGTAAGCAATTCTTGTACTTTCTTTGCCACTTCCTCTCTTCCACCTTAGAAAAACGGTAAGGAGGCTTGTTCACAACCTTTGCATTTGGTTCAAGTATAATAGCATGGTCAATCTCCCTCTTGGGTGACAAACTCTTTGGCACTTGAAAAATTTCCTCATACTCTTTGAGAAGAGTCGCCTTATCCTTGTCTATGTTCTGTCCAATACCAACCAATACTTCTTCAAATGGTTGAGATTTCCTTTACTTAGCCTCATAAAGCTTCACCAACCTCCTTGATGGTGCTAGGTCTTTGTGCTGATACATCCGCCTTGATGTAGGAATCTAGACCATGCACAAACTTCTTCATCTTCATGTCCTCATTGAGTCCATCCACAAACATAGAGAGTTTCATTAACTTTTTGATGTACTCTCAAACAAATATGCCTTTTTGTGAGAGTTCATACCATTCTTCATGGTATCGGTCAAGAACCAAGGACAAAACAAATGCAATATTCATCTCTCTCTTCAATCCTTACCAAGTATGTGGCATAGTCCCTTCTTTGAATAAATGTCCCCACCATTGATGGGCATAGTCTTCCAAGTGTAAGGATGCAAATTGCACTTTATCCTTCTCATTCTTTAGATATAGCTAAAAATATGTCTCCATTTTGTTCATCCATTCCTCCAATTCATGTAGGGTTGATCCTTCACCCTTGAATTTGAGGAGTGATACCTTATCCTTAAAATCCTTAGGAGTGGTAGATGATGCATTCTCATGATGATTAGAGAGTTTGTATCTTTAAATTTTCATATATGATCCCAAGAATTGTGCAAAATCCTTTTAGTCCTTGATAAAGTTAGGCATTTCCATCCATCTATCATGAGCTTCCCTTTGCCTTTCGGTGAATGACATATGCTTCCAATCATGTTCAAACACATCATCATCAACATACAATTCTTCTTCAAACATAAAAAGATTGATTTTCCATGGAATGTAAAGATACTCTTTTGGGTTCTTGAAGGTTTGGTTCCAAGTGCTTAAACCAAGATGTATGTTGCTTGGAATGTAAAGATACTCTTTTGGGTTCTTGAAGGTTTGGTTCCAAGTGCTTAAACCAAGATGTATGTTGCTCTCCATGTAGAGGAGCCAACTTGGAAAGATGCAGGCCTCATTTCCTTCATGAGAGGTCCTCTAACCTCCGCGATGACCATGAATCCACATTTGGCATTATTTGTAATATTTTCATGAGTAACCCTTGTAAAAGCCTCTTACATATGTTGCTTTCCTTCTCTGTGATATTCAAAAGAGATCCCATGAAAGGGTTTGCTTCTCTCCTTGATGACTACCATGACCATCATCATGCTTAAGTTGACCCATTGGTTGGGTTAAATTTTCTTCCATCAATCCAATTCTTGTAGCCATAGTGTCAAATTTTACACTCATTTCCACCCTTGTAGCCATGGAATCAAACTTTCCATTTATCTCCATCAACATTTGGAGAAGAGTGTCATTTGAAATAGTATGTGAGGATATGTTTGTGGGCACTTCCAACATTCACTTTTTCTTCAACCTCTCTTGAGGGTTGCCAAAAATTCCCCTCTGGTACCTCCGTGTTACCATGGTCCACCATCTCTTCACCCTCTATATCCTCGGAGTTCAATGCATTCTTCCTTGGCCATCCTTTAGGCTTGAGTGCCATGAAAAATTACTGTTTTGAAAAATTGGCTATATCTTGGGGTAGGAATATCATATTGGGGAGATCTAATGCTTGATAGAAAGCTTATGAGATTCCCTATCCAACCATGCAAAGATCCAAGTAAGATAAGGTGCCCTAATATCCTCTGTTTTAGGGTTCACATGTATATATGCTGGAAATGGAAATTAGGCTATAGAATACTTAAAACTCACAAGATTTGGATTCATAAACTTGGTGTGTGATCTCGTAATGATGAGTACTAACTATGCTTAAGAGGATATGATCAAAGTCAAAGTGCAGGTATGCTCTTTTTTGACTTTTTGGTCAAAGTCAACCACCTAGGTTTGACTACCCCAACAATGTCAAAATGGAGAGGTTAAGGTTTTTTTTTTGTGTAGGTTTAAGGGAGTAATATGAGCTTATGTGAGTACCTAAATTTCAATGCTAATGTTCTTTGAATAAGGGTTTAGTACCTATGCAGGAATTGTCAAGAATGGTTCCATTGGGCTTATATTGCACTCCAACTTGTGATGCATTGCCTCTTGCTCTCCCCAAGTGTACTGATTATAAAAAGAAACTCCATTCATTAATTGTGTGCCATCAATTCACTCCATGCATCAGAATTTTTGGAGAAATTTTGCCATAGTTTCCTTTGTATTATGCATGAAATTTCAATTTCCCAAGCAATCAAAATGGCATTCCCACAATATCCTTTGCATTTGCCAATGCAATTCTGCATCATTGACCATCATTGCATAATGCATTTGTCATCATTCCCATTGCAAAAGCAATCCATTGCTCCAATTCATGCGCACCACATAGTGTTGTGGCCATTATGACCTCTTGCATTCCATATGTCATTGAAGCTTGAACGTTGATGCAACATTGCTTGCTAATCTTCTAGCCAAGCCTTTCCACCCCCTTAGTGAGTATTCTCAAGTCAAGGGGGTTGGGGCCAAGTCTTCACACTGGGTACCTAATCCTCCAATGTACCACATTCCCAAGATAATCACGGCACATCGAATTCATGACATTCTTGCCTTGGCTTCTCCACGATATGCCAAGGTATGCTCACACATCACTAGTCTTCTAGGAATTGAGATGTGTGAGTACCAAGTGTAGTGTTGGTGTGTAAGATTCAATGGTAGAAGTAGAGATGCTTACCAAGGTTTTTAGCATAAACTCATGCCATAATTCTGATCAACAGCCAATCAAGCATGTACTCATGCTTCCTTCCATTGCATAGTAGTAGCTTCCAACATCATAGGCACAACCAACAACCATCATTTATGCTCTCTTGATAGCATGTGTTAGCCATATGAAGTCCCATGTGATCATATTGCCAACAACTGTTCACAATAAGCCCCAAATGCCCCAAAATAGAAGCTATGCAATTGAAATGGGATTAAAAGAGGCTTGATTAAGTCCAAGGTATCAAGGTTAATCAAAGCTTGATGAAGAAAAGCATTCAAACCAATATTATGGCCCTCAAAACCCTAATCCTTCAAGAAACGCCAAAATACTCATCCAAATGATCTGTGCAATGTATTGGTAGAAAGAGTAATGCATAGGGAAGAGGCTCATTAGCATGAATCTCAAAACTTAATGGTGACACCCTAAATTTCAAGAGAAAACTAGATCTTTCAGAAGGTAAAGAAACCCTAAACCAAGGCTAGAATCAAGCATTGAGCACATGTTGGGAAGAGGAAAGCATAGAGAAGTGAAATTTGATGCTAATTTTGCAAAAAATCTTGAGTGAAATCCTAATTTCATGAGAAACGCTAAATCACCAAAATGTTGATGAAATCATGCAAAGTTTGGCTTGAATGGAAGCTTACATCATAGGGAAGACTTTGCAATTGATGAAGATGATGATAATGATCATTTCTTTCTCCAATCTCCACAAGGGTAGGGCGACAATTTTGGGCTACTTTTCGGTGCATTTCATCATCTTCTTGTAGTCAATAGGGAGCTTCATAGGTTGCCATTGATGAGCTCTTTGCTTTGCCCAAGGTTACATACTCCAAAAACAAGTGAATCAAGCTCCAAAATCCATGGAAAGCTTGGGAGAATAAGAGGCCTTTGCAAAAAACATGAGGAACAGATTTCCCCCAATTCCGGTCCAAACTTTCTCAAAAATTTGATCCAAGTTCCAAATTTGGTCTCGAAATTTAAAATTTGGCTCAAAACTCATAGAAAACCCTTAGAAATTGGCCAAATGAGGTTAAACTTTTCATGTCTGCTCTCTTCCCCATCAACATCAAGAAAGTGCAGAGACATATTATATAGAAATTCAAAAAATTTGCCAAAACACATGTAAATTGCTATTTTCTTGCAATTTCTTGCATGGAAAATCTCCCAAAATCAGAATGCAATGCTCTAATACCAATTGAAATGGATCTAGACCAAGAATCAAGGAATCAAACACACAAAAGATGAATTCTAGCATCCATTTGATGGGAAACAAGCACATGAGAAATGCATGAGATTATGAAGAAAATAGAGAAAATCCATATGCACATGTAGCAAAAGAGGAACGTGCATAAGGCCTAAGTGATTTAACCTCTCAACATGAGGATGGTTATCAAGCTTGCCATGAGCCCTAGACCACGTGTGGCCATCTCCAAGAAAGGAGCCATGAGTACATGTAGATGTTCAAGTGTTGAAAGACTAAAAGATCCCTTCAATGAACCCAAGGCCCTATTTATAGTAGTGTTGTTCATGGCCCATCATTTACATGTTTTTGACCTTATCTTGTGCTTCATTACATGCACCCTTTCAGAGAGAGTTTCCAAACCCCATTGTAATACAAAATCATACTCATCCTACGTAGGGAGGCGGTCCACTGTTTCAAGCTATAGATGTACATACAAACAAATGAACATTGATTTTATGTTGTTATAAGGTAATTTTTTTTTCTTAAAAGATAAGATATAGTTTGAGGCAATATACTTATGAGGTTTTAGGAATGCACTTACCATGCTTGCTAAGCATGGACTCCATAAATAACAATCCATCCTTTGTCTTGCACCCTTTCAAAGAGAGCTTCTAAACCCTGTTGTAATGCTAAAATCATATTTATCCAGTGTAGGGAGGTGGGTCCACTGCTTTAAGCTATAGACATACAAATAAATGAACATTGATTTTATATTGTTATAAGGTAACCTTAAAAAAAAAAGATAAGATACAATTCGAGGTAATATATTTACAAAGATTGTTGGGATATCTACTCCTCCTTTACATGTAACATCGTGCTACAAGTTGTTATCCATCTATCCATGCATAAAAATAAATACTTAAAACTCCTATGCATGGTCTACATAGAGTATACATAAAGCATACATATGCATGCATATTAGAAATTTTTACATGCTCTATTATACATACATAAGGCATATATATGCATGCATGTATATTATATCTATGTGTATGCTCTAATATGCTTGCATGAGGCTTATGCATTAGCCTTTTGTATTAGACTAATGCATGAGACCATATGCATTAGGCTCATGCATGAGGCTTATACATTAGCCTCTCATGCATTAGGTTAATACGTGAGGCCAGTATATAATGCATAAGCCTCATGCATTAGGCATGAGACTCATGCATTATACTTATGCATAATGCAGGAGGCTAATGCTTGCCTATCTACATACAAGCTCATGGATAAGCCTCTATGCATAGAAACTCATGAGGCTCTATGCATAAGCCTCATGTGTTAGGGTAATGCATGAGACCATATGCATTAGGCTCATGCATAGAAGCTCTATACATAAAAGCTCATGCATAGGCTTAATGCACAAGTTCTAGCATTAAGCTTATGCATAGAGCCTCATGAGTTTCTATGCATAGAGGCTTATGCATGAGCTTCTATACATAAGCTTATGCATAGATCTCACGCATAAGCTCTATGCATAGGTTTAATGTATACATGCTTTATGAAAGCATGCATAGGCTTAATGTATATTAGAGCTCATGCATAAGCTTAATGAACATTAGAGCTCATGCATAAGCTCTATCCATTAAGATTATGCATAGGCTTAATGCATACATACTTTATGAAAGCATGCATAGAGCTTATGCATTAAGCCCATGCATAAGCTCCATGCATAAGCTTAATGCATGCATGCTTTATGAAAGTATACATAGAGCTTATGCATGAGCTTAATCCATAAGCCTATGCATAGGCTTAATAAAAGTATGCATAGAGAACTGGCTTATACACGATTCTAATGCATAAGCTACATGCATTAAGATCATGCATAGGCTTTATGCATTAATCTTATGTATAAGCTTAATGCCCAAGCTCTATGCATAAGCTTTATGCACACATGCATACATAGAGCTTATGCATAAGCTTAATGCACAAGCCTATGCATAAGATTTATACATGTGTGCTTTCATAAAGCTTATGTACGAGCTCTATACACAGCCCATGCATAAAACTTATGCAATAGGCTTATGTGTAAGCTCTATACACAAGTTAAAAAAACACAAGTAAAGAATAGATCCCTAGCACATATAGTACACAAATAGCAAGATTCAAGTCAAGGTCTTACCTCTTTTGCTTGCTAGAAGTTTGTGGGTAGTTGAGGGAGTTTGGAGAAGCCAAAGATCCAAACGTCCTTACCAAAGATATAGGCTCGCTTATCTTAACCTAGCCATAAAAATAAAAAGATTAGTAAAGCTTTTATTTAATAACTTAAGTGAACTATTAAGGCATGCATACAAGAAAAAGACTCAGAAAGTAACATAAGGAAAAGAGAGAGCAAACACATTGAGGTAACTCTTAAATCCTAAATAAAACATGTAATCATTTTTTTTTTTTGCTTGAGATTACCTTAAGCTTGCTTGTCATGCTTATGGAGAGAGGGTTTTCTTTCTTGTGAAGGGAAAAGAGATCTTGTGTGTGAAGGGAGAAGAGAGAGGAGGTGAGAGCTTTATAAACTAGAGACCTTTTGTGCTTTTAAAGGGAGAAGATGGTCTGCTTATGAATGGAGATGAGAGAGAAGAGGTAAGGGCTTGTGAGAAGAGCTTGATAACAAGGGTAAGAGGGAGATTAGCGAAAGGTGCAAGGACATGCCATAGCTAGGGTTTGGCAGGCAAGATTCAAGCCCCAAGGAGTAGATGTTTGATGGAGAACAAGCAATGTACCACGTGGGAAGTGGGTATCCTATTTTCTGACAGTACGCAGCTATACAGGCGGCTATGGGTATGGCTATAGAGATGTACCCATAGCAAGCATGATAGTTATCAGCATGGCTACGAACATGTATATAGTCATGCCCATATTCGTGTGCTAGAAAAAAAAGAGCCTCCCTATTTTTGATGATACTAGAGCATAGTTTTTTGGTCAAGGAATGGATTATAAATGCACATTTGATTTCTGGATGTTCATTGCAGAGGCACCCACCATGCATAGATGACCGTTTGCTACCTTCTTCTTCTGAGGATGACACGCCACCCATGAGAAGCTAGCATGATTGGTTGTGTCAAAAGATTTTATGTCCATGTGAGAGATGCAAGGGATCGATCGTGCGTTTACGACAAATCACAATAAAGCATGTGTAAGATTACGGGGGCTGATGCAAAGATATACAGTGTCTAGATTCTTTAGTGAGGCTTTAGAGACCTTCCATGCTGGAAGTGAGGTGAGCCCGTGTGCTCGACATAAGGAAGAAACACCTCCATCAATGGCACATGAAGTTAAATAAGATTTGGGCTTGGATAAGATGATTGACATTAGGGGAAATTCGGACTCCAAATGGACCCTTTTGGAGTCCATTAAAAAAATATAAGGCCAGCCAACCACCAATGAGAGCACTTGGATTCTAGATCTATGTAACATGAATCTTTTTTGTCAGAGTGGTCCCCACAATTTCGAGCTCAGAAAAGAGAAATAAAATATGTTAGCATAAACTTAAAAAATAGAACAGTGCTCGGCCTAAATACCACCTACCAAACTTTAAAAACAACGTATATCAGAAGGAATCTCAAGAAAAGATACCAGAGTGATTGAAAACTGACCTACAGACTAGGCAAAACTTGAGTTTTAGTTTATCCACAATTTGGACTTTGTTCTCTTTGTTTTCCACCTCTCTTGTACGTCACTCATTTCTGCCATATTTACTTCATCTCTCCTTCTTCTTATCTCAACCTCGTTTTTCTTCCATCTTAATAGTCTAGTAAGCTTCTTTAATCTATGTTTGCTAATCATGATTTCTTTGTGATTTTATTTTATTTGTTATGTTTGTCTATTATGGAACCTTACTGACCATGTTGTCATTTGTGAAAGCTTACAAGGTTATTTGTTAACTCAGCTACAAGGAAGACTGAGTGCAAGGTCCAAAACATTTTTTTAAAAGTTTTATTTTAGTTATTTAGATTCTTAAGCCCATCAAATGGTGATAATTTTTTGTTCTCCATTTGTAGATGAGCTCTAGGAGAGAAAACATGTCTATAGCATTGAAAGTGTGGAGCTTTTCAACAGGAAGGATGTTGATGGGTTGGCAGCTGGATCCCTTAGTGGTTCAGGAAGGATGTTGATGGCAGCTGGATCCCTTAGCGGTTCATGAATTAGACTGGATCACAATGAGACTAAGCACTCAAGGAGCATCCAAGGTAAAACAAAAAGACATTGGTGATCCTAGCATTGGAAAGGTAGGATCTTGGAGTTCTGCAAAAGCAACCAAATTGTACAATAGAGGTCCTTGTGCAGCATGTTTATATGCACATGAACATAATGCTAACAAAAAGACACTGATGATCCCAACAAGCATTAGAAAGGTAGGATCCTAGAGTTCGGCAAAAGCGGCCAAATTGTACAATAGAGGTCCTTGTGCAGCATGTTTATATGCACACGGACATAATGTTACATCACCACCACGATGAAAGTAACAAGCATTGGATCCTAGAGTTCTGTAAAAGCGGCCAAATTTTGCAATAGAGGTCCTTGTGCAGCATGTTTATATGCACACGAACATTACGCTACATCACCACCATGATGAAAGTATATGTTCTAAGACAAACAATAAAATTCAATAAGTAGACTTTATTTTTTGTGTTCAATACATAATGGTTTTGTGCTCTATAGTCAAGCATTAAAATTTTCTTGCAGCTTTATATCCATTGAATATACAGGAATGGTAGAATGCATAGTGCATTAGTGGAAGAATCAATATCTTCCATATAGAGATAGGAACATTGCTATATGACAACCCACCTAGCCATTTAGAAGCATAGGGAATCTGGACTTTATTTTTTGTGTTCAATACATAATGGTTTTGTGCTCTATAGTCAAGCATTAAAATTTTCTTGCAGCTTTATATCCATTGAATATACAGGAATGGTAGAATGCATAGTGCATTAGTGGAAGAATCAATATCTTCCATATAGAGATAGGAACATTGCTATATGACAACCCACCTAGCCATTTAGAAGCATAGGGAATCTACTTTTACAATTTCATGTATATTTTGACTAGTGCAAACGATAATATTGGTAGACTAGAGTCTATCCCACTACCATCATTGTCTAGCCAAGAATGGGTTTGTTCTTGCAAAGACATCATTGTAGCATGCAAGAATAAGATAAAAGAAAATATGCATTCATCAATAAAACCATCAACAGGTTCTAAGGATGTCCATATGAGTTGTTTTACACCATTTAGCAAATTTACATAGATATTTGCATCATGTGAGGGTGTCAAGAAAACAAAGTTAACATATCAAGTAAGGTCACTTGCTAATGATTAGTTGAACCAATTTTTGGGAGAGGGAGGGATGTAAAGAGGACCTATGTAGAAGATGCCATTGAATGCAAATTAACAATGCCAGTTGTTACATTTATGTGAAATTAGAACATAATGTTAGTTGTGTTTATAGAAAATTATGTTAGGGTGACATATGTAATTTCGTTATAGAAGATGGTGCTCGGGGGGGTCACTCGTATAAATATGTAAGTATCACGTGGGTTCAACAGAAGGACATTTTAAATATTTAAAACTTATAGAAATATATTTACAGAGGAGATTTATTTATTGTATTTTTAAAATTAATTATAGATTTGAATAGGAAAGGATACATTATATTCACTAAAAAATTCATAGATAAGGGACTTTTTAAATAGGCCTTGAACGCACGTAATATAGAGGATTTACATATAGTGACCCTCCCGAGAGATGGTGACTATTGGAGCCGTCTGGTAAAGCTTGGAACATGATGGAACTCACTCTTACATCATAGATGTTGTAATATCCAATCACAAGTTCAAGACCTATTTAGTGTTCAATCTAGAAAGCCATTGGCCATTGGCCTTTCTTAGACAAGATCCAATTCATGTGTGATGCAACACCAAGGGATTTCTATTTTAAGTTAGATGGTATGAAAATCAAAAGCAGGAGTGAAGCTTTCAAAACCTACTCTATTTGTATCGAGCCACATATCCTAGAGGTTATGGAATCACCTTGAGATTGTAATCTTTCCATCTGCAATAAAATTTCAAGAGTTATCTTTAGTCGATTTGCTTACAATATACAAGGTCAGAAAAGCACGAATATGGAATCCGACGGAATCATCGGTCCATACTTGCGTTTTAATGAAAAGCTTTTAAAGCTAGTTCTTAGTGGTTGTGTCATATTTGTGGTACATAGACCTTGTTTATTGCAATTCAATACAACACGATATAAGGCTTCACTTGCCAACATCCACCCTAAATCATGTTATACTGACGTGCAATATACAAGCTTAGTATAGCACGAATATGGAACCCTATGGCCAATCGTCACTCATAGTCGTATTGTAATGAAAAATTATAGTATCGCGAGCTTTTAAAGCCAATTGTTAGTGGTTGTTGCAACATAGATCTTGTATATTGCAATTCTATACAACACAATATAAAGCTTCCCTTGCCAACATCCATCCTAAATCACGCTATACTGACTTGTAATATACAAGGTCAGTATAGCATGAATATGGAACCCAACGGCCAATCGTCAGCCCATAGTTGCATTGTAATGAACATTTGTAGTATCGTGAGCTTTTAAAGCCAGTTGTTCCTTGTATTTTTTGATTTAGTACAACACAATAACAGGCTTCACTTGCCACATCCATCGTAAATCAAGTTGTACTAACTTTTGTACTATAATTGAAAATCACCATTATTGTTTCATTCCTATGTAGTTAACAATCATTTTGACACATCTTTTTTTTTTTTTTTTTTTTTTGTAGATACATCCTATTGAGATCGAGGTTGAACACAATACTAGGATTCAAGAAACTCCTAAGGAGAAATTGTTTAACTTCCTTCACAAAGTCGGCCAACACCATCGCCAACCTAAGATAATACGTATGTTTGCTTACAACATCTCCGAGGATATAATCCTGTCTACATGCTCATACCTCCAAGAGAAAGAGCATCAATACTAGGAGATCACTTTGAATGATGGAGTCATACTGGACAATGTTCAATACGTGTATGTGGACAATCTTGTTTCTTAGATATCCTCAAGACATAAGGTAAATAGGAATATTTCAAAGGTGCTAGAGGATAAGAAGACACACAATAAGTGCCCAATACACAAGCGCAAATTTCGTCTCGTTAACTACCATCACGGGTTTATTTACATTTGCTAATCGAGAATGAGCAAGTTTTAAAAAAGAAGGAGGTGAGAAGAGGATAGAGGAACCTTCAAGAGCAGAAGATGAGGTTCAAGAGATTTTGGACTCAAGATAAACATGGCTATGGAGTGGGACCTTAGTAAACCGCTTGATATTGATACTCTCAAAAGAGAAGACACACAGTAAGTGCCCAATACACAAGCACAAATGTCGTCTTCTTAACTACTACCATGGGTTTATTTGCTATTTGCATTTGCTACTTAAGAATTAGCAAGTTTTAATAGAAGGAGTTGAGAAGAGGGTAGAGGAACCTTCAGGAGCAAAAGATGAGGTTCAAGAGATTATGCAGGAGATAAACATGGCTATGGAGAGGGATCTTAGTGAGAATAGCTTGATATTGATACTCTCAGAAGAGAAGACACCCAAGTGATCTTAGTGAGAATAGCTTGATATTGATACTCTCAGAAGAGAAGACACCCAAGTGGTTACAACTGATGAGAAACCCATCGTGATAGAGGAAATAGAGCACATTTTTGACCTCAGTTTTTCCCTGCATATCCAATAGGCAACAACCAATATGTCCTATTAACAGATAGTCAAGCATTTTTTAACATCAGGGAGGACTACTATCTGGCCGTCATTGCATAGAATCTTGAAGAAGATGATGATTTTATTAATCTAGATGTGGATAAGTATCTTGTACTAGATTCAGATCAGATGTCAAGGATAGTGAGTTCCATACTCCTGCCTAGGACATTAGCAATGATGTACAAGGATGTTATTCACCATGAAGCCAACCTTCCCAACAACAATAAAAAGGAATTTCAAGCTATTCAGCAAAGACTTAATATTTTGCAAAATGGGAAGGGAAGGAGAGTCTTCATCCGTCTAGGACACCAACACAACAATCAATATATGGATAAATGATTTACTTGTTATTAATGATGCGAATCAAAAGGTCTGATTACAATAATTTTGAATAATGTGATGAAGCTTCATAGTGAATTTGTTTTGTTGGCTTATGGACAACTTTGTTTTGCAGTAGTGTATGAGGATGATTTTCTTGTGCGCGCATCAAGAACACGAGTGGGAGAACTAGGAAAGGACTCAGCACTGGGAGAGTACATTAACCAACTAAAATTTCCACAATTCATTATATTCCACAAAAAAGAAGAAGAAAAAGGATAAAGCTAAATTCCCATTGTTTATAATCAAAACATTATCTAGATATCTTGGGGGATACCCCTTCAGGTGGAATGCAGATAAAATCATGCTTCTAGAGAAGCAGTTAGCGATGTGAATCTTCAGGTAGGGCCCCAGAGTAGTGTATGGTCTAAGGAGTAAATATTACTTAGCTTGTACTGCATACTGATTAACATGTGGGATCAGGGATCGCAAGATGCTAAGTGAATATGGAAAAAGAGAGCTTCTCGGATTCAAAAGACTAAGAGTTTTGCCAGTTCTCAAGTTGCAGGATGATGCCGAGCCTTCTTCAAAGAGGGAAAGGCTTCACGCACTAGAGGATGCTAGTCAATAGGATCAGAAGAAAAAGGGAGCTTCTCGGATTCAAAAGACTGAGAGTTTTGCCAGTTCTCAAGTTGCAAGATGATGCGGAGCCATCTTCAAAGAGGGAAAGGCTTCACGCACTACTACAGGATGCTAGTGAGTAGGATCAAAAGTAGTAGTGGATTCCAATATCTTGTAAAAAAATAAATTTTTAATGTAATACAATGACGCTTCAAGCTATGTTCATTTTCTTTTGAAGTAAAACTATTCATCATGATCATGGAGTATGAGCAAGGGCTTTTTGAATTGGCTCTATTGTTATATCCTTAACCCTTCAATCTTGTCTATGTTTTTAATGTCTAAAATTTTAAAAGTTTGATAGTATCCAAGTTTATAAAGATAGTGAATATAGTGAAGCATAAATTGAAACCAATTAAAATTTCAAGTCATTGATTTATAATTGTGAAGCTTATTAAAGAATCAAATTTTCAATATCTAAAGCATTAAGCCCTATGAATTCAATGTGTTATAGTGGCATTAGCTTGTTTCTCCTCTATCCTAACTATAATCCTAACTATAATCCTCATGTACCACTGCATGAGTGGTTATCTCAATGCACTGACTTCATGGATCCACCACCACGTGAGGTGGTCTTTTGAAACCCACAACGAGCTTGCCAATGTGAGTACTCCATGCCTTGGGTAGACCAAATAGCTAAGCTTCCTTGATTCACAAAGTAGAGGCCCTGAGCCTCCAAAATTTGTTGGAATAAAAATGACAATATATGCAGATTGGTTGTTTTCAATAAGAATCATTAACAACATGAGAACATACAAAATTGGTTGTTTTCAATAAGAATCATTAACAACATGAGAACATACAAAATTGGAGATCTTACCATATAATCTGTTATTCTACTTGATGTCCATGCTTCCACCATGTACTTGTTGTAAACAGTAGCCTTTGCAATTCTAGTCTTGCCATTATTACTACAATCTAGGACAACCATGTGTAAGTTTCTCCATGCCTCATAATTCCATGGTTTACAAACTAATAAATGGCCTTTATTGTTTTTTGGTGACAAAATTTTTCTAGCATTGGCTCCACCAATACTTGGTTACCATCCTTTCTAGTATGCATATTCCATGTCTTTTCCTTTCTTACTCTTTTTCCTTAAGTGCGTGCAATACAAAGAAGCGAACTCTACATTTGCAGCATTCGAGACACCAAACATGCCCTTTAGTGTCTTCAGATCACCTACAAGATGCCATTCCACGGAGTAGTCTCGAAACCATCCACATGTAGAATTACACTTGATTTTTGATGCTAAAGCACACAGTAGGAAGCTTTAGGATCTTTAGGATGTCATGCTCCTCTTTTGGAACCTCAAATGCTGCAAGCCACCAAATTTTGTTTTCAAATTGAACGTTGAAGTACCAAGGATCACCTAGCTTTATGGAAGGATCCAATGCCCTGTTCATCAATGTCAAACTTACTTTTTCTATCTTTTGATTCTTCACAATTTCACTCTCATCAAGTTTTAGTACAAATTTCAGTGTGCCACCACATTCTATAATAGACATATCATATAACTTCACCGTTGTAGCTTGTAATTTATACACATCCAAGATATAATTATTGTTTGTAATAACGAAGGTCACATCTTTAGCAAAATGCTTGAATATATGCGAGTGAACTATGTGTTTAGGCTCACCAATGAGTTTAAGGACATTGGTATTAAATTTTTACCTTGCTTTCCGAACACTAAAAGGACACGACAATGGAGTTACCCTTTTGTTTTGCAACACGGAGTTAAAACATGCATCCATTTGTTTGTAGATCATTGCATAGGATTCTCTACTTAAACCAACTTTGTTAATAAATACCTTGAGTATTAGTTGCAATAAATGGATTCTTCATATCTTGTAATCGTTCATGCAAGAGATCATCACTAATTGTTCTGAACTTTGAAGGTGAAAGTGTTGAATTCACCATCTATCTTAACAAGACTTGTGAGAGTTCTCCCTTGTCTTGTTTAAGGTTCTTCAAGTTCTCAATCTCAGCATGTATACAATGTTTGTAGTTTCCACTATTTTTGACAATTCAGTAAGTGGCCTTTGTTCCCTTACTTGTTCACATGCATCTAAATTGGAGGTGGGTCTATGTTTGATTGTATTTTGTAATACCACTTCTAATCTATTGTTCTTGATCTCTAGATCCTTTTCTTTTTGTTTCAATTCATGGTTCTACAAATGTTGAGCATGAACAACATCTACCAACTCATTGTATTCATTCTCCTTATTAGACAACCGATCATTTAACTGCTTGATCTGAGCTTCCTTCATCATCAGCATCCTTTGTGATGATATTCAAACACTTTGCAGACCTGACTAGCAAGCCTTGTTGTGTAACCAAGCAAGCCAGCATTGCCTCACAAACATATTTGGTCAAAAAAGTTAGGCCTGAAAATTTAGGTGGTTGTTGGATTGAGGGATCGGATGGGTAAATTGTTCCACCCATATAGCAACATGCTTTCTCCCTGATTCCTTGGCCTATTGCATTACATAAGGGTTAACCTTAGAATCCTCTGTTCTCTTATAGAGGAGCATACTCATCATCTAGGTCCACATGTATAAATCGCTTCTTAGAAATGTTTCTAATACTTTACAAACTATAAAACAATACTGAAATTATAATTAACTCCTTTCTTTGCAAAAATATAAGTACAATAAAACAGTATCATTGATTTTAGACACTTGCATTTTAAATAACATAAAATTTAAAACATATTCATACTTCCATTGAGCACTGTAGCAACACTTCTTGATGCCCTTCTTGATGTAACAACACTTCTTAGAAGTAAAAGAATCAGGTATAGAAAATCAATAAAGGCAAATATGACTTTTTGGTTCCACTTGATAGCACCAAAAAGTTAAATCTCTCTTACTTGTTGTCCATGCATAAATAATATGTGAGGAAAAAGGAGATTCAGGTGAAAGCTTAGAGGCTTGCTTGAGAGATTGAAGATTTGAATGGAGGGAAATTCAAATAGAGACAAGACCAGAAGAGTGGCTATTGCTTGAGAGATTGAAGATTTGAATGGAGGGAAACTCAAATAGAGACAAAACCAGAAGAGTGGCTATTGAATTAGAAAAAATCACCCAATAAAAACCACCATAACTTCATGAAAATGCACTAGAATAGAACTTTATGTGCTAAGAATTTTTTTTTCAAAATACTAAGTTTGCTTTAAGATATATTCGAGTACTTTTAAAAATACCACTTTTTCCAATCAACATCTTTGAATTCCATGTTGTACTTATGTTGCATAGTTACATATGTCAAAAATATTCTCGTACTTGTTTTCTTACTTTATAGAGTACTAGCTTTTCACATTTATGAATTTTCGCTCACAGTGGTTGAAGTTACGTAGAATTTAATCACATTAGAATAAAATAAGTATTAAATCTCTTTAGAAAATATAGAAAAAGGTGAATTGAAATTCTAAAAGAAGAGAGAGAACCCCAATATGATAATATTATTTTTGCACGTTTCCTAGATTCTAGGAAGAGAGATAAAGCCCTTAAAGGGCCCATTTGGAGCCCAATTTTTGCCTAATGTGACTTCTTTGAGGCCAAACCACACTTGACAAAGATCAATTTTGCAACAAGAAGTGTGAGTACTCCACTATAGAGAGGTTTGCATACTCTACCCTTTGTGTAAACTTGGAGTTACTAAACTTGCAAACCATGTATGGTTGGAGCAATGCTAGTGTTACAAGCCTCTTTTGGTGAGTCCCTAACATTTATGGTGGTTATTCATAATTTTTTGTACCCTTTGTAAAAATTATGTAAAATTCATACATGTTCCTTGTGTGCATATAGGCTCATGAAAAAGATACTTCCAACAAGATGCCAAACATAAGGGTGCATGCTAGTAGAGTAGTGACGGAACTTGGCATGGATTACAAACATATACATGCATGTGTCAATGATTGTGTGTTATCAAGGGATGCTCACAAAGATGAAACTCAATGTCTAAAATAAGGTGAGTCTCGTACCGAAGTGATTTGCAAGGTATGGTGATTCCTTGAAAGGTGTTGAGGCATTTTCCGATTATATCCCATATTCAACACATGTTTTGGTGCAAGTCTATTGCCAAACTCATGACATGGCATGCACACAATCACTCCACTGATGGCATGATCATGGTCCATATGGATTCAGTGGCATAGCAACACATAGAAGAGTAGTGGTCGAAATTCAAGGGCAAGCCACATCACTTATGACTTGGATTAGGTATGGATGGATTCAATCATTTGGTCTCAAATCAACATCATGGAGTATATGGCCAATGGTAGTAGAAGTAAACTACAATATCCCTCCTTCTTGGAAGTTAATAAATAAGGATTCTTCTCATGCTTGGAAAAGCACAAGGTCAAGAACATGGATGTGTACTTAAACCTTGATCGAGGAGCTTGAGATACTATGGCATGGAATCCAAGTGCATGATGTATCCCGACCACTTACACAATGTAGCATAGAGGTAAAGGTAATTTTAATGTGAACAATGCATGACTTTTTGGGATATGGAGAGTGCTCTAGTATGTTTTCTATGCCCAATCACCTTTATATGATTTGAATGATCAAATATAAGTTGTCTCTAAATATGAATTATTTATACATTGTGCATAATTATGACTCACAACATTCGGTCATAATGCTTGTCCAATTTATCGCTTGTTACATCATGGCCGAAGCATCTCAAGAAGGTTATGTATGAAGACCATCACCAAACATGAGAAGTTTGTTCTATCTACAGAAGGAGTCCCCCCACATCCTCTAAGAGTAGGTGATTGGGAAGTATTGTGGAGAGGATCGTTCCAAACGCCACCACCAATTTAGAAGGTACTCAATCTTCTTTCACCTCCCATATTGGAGAAAGCTAAGAATCAAAATCATCTTCTAGATCCAATGCACATCATTAAAAATTTAGCATCAAATATTTGGGACCATATAATTGGCAAAAGACATTCTTTAGCGGTTAGAGAGGAGGACTTCAGATTGATTAAATGTCTCCCCAATGACTTAGCCAATAGTTCAAGAGAAGAGGAAGGTAATTTTAAATAAAGTACCTTGGATCTTGATAAAGAAGGAGGAGTAATTTTATCTAAAGCACCTTGGATCTTGACAAAGAATCTTGACAAAGAAGGAGGAGAAGAGAGTGAAAGATCAAATTGCTTCCTTTCATACCCCTATGGGTGTCATGTGTTCTTTGAAGGGGGCATTCATAAAATCAAAGAAGAAATAAGTAACTCAATTGTATGGTCTAAAATCACATGATTGGCACAAGATGTTACGGTATACTCAATTTGCTTGTATAAGCTTTATGATGGCCTTGCATTGTAATTACATAACATTGATTGCAATGTTTTGTGCCACATTGTAATTACATAACATTGATTGCAATGTTTTGTGCCACATAGTTCATTCTTCCAATATGCATTAGTGGGTGTGGAGATCAAAAAATGTACGATGCCATGTACAAAATGGTGGGAGTAGTGAGGTATGAAAAAGTAAAATTCCAACATGGCTTCATTTTTTTGTTGCACTAGTTTGTAAGATTAGTTGTGCTAATTAAATGGACTCAACTCCATCTTAAGTACATAAGTTCTAAGGAGATCCATCCATCCACACTACTTATTGATGCAACCCAAGTAATGGCAGTGGAGACAATGTGCATGATTGAGGAAAACTTCCCAAGATCTATCCTCACTAGTTAGTTACATCTTGCGGTACACTTGATAGATAAATTGTCGATGTGTGCGGTGTTGTGCATGTTCGATGGATGTTCTTCCTTGAGTGTTTCATGAAGACCTTGAAGGGTTTTTTTAGGCAAAGATCTAGGCCAGAAGGAAGCATGGTAGAGGGCTGGTTAGTGCAAGAAGCATGTGTTTATATTTCAGAGTATCTCTCTTGAGTGGATCCTATAATGCCACGACTATAAAGTAATGAGGATGATGAGCGCAGTGTCCCATGCACACCACAAGGCAAAGGAAGAGCAAGGAGAATGGACACATCAATGTTAAAGAAGGTGAATAAATTTTGTATTCTCAGTAGTGAAGTTATGAAGAGGTGGGTGGCAAGGCATGAAGAGGTGAGAAGAAATAGATATGAGGAGAGAAGAGAATTTAGGATGCATTCAAGACTCTTGCCATTTTCTCTGGATCTTACATCACTTCAAAAGATTGTACCATTGATTAGATTTATGAATAAATGGAAAAGGTGGAAAAAGATGGAGAGGTGGTGATAGAAGAAGAATGGGAGTACGCAAGAGGATACGAGCCTTATGTAAGTATGTCTCTACTTTCTCTTTTTTTATCCAAGTAGAATCTTATGATATGGTTATTCATTTTCATAAATATATTTTGTTTGGTGTTGGTGGTAGTATAAGGTATACAATGCCATGTGGTTTAAAGGAAGGCATTTTTCCACTCAGAATGAATGTAGCTTGGTTTGTCTACATCTTTCCAAGCATAAGAGTAGCTAATGCAGATGCTCCACCCACTTCCGCGAAGAAATTGAAGTCATCCACAAACACATGCATGAATTCTCTTAGATAATCATAAAAAAATTTGCATACCATGTGTTGGAATGTTGCGAGTGCATTCCAGAGTTCAAAGGTCACATGACATTTGAAGCAAATTCTCCCCATTATGTGATGAATGTAGTTTTCTCCATGTCCTTAAGTGCCATCCTAACTGATTGTATCCATTGAATCCATATAGGAAGGAATAATTCTCATGGCTGGCTACAACATTCAACGTTGATTCTATGAAAGGCAATGGAAATGGATCTGGTATGGTAGCTACATTCAGCTTTCAGTAATCTACATAGACTTTTAGCTTTCCATTTTTCTTTGGCATAATCACTATTGGGCTCAGCCAAGTTGCTTTCTAAATTGGGTGGATGAATCCCACTACCAACAATTTTTCAATCTCCTCCTTGGCTTGCTTGGCATAGTTGAGATTCATCACATACCTTTGCTGCCTGATCGAAATTGCATCTTTCTTCAGATTTATCTTCTGCTAGTAGAAACTTGGGTCGATGCTAGGCATATCTATGTAGCTCCACGCAAAGACATATTTATACTGGGTCAGTAGTTCTTGACGTTCCTTCTTCATTGTCTCTTCTAGCTTTGCACTGATCTTTACCATTTGAGGTGCTCCTTAGTTTCCAAATTGAGCTCCATGAGCTCCTCCTCTTGCACTCTGATGGATTGTTGTTGCTCCCTATCTTTGTAACGCATTTCCTCCATCCATTCTCTTATCCCTTTTGCTATAAATGGTCTTCTTATTTATTCTCTTATCCCTTTCGCTATAAATGGTCTTCTTATTTATTCTCTAAGGAGTCAGCTTCTTCTATCTGCTCCTTTGACATTCCTTCTGTGTCTGTTCTGGATTGCGAGAGAGTTTCTTCTACAAGTTGCACATTTAGTACTTATGTTGAGTACTTGGACACGATCTTTTCTATATCCCAACTGGAAAACAAGGATATGAGCTTTGGATTTTCTATGAGGATTCTTTCCTCCTCATCCTCTTCAATCCCTTACATGTTTAGTAATTTTACATACAGTGTTCTGACAGAGGGATTCACTTTCCTTTTGGTGTTGGTGGAGATCTTTACTTTCTTCTTCCTCTTTCTGATCATGATCTGATCCATGTGCTAGTCATCATGCTTGATCTTTCCTTGCCTTAGCCAAGGTCTTCCTAAAGTAGCATTGGATATGATTCCTCATTCTCCATTCGGAGAACTAGAAATATGATTGGAAATTCATAGCCAGCAATCTAAATGTGTTTCCCTTGGACCAATCCTAGGGATCTAACTTTGTGTTGATCTGCCATATTCATAGCAAATGGAGCATGGTCATATTTTGCGAGGCCTAGTTCTATTGTTGTGGATTCTGATAGTATATTGATTGTCAAGCCTCCATCTAGTATTGCTCCTTGGATCTGCTTCCCCTTTAACATCACTATTATCTGGGGTACATCATTATCCAATACTAGTATTTCTATTGTCTTGACTAACTTACAGTCAGCATTTGCCTCACTGCTGGAGGAATCAAACAAGGTTTTGTCATGTTCCTTGGGACCTAACACATAAGCAACCTATTTCTTCTTTGTAACATGGGTAGAAACTCTCTTACTACACCACCAACAATCTATGGGGGTGGACAACCCAAGAGTGAATCTCATTTTGATGTAAAGAAGGGGACTACTTTCAACAAAAAGCCTTCACAAACCTTCAAGGCTCAAATAATGGATGATCCAAAAATTGCAGAGTTAAGAAGCAAAGGCTTTTAACTCTTCAATTTTAAGTGCAAAGAGAGGTGGTCACCCAAGCATATATGCAAAACTAAGAAGTTTATGACTACTATGATTCTCATGGATCAAGGAGAGGAAGCCAAGGATTCTCGTACACAAGATGAAGAGTCACATGAGGACCACTCGTTCATAATAGAGGATACCTACCAAATCAAACCATTTCATTGCTTCTAAAGTCATATATGGAGCATCTCAAATTGCCAAACAATTCATGGAGCATGTATTCAAGAGACATGGCGTGCCTCTTAACATAGTGTGTAGTAGAGACACCAAATTCATGGGGATCTTTGTATGAGAATATGGGCACACAAACTATGCAAGGACAATATGAAGAAAGCACAAGAGGTTATGAAGGCTAATGCAGATGAGCATAGGCATGACGCGACATTTCAAGAAGGTGACTATGTACTCTTGAAGCTACCAAAGAGCCACCAACAACACTCTCAAGGGTTCCACTAATCCCAAGTTTTCTCATAAGTACTATGGTTCATACCTAGTACTCAAAAGGGTTGATGATTTGGCCTACAAGCTTGACCTCTCTCCTTCCACCAGAATCCATAATGTATTCATGCATGCCTATCATTCTTGCCACTCATTGTGCATGGTAGCAGTTAGATAATTTGTGATTTCCATACCTCCTACAATACCTACACCATTGGTTCCCTCTCACCTTGAACACATGTACCCAACTTGTGAACGCACATTCACAAGTTTAACAAAGAATAAAAAATACAAAAAATTCAATTGAATCTATAATATCCAAAACCACCACTTGACTTGTGGTGGAAGGGGGTTAAGTTGATCACCCTTACATGTACACAAGGCCATGGAGGATTTTTTATGGATATTTTGTTGTTCAGAGACATTTTTTACGACAGTAGGACATGTCTCCAAAAAAGTTTTTATGTCTCAACTAATTTGTTAAGACAGAGTTTGAACCAACTTAAAAATCTACTTACATTGGTTTTAAGTCTCACTATAGTGTGACGAAGACCAATATGGTCCCTTTGTTCTTATCTCTAGATGATAAGAAAGTGTCTTTTGGTGTTTCACAACCATAGGGTTGTGCTATTTAACAACCAAAGTGTTGTTAGCCTGGTCTATAGAGATGCAAGAATTTGTGCGCTATCCATAGAGACACGTGCCTTTTGCATGAATTCTAACACGCCAGTAGAAGAAAATATTTGGTTGCAAATATGTATGGGTCAATTTTTTACCCCATTTATGAAAAGAGAAAGAGTGAAAAGCCTTTTTCCATTTTAACAAGATTTGTAGTAATCCCATGCTCAGAGTCAGGGGGCTCATAGAAATCCTAAGCTTGGAATCAGTAGACTTTGAGTATGTAAAACCCTACTTACGAAGGATTCTTGTTTATTGTTCACCACATTTAAGTTTGAGTATGTAGTTACTCTAGTTATGTGGAATATGGGTACATTCCATCTATCAATAAATTGGGAGAATGTATGACATGATATGCCATCTGGGGAATTATTAGCTATGATTTTCCCTTGTAACACTGTAAAATTTGAAATCCAAGTGGTTGGGGTTACAAGTAGCCTAAGATTTATCGAATTAATTCTATAGGCTTACTTCGTAGCAAGTGTTGTAGAGTTTTGGGGTGATTTGAATCTCCTCAACAACTGCTGTGAACACATGCTATAAAACAAGTTGTTTCTTATACCTTATCTAGTGATGTTTTGCATCACTCTTGGGTTTTAACGATGTGGAATTATTTAATTGAAAGCAGGAAGATTCAATTTTTGTGCCATGGAAGTTAGTGTGATGATTTGAGGGTATGGGATGTCAAATGCTCTATGCATTTAAACTCTTTGTGACCTTGGTGGTATGGGACACCAAGGCAAACACTAGAAATGGACTTTCTTGGATTTTGATTTTGTGGTGCATAGTCACTACATAGATTATGTCTGTGATCTATATTATTTGATTGACCATTGGTGGTTGTTTATTATTATGTCAAGTAGGATCCTGATCCGAAGTGATCAAATGGGTCTCTTGACATGGATATTAGAGTTTTAAGGTTAAACACGATGGTTCAAAGAAAACTCCAGGTTTGGAGCTGATCCAGAGAGATTAGAGGCAAACCGCAGTAGATTTGGTGATAATCTAGAGTGATTACACTATTCCGATCTTGATCTTGATGCTAGCATAGAGTGCTCATCAATTATCTTGATCATTTATTATAATTAGGCATGATAGTGTTGTATGTGCACACACTTTCTAGCAATCATCACCTCCATTGTTAGAAAGGTGTGCTGATCCGAAGAGATTAGTCAAGGTTTCTATGATAAGAAGAGTGAGCGCTGTTTCAAAGTGATTAGACAAATCTCTTAGGTTATGTACTGAGACGACGGAGTGCTCAGGGGTGGACCCTTCATGCCCACTTAACCTTGTGTCCAGTGGGCATGAAGGGGGGGAAAGGTGATATGGGGGTGATAAAACTTATCGGGGGAAAAAGTGATATTATATTTTAATCGATATTGGGTGTTGACTTCCAATGAGCTCAAATTTTATGGAAAGTCACATACCTTAGGTGCTTGATATTCTAGATAAAGCCCTGACCTTGTCAATTTGCATGGCCAAGTTGCTAAGAGTGTTTACTTTGTATTTTGGGTAGGTTGTTCCTTTGGAAACAAACCTACCAAACTCAGAGGAAACTATGGTGTTAGCATATGTACCTCTATAAGTCAAGGATACCCAGTCCACTAAACTCCTTTATAGTGCAAAGAAATCCATTCAGAGGGTCTCCTATGTAATGTATTTATCTCCAAAAAAGCCTTAATGGGGTTCAAAATCTCAAGCCAACGGCATTTTTTGAAATTAACAAAAGAAGCATTGACTAAATATATATATGCCTGTAAAAATCGCTTCCACTAAACTCCTTTATAGTGCAAAGAAATCCATTCAGAGGGTCTCCTATGTAATGTATTTATCTCCAAAAAGGCCTTAATGGGGTTCAAAATCTCAAGCCAACGGCATTTTTTGAAATTAACAAAAGAAGCATTGACTAAATATATATATGCCTGTAAAAATCGCTTCCACTTTAGAATTGAAGGGCAGTAATCTCTTCAATTTATAGCCAACTTTTTGTATAACCCAATCAATCCAACGCACCCCAACCCCCATAGGACATCCAAGATGTGTGGTCACATTCCCTTTGTTGATCACCTAGTAGTCGCACATGGATAACTTAAAGGAATGTTTCTTAATTAATCTTATGGTCTTGAATTTCTTAAGTTACATTTAGACCCAAGGGCCTTAAGAACTCTCAAGAGGTTCTCCTCAAGTTCATCCTTGAGAAAGAGGATGGAATCATTGTCAAAACATTGGATAATCAGTTGCTTACTTTCTTCCAGCTTTAGATCTAATGAGCTCTAGATCCAAGTTGTAATGAAGCAACAACTTTTATAAGGTCTAGGACCATGGTCATGGGCTATCATTTGTACCCTTTTATGATCTTTTGACATTATCTCTTTTGAACATTTTATACCTCTTGGTATATTCTTGGAGCCTTTGGCTACCATAGGCTTATAGAAAGCTATTTCTATCCTCTTGGTTGGTGAGAGGTTAGCTCACTTTGTATGAGATTATTCCTTAATCTTACATTAATCCATAGTGATTTTCTCATATTTTAGCTTTAGTATCACTCCATTATATTTGGTTTCCAAGCTCTTGGATTAGATCTTAATGTTTTGGATAAGAAAAAGATTAATATTCAATCTATTTTTGGATTATTACTTTTACATAATTTTTAAATTTTTCTTGTGATTATGTTTTGAGTGGATTAGCAATGGGATTAATGGTAATTATTTTTGGATATATGCTAATCACATATTTTAAAAAGCCTAATTCTTGCATAGATTTGAGAGAATGTTGATTTTCTTGGTTTTTGAATTAAGGTTTTCAACCATTTTTAGAGTGATTTTCTTGGAATTTTCTTGCTAAATCCTATTGATTAGTGCTCCTTTCACCAAATCTAATCATAAACCTTAGTTTCATTCTATATTTGCCTACTTTTGGGAAATCTTGGCAGGTTTGGAGGATATTGAAGATTGATGTATAGATTTTAGTGCATTTCTTTTTATCAAGAATTGTTGTAGATTAAAGATCCTATGCATATTATAGTTCTTTTATATATTTGAGCAGTTTACTATGCAGTTTACATTTTAGTTGCAGTTCTATACAAAGCTTATTAAGCAGAACCAAATTTCAAGAATCTTGATGCAGAATTGTAAAGTTTACAAGATTAAGCACAGAAATCAATGATCTATGCTAATCAATGTGATTAGTGTGGGTGAAGTTTAATCTATGCTAATCAATGTGATCGAGTGAAGTTTAATCTATGCTAATCAATGTGATCAGTGTGGGTGAAGTTTAATCTCTTGTCAACCAAGAAACATTGAATAGAGGTACACACTTGCAGAAAGCTAAATCGTAACAATTGTAGTTGCAAAATTACAACCCTATTGGGATTCGAACCTAACCCTCTAGTGTAACTAGTGCACAACCACACTTGTCAGGATTCTTTAACCTATATGATGAAACCCTATGGGTATGGCTTAAAAAAAAGGACTTAAAAACACTCATATGCTCTACCTATATGATGAAACCCTATGGGTATGGCTTAAAAACAAGGACTTCCCAACACTCATATGCTCTACCAATAAAGAGTAGAAACTTCTCAACACTCATTCGCATTACCCAAGAGCTGAGAATTCTTCCCTTTTGATCATGCAATTAGCATGTGCCAAAGAGGCAGCACATAACCTTACAAGTGTGCAACTTAATGGCACGTTTGCAAGGAGCAGCACACCATTGAGTGCAAGGCAAGGATTGATTACATTTGTGAGATGTCAGACACTAGGCATGCAATTAAGGCCATTAAGTATGCATTGAACAAACCAACACATGCACAGAAACAAGATAAAATATGATGTAATCTTTTAAAACTAATGGTGTGCTAGGCAAGGCTTGATTACATTTGTGAGATGTCAGACACTAGGCATGCAATTAAGGCCATTAAGTATGCATTGAACAAACCAACACATTAAGATAAAATATGCTGTAATCTTTTAAAACTGTTCTAATTAGAAGGCTCGACTAGGAACAAAAGACTCGTATGCAGCAATCAAATTTTGTGAAAATGTAGTACCGTGAGAGTGCAGGGGGTGTGAGTTACCAACGTGATTGTGGGTTTTGTGAAACGATGAGAATGTAGGTTTTTGCAGGTATGGGAAGCAATCAAACACACTTATGAAATGATTTACTATCATGCAATTACGATTATGCTTAAGAAGAAAAGAACCGAAAAAAATAGAAAGAAAATGCGAAGGCAAGGTACAAGCTCCCACCTTAACTCGGATATGTCAATTTCGTAGGTAGATAATTAGAGGGGAATCGAAAGTGTGGAGATGCAAACTCGGGGATCGCACACACACAATGGAGAATAACAAACGCAAGATACACGAAAAGGGAAAGAAATTTGATTTTATGGCGTGGCTGGGAAGCTACCATAATGAAGTATGCCACATGGCCTCCCATGATTGGTCAAAGAAAAAGTGACTATTTCATGGTGTGAACCATTGAGAACCAGTTCACGGCATGAACTGTTTGGACTATTTCACGATGTGAACCATTTGGAACCAGTTCACGACGTGAACTATTTTATATAGAGTGTGTGCAAGGTTGATGCCCTACATTCCTTTCATGCTTAGACACTCAATCATGCATTTAAAAGTTGGTTGGATAAAGTGAATGATCATTTTTCATTTTAACTCGTTTTTACCTTGTATCCATTTTTTACTAATGGGTACCTTTATACTTCCATTATTACCATGGGAACCAAGGTGGTACTTTGGCACTTCTAGGCATTTGTTGTTGCAATCATTTTAACTCCGTGTGAGAGTGCTTGATCTTTCCCTCCATCCAACTGAAGAGTGCTTCTACTGAATCTAGTTGATTGGGATTTGTATCTGTGTCCATTTGTTGTACCTTTTTCTTCTTCTCAATAACATTGCCCAGCTCCTCTATTATGGTGGGTACAAGTAGTGGGTTTGCTATCTTTAGTTCATCCTATTGAATTGGCTTCTTTCTCCACACCAATATTTGTGTATTCCTAGCATTTGTTTTAGCCAAGATTTGGCTTTGGTTGCTTTTACTGTCCTTTTCTTTGTTTCTGAAGGTATTTGCAACAATGGGATTTGGGCACCCATATTATTGTATTGGCGTGGTAATAGCATTGTGCCATCAATAATTCCTTTTGAATCCATTGCTTACGAGAATACCTCTTGGAGTGAGATTTCGATTGGAATATTTCCGGCTAACATTTGAAGGCCATCTCTGTTCCTTGTGTGTACTTTGAACTTTTTTCCCTGATTCCTTATTTACTCCCTTTGCATCATTGTATAGGCACCCCCATTGAGTACCTGGTGACTTTAGCTATTTTTTGCATATGGATTATGGAGTTGATGTCTTCTCTGGTACGTGAGCTACTATTACTGTGCTTGGTGTTTCTATATCCTCAATCATATCTTGCTTTCCTTTGTTTATTGGGCTCCATAAGGGCACACAAATGACATTGTTGCCCTTGTTCAGTTGTGCCATTCTCTTTTCCCATTGGATATTATAGTTACTGGCGCAAATCCAAGATCGGCCCAGGATCATTTCCTCCTTCATAAATCCTGCAGGCAGAACAAACACCTTCCCAACTAAGGGATTATTTTTGATGGAAACATTAACACTTAGAAATCCCTCAGCTTTTGTAGTTATCAAGTGCACACTTTATACTTGTGCATTGGTGGTCTTAAGGTGTGGTTTGTCTAGATCTACCCATGTCTCATATGAGGTTAGATTATGACTTGATCTTGTATCTATCACAATACAATGCTCGTCATATGACTTTTAGTCATAGAGACTTCCACCCTGAGCTGTATGTCCAGTTCATCCTCATCAAGGAGGGTTAGTGAAGCCATGTTCACATGATCTTGTATCTATCACAATACAATGCTCGTCATATGACTTTTAGTCATAGAGACTTCCACCTTGAGCCGTGCTGGCTCAATGTCCAGTTCATCCTCATCAAGGAGGGTTAGTGAAGCCATGTTCACATGCAGCAATACCCTCTTATAGAGTATCTGTTTGGCCTTGGCCTCTCTTGCCTTAGCTTCTTCCTGAGCTTGCTTAATTTTTTCTTTTGCAAGCTCCTTCAGTTGTTTTAAAAGATGCTCTTGCATGAGCATCTCTTGGGTCAGTGGTCCAAAATATTTTTTAAGCTTTCTTCCATTGACGCAACCCTTCATTTGTACGCCCTCAATTGTTTCAATTCTAACCAACCCTTGAGGTTTGATTTCGGACACTCATAAAGGTCCTAATCCTTTGTACTTGAGTTTCTTTTTTCTGGTGCTTCCTACACCATACATGAGGACAATGTACCCCATTTCTAGTTCCTTTTTTTTCAAGTTATTGTCAAACCAACGTTTTCTTCATAATTTTTTGACCATAAGACCATGTGATGTAATTAGTCTGGTTTCATCAAGTTTCTTTAAGTCTATTAACCTTTCAGCTAATGCATTCTCAGTCAATCGTTCTTGCACTACAATTCTCAGGCTTGGAACTAGGTACTCCATAGGCATTACTACTTTAACACCATAAGCTAGACAGAAGGGAGTATATCCCGTCGCTACCTTATACAATGTTTGATATGCCCATAAAGCTACCGTTAGCTTATGTTCCCAGTCCGTTCGACTTGCTTCTAATGTTTTTGTCAAGATAGTACACAAAATCTTGCTTGTACTCTCTGCTTAGCCATTAGCCTATGGATAATAAGGGGATGACTTCCGATGGACTACAAGGAATCTAGTAAGTAAGTGATTAATAACCTCATTAATGAAGTGTGAACCAAGATCACTGACTAATTCTAATGGGCAGCCAAATCTCAAAATGATTTTTTCATATAAGACCTTAGCTGTTGTTCATGCATCAGCTCTCTTAGAGGTTCTAGCCTCTGCACATTTTGTGAAATAGTATGTGGCCCACGATCACATATCGGGCTTGTGATGGCTGCACAACTGGACTAATAGGTCCAATAAAATCAATTCCCCATTTCTCAAAAGGTTGTCTTACAATAACAGGGGTGAGTGGCATCCTATCCCTTTGTTGCAGAATAGAAAATCGCTAACACTCTTCACACTTTTAACAAACTCTATAGCATCCCCGAATAACGTAGGCCACCATAGTCGTGCTTGAAGCACCTTGCAAGCTATAATTTCCCCAGCGAAATGTACTCCAGCTATCCCTGAGTGTGCTTTATCTAATATTGTGTGACAAATTCATCTTCCCATCGCACACATCTCCTTAAGACATTGTCCTTACCTAGCTTGTATAGTTCTCCAGCAATTAATTGATAAGGTGGAGCCAGCTTAACAAGCCGACACATTTTATCTTTGTTCAAGGGTCATTATTGCCAAAAACCATAAGCTGGATAATCTGATATTTCTTCGTTCCATTTGGGCACCATGTCCAATTTGAACAAACAAGCATTAGGGAGGTCATCTCATCAACACTAGTTTCCAGTTCCCCATTTGGAATTCTTGACATATGATCGGCCAACACATGCTGTGTTCCCTTTCTTACCCCCCTGATTGTGAAGTCAAATTTCAATAGTAATAATAACCAGCATGTGATTCTTCCCATGGTGTAAGGCTTATTCACCAAGTATAATAAAGCTGGATGGTCCACAAAGAATACAAATTTGTTGGCCAATAGGTAATGTTGATACTTCTTGATAGCATAAACCATGGCCAACCCTTCTCATTCTATGATGGTATAATTCACCTCTACATCATTCAATTGGCAACTAGCGAAGCAGACTGGGTAGTCCAACTTGAACTCACCAGGTTGTGCCAATATGCATCCAATAGCAAAGTTTGAGGCATCGATGTGCACATGAAATATAAGGTCCCAGTTAAGTGGTCTCAGAATTGGCGTAGTAGCCTATGCTTGCTTCAATTTATCATATGCTTGCTTCAACTTGAACTCACCAGGCTGTGCGAATACGCATCCAATAGCAAAGTTCGAGGCATCGATGTGCACATGAAATATAAGGTCCCAGTTAGGTGGCCTCAGAATTGGCGCACTGGCTAGTGCTTGCTTCAATTTATCATATGCTTCCTAGCATTCTTCAATCCATTCAAAGACAATGAGTATCTTATATAATGGTGTGGCAATTTCAGCATAAAATATTATGAAGTGACGATAATACCCAATGTGGCCCATAAACTTTTGCACACCTTTGTAATTAGTGGGTGGGGAAAATTCCAAGATCAACCTAACTTTGCTGTCGTCAGGGGATATACCATTCTTAGAGACAATGTGTCCCAATATTACACCGTGTTTGACCCAAAATTGGCACTTTAAAGGGTTTAAGGATATACGATACAATCGACATTGCTCAAACACTTTTCTCAAGCAAGCCAAATGGTATGTCCATTGAGAGTGTGCACACAGATCATCAATGAATACCTCCAACCACTTTTGCAAAAGTAATCTTTGAAGGATGTGCACATTAATCGTTAGAATGTTGCCGGGGCATTAGCGAGACCGAAAGGAATGACTTTGTAAGAGCAAATGTCCCCCACATTGTATTGAAGTCTATCTTATGCTAGTCTTCCGGCACTATAGGCACCAGATTATAGCCTAAAAATCCATCTAGGACGCTGTAAGCTTCTTCACCAGCTACTCTCTCCAAAACGTGTTCCGTATAAGGCAATGAGTAATGATCCTTCCTAGTAGCTACATTGACCTTTTTGAGATTGACACAGACCCTAGGTTCCTGGCCACCATAGATGTGATGCAACCCCAAGGAACCCAATACATGGAATCTGGAACTGTTCCCACTACCTCTATCTGTATGGTCAATTGGTAGCCCATTGAAGAGGAATTGGAGGAGGATGTTTCTAGCATATAAGTAGGGATTTCATTCACGTGATCACGTTAACCGCGAAGTGGTAATAACACTAGTTAATAACACTCTCACACACTTGTTAATATCATAGATATTCACACAACCGGGAGAAACTTGCTATCCCGGTTTTCCCGGCGGGCTACTAGCTTGGCCCGGCGGGCCACTGTTTAGCCCGGCGGGTTACTTATCTAGCCCGGCGGGCCTTTTTTTTGCGCCAAAAACTTGGCTGTTTTGGAGGGACCTATATAAAGGGTTTCCCCTCACTTCCAAATGTGCTTTACCAAAGCACTTGGGTGGCTCACCTCAGGCTAAAAGACACAAGAGGTGAGTATAAATATTCTGGATTTTTGTTTGAAGCTTGTTAATAATATTTTGTATTTTATAAGATTTTGATTGTAAATGGTTTATCGTATTTGTTACGTGGACTAGCAATGTCTCCTCTTGGGTGGTCTACTCGAGTGCCAATTGGTCTGGGTAGGAGCTTCCCTAGAGGAGGGTATAGGTGGTGAGATGTTCGGGACATCATCTCTATCTAGGGATGGATTGCCTCAAATGCATCTCACCAAACGTTTGGTTTCTTTTGGATTGCCTCAAATGCATCTCACCAAACGTTCGGTTGCATTGGCAAGAAGTGGGTTTTAGACTTTATAATTGCATATTTTAGTTTTACTCAGGCTGTTTTGGATCTCAAATCTTGCATGATTGTTGTTTAGGTGTTACAATGGTTGCTTCTAATTGCGGCACATCAACCCAGAATAACAACAGACCATTAGAAACTAGTGGAGTTTCCTTGCAACGAGATATGACAGCACAAACTTTGAATGTTGCGTCTCAAAGTGGCAAGAGGAGGAGCGGAGGAAAATCACCGGGACCTGAATGGCAATTTGCTTCCAATCTTTCTAGATTTGTCGAATGGAAGTGTAATTTTTGTGGCTTGGTAAAATCTGGGGGTGCTCCCAGAATAAGGGAGCATTTGCTTGGCACTAGCACAAAAAATCCCGGAGGTAAATGCAAGGGTGCAGGAGCTGATGATGCTGCAAAGCGCCTTAGAGCTTTGATAAGTAAACAAGCATCACAAAACAAGAGGCCCAATCTCTATGCAAGAAATCACCAATCGCCGAATTTGGCAGCATCAAGTGGAGGGATCTCCAACCAAGGAGTGACTCCAACACATACTACTTGCCAAAATGACACCCAAGGTCCAGATGTCTCAATACCAATGGATGCATCTCTTGAGTTTCAGGTGGGTATGTCTCGTACCAGACAAACTAATCTAGTTGACAGCTTTCGTGCCACTGCTTTAGAGGATGCTCAACTTGCTTTAGCGAAAGCGATCTTCTTTACTGGTTCTTCATTGTCTATGGTCACGAAAGATTCATGGAAGATGGCTTGGAAGAAGATTGGAGAATATGGACCTGGGTTTTGTCCACCAACTTATCACCACATGCGAAATCAATTACTTGACAAGTGCTATGACAACACACGGGAAAGCGTTCAAAGACTCATAATTGACACCACAAATCAGTCTGGATGCACAATTGTCAGTGATGGTTGGTCGAATGCCCAAAGACGTCCATTGATAAATGTAATGTTGGTATGTCCTCGTGGGGAATGCTTTATCAAAGCTGTTGATAGCTCCGGGGAAATTAAATCTGGTCAATTTATCGCCGATATCATTGGTGATGCTATCGACCAAGTTGGGTCTGAAAATGTGCTTCAAGTGATTATGGATAATGCAGCTAATTGTCGAGCAGCAGGTTGTATGTTGGAATCTCGATTTTCCAATATCTATACATTTGGTTGTAACACTCATAGCCTTAACTTGGTGTTACAAGATTGGTACAAAAATGCTGATACAGAGTGGTTCAAGGAGATTATCGATAGTGCAAGTAAGATTGTCAAATTTGTGCTCAAACGGCAACGTGTTTTAGATATGTATCGTCAACGCATGGAAACTATGCTAAAGTTGCCTTGTGAAACCAGATTTTGCACTAATTTTTATATGCTTCAATCTCTCCTAAGAAATAGGAATGCAGTCATGGAAACCTTTGTGTGTGCTGGCTTCTCTGAGTGGGAGGCTGACCAGTCCGAAAAGGTTAAAGAAAAGGTGAGGTACATGCGATCTTTGATATCGGATCGTAGTTTATGGGAGGAAGCAGCAGATTGTTATCATGTTATGATGCCAGTTATGCTTGCTTTGCGCCAGTTGGATTCTAGATTGCCAAATATCGGGAAGGTTTGGATGGCGTGGTGGTCCATTCAAGAAAGCCTCGCAAACCCAGAGGAGCCCACTAAAACTGTTGTCAAGCATTGGAGTCCTCCATTCACCAGAGCAAGGAGAAATATCTTGGCCAAGTATGTAAGCGCTCGGTGGGTAGGAGCACATAGTCCATTGCATAGTGTTGCATATTGTCTTGACCCAGAATACTGGCATATGGACATGAATGCCCTAGATGAGGAGGTAATCGATGATTTCTATGATGTTGTGGAGCGATTTTATGAAGGTCCAGATGAGCAAGCAACAGCAGTAATTGAGCTAACCAAGTATAAATTGAAAGAAGGTAGATTTGCCTTGGAGTTTGTGCAAAAGCTTGCTAAGGAACAGCCTGCTTGGAAATGGTGGATGTTGAATGGGGGAAGTGTTCCAACTTTGCGACGCTTAGCTGTGAGAGTGCTTGCGCAATGTGCTTCAAATTCTAGTTCTGAACGTAATTGGAGCAGTTACAAGTATGTGCATTCTATTAGCAGAAATCGTTTATTGAGTGATAGAGCTGAGAAGTTGGTGTATATGTATTGTAATGATAAATTGGTGAAGTCAATTGAGTCAGATGATTACAACGAAGAGATGCCTAAGTGGACATATGACATTACTCAGGATGAGTATGATGCAGAAGAGAATGGAGATGTAGAGCCTAATGTCCCACATACGAGCGATAACTTGTGCTTTATTGAAGAGATAGAAGAAAACTTGCAACCCAATTTTGGTGTTAGTAAAGCCACCCGCAGATGCTCCTCACGTTTGATGTAATCATGTTAGTTTTGACACACTCCAATGTAATCCGTCTTGCAACAACTGGATATCAAACATGTTGGTGAACATTTTAGAGAGAATGGTTTTTAGTCATGTCATGTTAAACTTAGAATACGAAATCATGTTAGTTTTGACACACTCCAATGTAATCCGTCTTGCAACAACTGGATATCAAACATGTTGGTGATCAATTTAGAGAGAATGGTTTTTAGTCATGTCATGTTAAACTTAGAATACGAAATCATGTTAGTTTTGACACACTCCAATGTAATCCGTCTTGCAACAACTGGATATCAAACATGTTGGTGATCAATTTAGAGAGTATGGTTTTTAGTCATGTCATGTTAAACCTAGAATACGAAATCATGTTAGTTTTGAGACACTCCAAAGTAATCCGTCTTGCAACAACTGGATATCAAACATGTTGGTGATCAATTTAGAGAGGATGGTTTTTAGTCATGTCATGTTAAACTTAGAATACGAAATCATGTTAGTTTTGACACACTCCAATGTAATCCGTCTTGCAACAACTGGATATCAAACATGTTGGTGATCAATTTAGAGAGTATGGTTTTTAGTCATGTCATGTTAAACTTAGAATACGAAATCATGTTAGTTTTGAGACACTCCAAAGTAATCCGTCTTGCAACAACTGGATATCAAACATGTTAGTGTCAATTTAGAGAGTATGGTTTTTAGTCATGTCATGTTAAACTTAGAATACGAAATCATGTTAGTTTTGACACACTCCAAAGTAATCTGTGTGCATGTGTTTGTGTGTGTGCGAGAGAGAGAGAGAGAGAGAGAGAGAGAGAGAGATAGAGAGAGAGCATTGGAAATCTTTTGAACAAAGTTGCCGAATCTTGTTAAATTCCAGGGTTGCGTTTAAGAGAGAGATAAGTTTAAATGCGGCTCTAACTCGTCCATGTGTCGTGCATTGGTCAACCGATCATAGTCGGCACCCAATTTAAAACATATATACAAATTTTTGTGAAATTCTTTGCCGCACAAAGCACACGTAGTACTGTTGACCATGTTGCAAAAGACAGGTCAAGTGGTACATGTGCCCACATGGGACAGTGTAGTGGCCAGACCATGAGTGAAAGAAACTATAACAAATAGGGCATGGTCCGCCACTTTCGTGCCCATGTAGAGGTGGTTGCTCCAAACTATTCGGGTGTTCAAATGCCGTCATAGGAGAGTTTGCATGGCCTTGCTCCTCCATTTGCGTTATGCGTCTCTTCAAGAGCTTGTTCTCTCTTAGTATATCTCTAGCGCTTGAACTTTCAGGTGCTTGCCCGCGCTCTAGTGCTGCTTTCGTCTGTTGAGGGCCTTGGGTGCCTCTAATTTGGTTGATTTGAGTTTGAAGCTCATCAACCGTGTGATGAACTTCCATTGAGGCTCCAAGAATGGCCAGTTGCAACTCATCTCGAGGCATAGTGATTGACTCACTCCGAATGTCTTCCACATGTAGATGAGGAGGTCGAGAGCTAAAGTCTACAACTGAATTCTGCACAAATTGTGCATATAGCATTTTAGCAAACCAGAGGGGACAGTCACCGTGATGCATGGGTTGGGCCATGACATCCACAAAAATGCGCTCCGCATGCTCGATAATTAATGGAACACTACATTGTGTTATCTTCAAGCGCCCTTTTTTTATGGCATCATTGGAGACGTCAGGCCAGATGCTCTTGACCATCTCTTTGGACACATTCTTATTTACTTGGGCATACTGTAATCCATGGGCCGGTGCCCATTTGGAGGTGCGTCCGGCAATACGTGCCGCATCATTCACAGTGCCAGTGCCCGAGATTTGCTTTAAGCATTCAAATGCCTTCTTTGCGGCTTCATTATTATCAGCCATCTGAGAAAAAGTATGTATACACTTTCAGTTTATAGAATCAATGTTAATTTAGGAATAGCTTTAAATTTATTTTCAGATGTTAGGTATAAGTTTATAAAATCAATGTTTATTTACTGCAAACTTGTTATTTTCAAATACTCAGAGAGAGAGAGAGAGAGAGAGAGAGAGAGAGAGAGAGAGAGAGAGAGAGAGAGAGAGAGAGAGAGAGAGAGAGAGAGAGAGAGAGAGAGTTGGGATCAAAATAATATTTAACAATTGGGACCAAAATAGTGTCAGTCGATTAAAGGCAGGTCATGGAATAGATAGCCATTGACCAAAACATATCATTTACAAGAGGCTTTATAATAAGAGTGGTGTCATCTCAGATAGTGGACGTAAGCATGCAGCAGGTGACACTTCCAAATTCTTTAATTGCTCCTCAAAATCTGCCATGGTCTTCCTATCTTCCTTTGATGGCGTCATATAGGCAGTCGTCCATTCCTTAATCAAATTTGTGTGGATGGCAGTTTTACCCACCCACGGCACTTTGGTCATTTCTGCAAACTCAGCACAAAATAATGTAAACTTTTCAATCACCCAAGCCAAGCAGAAGACATCTGATGCCTTGCTCCATGGACAAGGGGACCTTACATCTGCGAGCTCAGGGGCTCTCCAGGGGCGTTGATCGTGCTCTGCTTTGTTGGCGATATTTGTGGGTTTGAACTCAATCCCATCCCTCAATGCAAGACCCCAGTCAATGATGCCTACCCGTGGCACCCCTTCTTTGGTGAAATCTATCATTATATTCCAGGGGTGGCAATCATTGTGGATGATCCCTTCAGCATGTGCAAAGGCCATGGTATTCACAAGGGCACAGATAAGCTCGGGAGCATGAAAAATCAAAGACTTGTATCGCTCCATTTCATGAGGAGCCACTTGTTTTTTCTTGTATCTGTTGCCTTTGCCTGCAGCAAGCATGGAACTGAGGGTCCCCTTAGGAGGCGGAACACACTCCATTATATCTCCAAGACTTCCCCCATTAAAGAGGGGGAAGAGCAGTATCCATGGCTCCTTCCTTGTGTGCCCAATGGCGCGCACTATGCCCCTGTGGGTTAGGTCGATTGAAGCCTCCTGAGCAAAAGACTTCAATTGAGCCCTTCGGCTACCAAGGAATTGCTTTGCACAATAAGAAATGCCTTCTGGAAACCAGGAGACACCTTGAATATGGCATTTATGTACAACGCCGTACGATCCAGAGCCCATCTTCTTTTCTGTGATTATGGCCTCTGCAGGCAACCCAATTGTCATGCTGCAGTTAGTATTATGCTTTGTGCGCTGCAAGTGGGTGCCTTTAGAGACCTCACGTGCACCAGATGATAAATCTTCTTGTTCATCAGCAGGCCGGTCCAGCTCTTTGCGAGCTCTCTTGCTCAGGATAGCTTGGGTGTCTATGGCCTTTGCACGCTTGGACCTCTCTTTCTCTACCTTCCATTTTGTGTGGAAGTGCTCCAGCTTGGATTCATTTGTTTCCGCTGGTCTGTCGTCACCTAGGTCAACAGCGCATCTAGGCATGTTGCCCACAATGCTAGTAACAAAATGCTTGATGGCTGCTCCATCAGCACCCACATGGATATTTTTCACTGCGCGGACAACCTCACCTAATATTTGCTCAAATCGATTCCTATCAGACACAATACCCTCGATGTGATTAGGTGACAAGCAACTAATGAGGGTAACGAGTTTGATACGAATTGATTTCTTGATTTCAGGAGTAAGTGCAAGCGTCGCCATCAATCTGCACAATATAATTGACAAATAGTTGCAACATTTATAACCACAAAAAATGCTATTTGTAAGCTAACTAAGAGATTTCTACATCCAACACACTTATGACTCATGTCATGCAAACTAAATAATCACATTCATCGTCAAAAACAAACACAAAACACAAGTTTACGACTTAACTTGACATCAGCAGACCTAGTCAGTATACCGACCATCTGCAGATATCGCATTAAGATGAAAACTATGGCACAAGTTAAATGCTTTGACACATCGTCAGCAGACCTAGTCAGTATACCGACCATCTGCAGATGACTTGGCAAACCAAATAACAAAAACAAACTTCACCACATAGCTTGGTGTCAGCAGACCTAGTCAGTAAACCGACCATCTGCAGATACCATACTAAGTAGCAAAGCATCACACATGTCAAATGCTACGAGCGCACATCAGCAGACCTAGCCAGTAAACCGGCCATCTGCAGCGGGCTCTCAAAGCATTTAACAAAAACAAAGCCGCATTGTAACTTGGTAACTGCAAACCTAGTCAGTAAACCGACCATTTGCAGATACCGTGCCACAACGAAAACTTCTACATAAGTTAAATATTAAGAGTGCACATCAGCAGACCTAGCCAATCACTCGGCCATCTGCAGCGGGCCTCTTAACATTTAACGACACATGCACATGCATCACAAACAACGTTAAACTTAAGCGTATGCAAAAAATTAAATGACACCAACACTTTCAACTTAAAAATTACCTTAAATTGATCACACTAGCACCACTGACACCAAGTACAAGGAAGATTCTGTGAACAGTGACCCCCTGGACCACCCTTTTATACTACAATATAGCCCGCCGGGCCGGGAGGCGGGCCCGGCGGGCTTCTGCGCGCCCGGCGGGCCAGACTTGTAGCCCGGCGGGCCAATTGTGGGTTACCAGGTCATCCCACCCTCTAGGATTTGAGAACTGTGAATTTTGTGAACATTGAGATTTGTGAACAATAGCTGTGATCACAAGAAAAAAGGCTGTGATCACGTGAATATGAAATCCCTGCATATAAGGGACTAGATCACAAGGCCGTATCAGTGCCCAACGCCATAGAAGATGGTGAAAGTGAAACGATATATCGCTCGACTAAATGCCTTGCTCTACAAAGAAAACCCACAGATGCCCAGTGGCTGAGATACCTCAAAGCTACTAAGGTACACGACGAGTTTTCTAAGAATTGGGGTGAGGAATTAAGAAAGATATCCCTTGAAGGGAAACACAGGAAGGAGTTACCCTTTGAGAACTGGAAACGCCTAAGCTTACGAAAGCTGGGCGTCAAAAACGAAACAAAGCTTTGGTAGAAGTCGAGCGAGAGGCTAAGAGGGTGATGGCTAAAACAAAAAGTGAGGATGAGGAGCAAAAAGAGTTAAGGAAGATGGGTTATCCATATTATACGATGGCCCAGCTGAAGTCAAGGAAATTGATATTGCAGAACGAAGAGAGGAAACCAAACTTGTTTATATCACTAAGGACTTGACTCCGGCTGAAGAAAAGGAGCTTGTTGCTCTCCTTAAGAAGTTTAAGGATTGTTTCACATGGAACTACAAAGAGATGAAGGGTGTACCACCTGAAGTGGTGCAACACACGATCCCAATCATGGACGGATTAAGACCAACCAAGCAAAAACCATACCAGACAAATTCTAAATATGTGGCAATTGTAAAGGAGGAAATTGATAAGCTCATTGTTGCTATGGATTTCATCTATAAGATAGAACATACGGATTGGTTGTCACCAATCCTAATAGTGCCAAAGAAGAATGGGAGATGTTGACCCCCGCCCCACCATCTAGCATAACCAGAGCTTGGTATCCATTATGATGAATTGGGATTGTAGCATTAGTGTCGTCACTTTCGTAATAACGCCCCAATTTATTAACTGGTATTTTGACAACTCTGGGTGTTCTTTCCCTTGCATGTTTTAAGATTCTTTCTGCTAGAGGTGATTGAATCTCCTCTGCTAGAGGTGACTGAATCTCCTCTACAGTGTCTGTTGGCCTTAGTCTACCCTCTACCCATTCTTTTATGTCTGCCCACAATGTTGGTGAACTGCGTAGCAGTTGTCCCAATGGCATTTGCACGGAAGTGGACAATACAATTGCAAGACTGCCTATGTCTCTGGGCTCTCTAGCAAATGAGGGTTCCTTCCATGTGTGTGTCTCATATCCATCCCTAGGGAATGATTTAATGGACTCATCCTGCGCAACCTCCTCAAACATTCTTGACATCAGATTTCCTTGAGATCCCTTTTCCAACTCTTCTGGAATTGGAGTAGGTATGTCCAATTCTCTTTCCCTTGTCGGTTCGTTTATACATTGTATCCTTGGCCCGGTTAGCCCATGATTTGGCTTCATGAAGGTGTTGACACTCTTTTACCATAGCCCTAGCTTCTTCAAGCTTCCTTATCTCTTCTTCAGCATTTGGGTACCAACTCACTTAGGGGTTGATGGTCTTTCACCTTGTGCTTCTTAGTCAGGCTCATTTGGTTTGAGCGCTTGATTCCTCTCTTCTCTTGATTGAGTGGATCCAGTGTCGATCGTATCTTCTTTAGATCCATCCTAAATTGTGACTCTGGTGTCACCTTTACCCACTTTTTTCACCCTCCTACTCCTACCAGTTCTAGAAGTGGTTGCATTTGATGGTTCTTCCCTTTGTCCCCTAGTTGGGCTGGGCTCCTGTCAAGACATTTAGTGGTGTGATGTTTCTAGGTTGCACACTTATGGTCCGCACAATCATGCCTAGTTAGAAGTGGAAGCAGAAGCACTTGCGCGGTATGGACAATCTTTGATCAAATGATCAATCCCACATGTAGTACAAGTGAGTACTGGCATGTCATTAGGTGGTGCAGTCAATTGTTGAGGCTGATGCGTATGAACCACATTCTTGTTAGGACATTCAGCGATTCGATGTGGTCTACTGTGACCAAAACATTGTAGTGGCCCTCTCCTCATATTTACTTCATGTCTTTACCTTTCCACTGTACCATGGTTTGAAACACAAGTATTGGCGTGTTATTCTGTAAGATATAAAATTCTAGTGTAATCTCTGTGCAGCTTCCTCGTAGTAATCACAATTGATTTCTACTTCACGTACCATTTCCATATCCTCTGATATGGCTCCTCAATCAATACTTGGTTGATTTTAGCATATGGTGGTTGTGGTTGTAGAATAGGTGGCGCAGAGGTGAAGTGTCATGTACTCGAAACATCCCCCTAGGTAAATAGGAAGGGTTTGACTATCCTGCAAGCTGCAAATGATTTGCACGGGTGGTACTGGTCAGGCCAGTGGTGCTCTAGGTACCGACAGCTATGCTACAGTTTGAAACCTTGGATACCTGCACATGGAGGTGTCATGATTCCCTAATTTTACACAATGCAGCCTTGCTCTTAACTGTGGGCATTCAGTGGTAGTGTGATTCAATCTGCACATAGAACACCACACCAAATCTCTCCGAGGGTAAGGATGGGTATGCCCATGCCTAGATGTTTCTCTTTCATCCTTCACCTTCAATTTGTCTAGTATGGCAGTACTGAGTCATCCACAGTCATGTTCCCAACTTGCTTGCTCCAAGTTCCAGTCTCTTGGTGACTCGAAACTTGCGAAGTCGTTCTGCCGAAGATATTTCGACATCTTTTGGTTGTGGCAATTCCAGCATATTGTCTTCATATTCAATTGCTAGCTTACAACATGCATCCAGAGGAGCCAGTCGGGCTAACATTAGATAATCATGCATTTTGTGGTCTCGGACTCCTCTCTGGAAGCATGGCAATAACTGATCATCAGTTAGCCTATCTTGTAGTTTGCATCTTGAATTCGAGTGCTTTAGCTGTTGGGACACATAGTCTTGCCATCGACTTAATTTCTTTCTATTTAATGTTATGTAGTTGTGCCACATGACTCCATCTGTTCTCGCCACTTCTAGAGCGAAGCTTGGCACAAACACATTCTTGAGCCACGTAAAATTGATCTTATCTTCTGGCTTGAGGGTTTGGAACCATTGATGAGCTTTTCCTTCTAGGGTCAGTGAGAAGGCATGAATCATGGTTACATCACTTACAGGCCTGCAAGTTTCACATGTGGACTCAAAGATCTCTACATGTCGGATCGGATCCCCATCTCCAAAGAACTTTTGTATAATCTTTGAAATGATGTGTGGCTTCATTTGGGATGGTCTAGATTCTAAAGAAGTGCCTAGTTCCTTGACCATTCCTCGGCCCATTTCCACAGCCATATTCAACAAATCCGTCCTTGTGGCCGCATTAAGATCTACTTTCGCTCTTTGAGAAGCTACTCCCCCCTACCTAGACCTCGTCCTCTTCCAACATTGGCTCTTCTAGGCATTTCTAGTCTATAGGATAGTCTGTCCACTTCATTCTAGACTGGCTCATTAGCAGCGTCCGTATGCCTTTGTAGAATCAAGAGCTCCATGTCCTGTAAGAACGTGGGATGATTGATCACTTGCTCGATGTCTTTCTTGGTGTACAAGAAGTCTTCTACTTCATCCGTTTTCCTCGGTAGATTATCCCCTTCATCATCCTAGTTTACGAACACATCCTCCACTCTTGGATCTTCAGTAATGGGCTCTAAGTTTGGAATTTCTCCCTCACTCCTGCCCATAAGCATTTCTAGCTCTTTGTCACGTGATTGAAATAGGTTCACATTTCCCATCTCCTTTTGTTTGGTCCTAGCTCTTTGAGTATCAAGCTCTTGTTTCCTTAAGCTCAATTCTCGTAACTATCATTCTACTTCAATCCTTTTTAGATCTAATTCTACTTCCTCTAAGGTTGGGAAGAATACTTGACCTATCCTGGCTACACTTTCCAAGTCTCTTCTCATTCCGGGGTGCTAGTGTTAGACAACCTAGAACTTGAAGGTTGGGTTGGTAATTCTTGCCTTGGAACAAGTCCAGTGCTGGTTGACGAACCCATGCCCGCAGATTGCGCTTCCTCATCGTTACTGGTTTGGGGGGCGGAAAATTCCCGGGCTATATCAATGATACCACTAGATATGGTAGGGGAGGGTGGTTTCTCCTCTTCCCCAAACCCAGAGAATCGTAGCCCTTCTTCCATGGATTCTTCACTACTTGTCTCGACGGTGGTTAGATTCCTTAAGACACTCAATTGAGTGCTCACTGAGTGGCCTCAACCCACACTCTTTTGATAGGAAGATCCTGGGTAATTTGATGCACTGTTGTCTCAGGAGTGAGGTTATCTCTCCAATGAGGTTTCCAAACCTCAAGTGCATGTGACTATGATTTGATATGCTAATTTTCTACCCTAATTGAATTTTAGTATGATACTATTGATTTGTTTTCTAAGGCCATGAGAATGTAGATAACAGTTTACGGCATGAGAAGTCAGAGAACCATTCACATCGTGAAATGGTAAACCGTTTACGCCATGAACTAATTTCTGTACTTTCACGTGCTCCAAATTTTACTTCGGACTCAGAAATCAACGTTACCTTGTTATAATTTTTATTGGTCTCAAGAACTTTCCTAACCTTAATCTGACTATACCAGGTTCATGAACTACATTTGGTTAAGTCATGAAACTGCAGAAACAGTTCACGTCGTGAAATGTAAATCGTTCACATCGTGAACTATTTAGTGTTTCATGTCGTGAAGCAATTTTTGCTCGTTCATGGATCATAATTTTGTCAAACCTGTGGTGTCAGAGATATCAAGATAAGATGACCTATTTTTAGTAAGGTAATCTCGTGAATTGTGACGCTAATTGCGGTGATGTTTTTGGGAGCGTTTCATGCCATGAGATTGTAGGAAGTAGTTCACATCATGAAATGTTTTCCTGCAATTTCACGTGGAAAATTCGTGCGTCAACAGAAAGGAGTTTGGGTGCAAATTACCTATCTAGATACTTCCAAAATGATTGTACTGGGCATAAAGAATGTAATAAGAGTTCAAAACACAACCTATGGCTCCTTATTTTTGTGATTTTTATGGATTTTTTCAAAGAAACAAAAACAGAGTATCACCCTGCTCATTCACATTCACGACTTTAGCGATACAAACATCAAAATTAAAAAGAAAAAATAGTGGAGCTTTCCTCTAAGGTCACTCCAATGCACACCCACACAACAAAAACAACCAATTTCTCACAAACTTTCACTTCCACTCAAATCTTATCCATTCATTCCATACACAATGCACTACTACCAGAATACAAAGGCAATGATGAAACTTATGTAATGGGAGCGGAAACTCAAAGAGGATGGAAGAAACAAAGGTGTTTCCCCAGCACCAGCGCCAAAAATGTTATGGGCTACCACACCTCCAAGAAGGAACTCAATGCATTCACCTTTGGAAGAAGCCATAGAACACAACTGTCGTAGGGCAATTACAAATGCTTCGTAGGGCACTTATCAATGCTTCGAGCTCGTGTCTCTTGAGGTCTCCAAGCTCAATTGAGAAGCTCTAATCCTCCAAGCTCCACCTTCACGCTGTCACCGTAGAGTCACTCACACCACCACACAAGGCAATCAATGTCTCTCACGGTTCCACACAAGCATACAAGCATACAAGTATAGATAAGGCACATGTGCTAGAGTACTCTCTCTCAAGACAAAAGCAAGAACTCTCATAGCACAAAGGGGGATTGTATCCATTCATTATGAGAAAATGCCTTATATACAATTGGCCCTTATTCACACGTGGGCACCCAAAACTTATTAACTAAGGCCTTGGGTGGCCAATATCTCATAATGTACAACTTTTATAGTGTCTTTGCATGACACTTATTAATGTCCTCAAATGGAGGAGCATATTCATTAATCCAAAATGGGATTAACACCGAGTCCTCCTACTAAAGAGAAACATAGGTGGGATTCTTGTGATGCCCAAGCAATGTCCATGATCACTCGCTCAATCAAGTGATTCATCATACCTCACATTCAATCTTGCAGTTCTACTTTAGTTCCTATAGAGCTGCCTGGGTGATTCTCGAGACAATGTTCCAATCCTGTAATGAAGCATGTGTCATGTACCTGATGCAAGAGCTGGACAACTTGACCATGAATGAGGGTGATTCCATTGTAGATCACCTTACCAAGATAATAGATCTAAAAGAACAGTTGTTGTGAACGCGGGTGATTCCATCGCAAATCACCTTACCAAGGCAACTAACCTAAAAGAACAACTGTTGTGAAAGACGTAAAGAGGGGGCTGTGACCATCATAGCTCAAGTTTTACTCTTGTTTCTCACTTTTGGTAATATTAAAATAGTGCCTGAGTGGGTGGATGTAGCCCATGTGTTGCTTTATTCCCTTTGATTAGATTTGTGAAATTACCTCAACGTAGAGTTGCTTTTGCTTGCTCCAGGCTCTAAAGGTTGTAGAGTGATGTGTGACGATGAGTTTTGGAAGCACTTTATTGTCTTCAAGTTTGAAGTAGTAGGCGGTGGACTTGAGGAAGATGTTGTTGATATCATGATGGGTTCTTGTGGTACTACATCTTGTTTAGATGTATGTTCTAATAATGCCACTTGGTGGAAGGGATGGGGATGAAGATTTATGTTAGAAGCTTAGCCCACTTTCAGGAGGCGTTGAGGGCAAATTTAGATGTTATTTTCCCTTACCTTGCACATTGCAAGCAAGTTCTTGTGTCTTTCCCAATCATAGCAAGGAGAGGTTCTTATTTGGCACATTACAAGCACGTTCTTGTGTCTTCCTCCCCAATTTGCGAGGAGAGGTTCTTATGGTTTGCTTACTCTTCCTTTGGCTGCTACACCATTTGGTTTGACAACATAGATTTTTGCAAGGCTTGTGTGGATGGTGATGGCTTTAAGGCCTTATTCTTGAGAACTAAAATGATTGAATTGCCATCATAGAAGTCTTGAGGTTCTGAGATATTTTAGGGCAACCATTGTGGCATGTGAAGAGGGTTCTTTGCTGGCGAGGTTTCTTAGCCTTAATTTGGTTCTTTAATTACACCTATAGGGACCATATGAATCTTGCACACCAAGGAGCTAGTTGTAGTTGAATGATTTTGATGAAACATCCTAAGCTTTAAACACTTGGCTTATCGATCATATATGGACATTGGTTTGTGCAAAACCCAGAGAGGATCGCCTAGGGAAACCCACATCTCCCATGACAAGAGGTGTGTTGAGTAGAGCTTCCTTCTTTTCATGATGCAAAGTTTAGGCAAATACTAATATGTTAGGTTCTTAGAGTGGTGTCAAGGTTCTATGTGAGAGGGTTGGCCTAGGGAAACCCACATCTCCCATGAGAAGAGGTGTGCTTGTAGAGCTCTCCTTCTTTTCATGATGGAAAGTCTAGGCAAATCCTAATATGTTAGGTTCTTAGAGTGGTGTCAAGGTTCTCTTGTGAGAGGGCACTCAATGTGGTAAGGGGATTGCCATCAAGTGAACAAATTGTGAGTACTTGTTGCCTTGTGGGTTAAGGAAATGGGAGGACATCAATTGCTCCTAAGAGGCACATCCAATTTGCCTCTTCTTGCAGATTAGGATTGGGGGAATACATTTCCTCTTCTAGATCACTTTCCAATTGCCTGTCAAGTCCAACAAACATAAAGAGAAGTGGTTTGTACAATTGTGTGTCAAAGGTGGTGGCTTGCACATCTCTATTCATGGGGTGTGCTATCTTGTGCATATGATTTGGTCTTAGTAGCTTTGATCTTGATCTCAAGACTGAACCCTAATATAGAACCCTAATCTCTATACAAGAAAGAAAACCCACTCAAACATAAGAGCATGCTTACACTAAATCAAGAACTTCAACATCCTCACCTTCACTCTCATTTTCCATTGTTTTAAGAATGACAATAAGAAAAGAGAAAGAAAGAAAGAAGAAGGAGGCACCTAAAAGAAGCATGCACTCCTCCAACCACCCACACCTTTTCTTTATTCAAGTAACGGTTATATTACATATTGTATTCCTAAGGTCTAAAGAGGCCTTATTTAAATGTGTCAAAAGCCTAAAGGTCCTATGCTTTCGTAGAATGTGAGAGTGACTTTTGTGAATTGGCTTTGACATGTGCTAAATAGGGGCCTACAATGAGTAAAAAAAGAAAATCAATGAATTAATGGACCTGGCTTCTCAGTAAATTCAAATGTTTGCAAAGGTTGTAAGAAATGTTCGCAAAGGTTGTAAGGTGATTTGAATTAGTGTTTTTTTTAATTGTAAGAAATGTTTGTAACCCTGAATCAGCTCACTCCTCCCCTCTTTTTTCTCTTTCTGGCTGCATGGCAAAACACCCATCCCCCCTTCTTTCTCTTTCTGGCTGCATGGCAAAACACCCATTCTTTGTGGCGATGCTGGCCTCATCAGCGATGTGGCTCGCCCATCTCTCGTTTCTTCGTGGGGGCGATGGGCCTTGGGGCGAGCAGATGCGTCTTCTTAGATATGAATGTGGAGTTTGCAGGCCTGCCGCTCAGCAATTCAGTTCTTGCAGAGAAGTTTTTGGTGCCAATTGCTGCGGTGATCAGGACCTGCATGTCGTGGCCATTTCCGTCGCTCCCTGCCGTCAGTTTCTTTGAAACCATGTCGTGGAGCCCCATGCCAATGGTCCATTCCTTCCTCAACTCTCTCCAACCGAGCACTAGCTTGTCTCTCTTGCGGAGAAGAGCAGATGCCTGCATTAGCAAAGTTGAGGGCATGTCTCCATGTAAATCAAAGTAGATGAGATCTCTCCGCAGAGTTCATTGATCTCTCTCTCTCTCTCTCGCTTTCTCTCAGTGAAACCCTAATCGACGAGGTCTTGTGGGCTCTCTTGTATGTTTCTCTCAATTTTGAATCCATGGGAATTTTTGTCATGAAAAATAAAAAAAAATCTGTATGGTTTTATTTTTGTATTCCTCTTTCTAAATTACATGACAACAAAATCAAAAGTCCTCTATACAAAGCCAAGAAGAGTAGGAAAAAGCTAAAGTGAAGATTGACTGGCAAGATGGTATCTTTGTAAAAGAGGAAGGTATCAATACATTGTAAGACACACTCTAAGAAGTGCTACAAACTATTCTCTAGGAGTTGTATGATATATAAGCTAGTGGGAAGGAAGGCATGAACTTTAATCAACAAGGATGTCAGTAAAAAGAAAGCTGAGGTGATGTAAAGGTTGATGCATAACCAACTAAAGAATCAAGATGTAAAGCCAAGGTGATGTAAATCCTGATGCATAAGCAACTAAGGAATCAAGAATTACATTCAATAGGGCTAAAGCAAAGATGACTATAGACTACCAGTTACGTAGGGTGCATGAGAACATGGGAGTCCTAGTGTAGTTATCCCACTAGTGGAATAAGGTCAATAGGGTGTAGAATAGTAGAAGTCAAGTCCTAGTGTAGTTGTCCCACAGTGGAATAGGGTGGAAGCAGGTCGATAGATTATAGAATATACTAGAAGTCAAGTCTTAGTGTAGTTATACCGGTGGTGGAATAGGGTGGAAGAAGGTTAATAGGGTGTATAGAATAGTAGAAGTGAAGTCCTAGTGTAGTTGTCCCACCAGTGGAAGAGGGTAGACGCAAGTTAATAGATTGTAGAATATAGTAGAAGTCTATTCAACTTTTGTACAAAGTCCTGATGAATATAATGGATAGCTATAAGTAGGAAGGCTCGAAAAGCTCCATACTTGACATCTTTAAAGAGGATTCCTTTCGTAGTTTTTAGGGTTCGTCTTTTTCAATTGTCAATATCATTAATCTACTTCATTGTAATTTGAGTGATTCACAAGATACAAATGTACACATCTTAATTTTTAGGGTTTGTCTTTTTCAATTGTTAATCTACTTCAATATCATCTGAGTGAATTCAACAATTCATTGGATATAGCTATACATATCTCTTCATAATTCAATGTAGTCATTTAAATGCAAACAATGTTTTGTACCTTCCCCGCATTGGTTTACTTACTAATGAACTAGTTATGAGTATCCTAATAAGTAGTGGTGGACAATTAACTACTTACTACCTATAAATCTATGGATAATTAACTATTTATATATGAGTATCCTAATTGTAGATCCTTTAGTCACATCCATGATTTCTTTTTTCTTTATCAGCACTCACTTCCTAGCTGGCAATCTTGGGCCCAATTTAGACAACCACGTGCAATGAAATGGATATATCAATTTTACAACCAAGCGTATAAATGCTATCAAAATGGTTCTCAAACATCAACTGTAACGATGAAATTACATGTGAAATAAGCCTAAATAATAATGCCAAATATGTATGGGTATCAGCAGTGGTGAAGTGTCCTCGCGAGCCAAGTTAAATAACCACCACCAATCAATCAATATATACTGATGATGATGAAGGCGATGATTTTGTATGTATGTATGTGTAGGCATTTTGATGACAACGTTTCTACCTTTGCTAAGCGAAGCTTCAGCACAGGATTTATTCCAGAAATGTCTCAACAAAGTAGCATACTAGCCATGCTACGCCAATTAGGTGGAGGAGCTCGGGTCATGATATATATATATATATATATATTTTGGCGCAATGCATGTATTGGTCATGGAATCTTAATCTTGGCGCATGGGAGCCAACAAGAGCATGCATGCATGTGGCTAGAAGCGATCAAAGCAGATACTAGAGGTGACGGCGGCGATAATTAGGGCTTGAGATGGCAGCAGTCAGCCAGTATACTATTATCTGTTGGCTCAAAAATCAAAATTTGCAAACCTTAAAGAGGCCAACAACAAACATGCTTTGTTTATTGAACCTACAAAATGGAAACAGGGGAACAAATTTCAACACTTCTGCAGCAGCAGAACTTGATGCGATTCAGAGCAAATCAATCGTTTCTCTCGTAAACGCACAAATACAGAACAAGGTGGTCGTTTGAAATATTCTTCTTGTTCATCATGCGAAGCCGCGAGAGAGCATCATTTTCTTCATCCATGCACTCTGACCTTGGGAGCATCAACACTGCACATTTTTTACTTAATAAAAAAGGTTATGAAGTGTACTGCTTCTTTAGCAAGGGCTCATGTGCTTCTCTCACTTCCTTGTCTCGAGAGCAGGCTTTAAATTTGGCACCTAAGTCTAGGTGCCATAGAAAATCTAGTGGCACTTTTGCCATCAACCATGGGTGTCAAAATGTCACCTTTGGCTAAAATTTTGAGTGCCTCTTTTAATAACAAACCACTTTACTTTGAGTAATGAAAACATATTAGTTTTGTAAGTGCATTAAGCTTTCAAAATTCAAAAGACGTCTTCTCATCACACAAAATACATTATAGCAAGAGAATTTTTAAAAGCATCATAAATTATTGAAGACTTTCAAGTTATTCCAATCAAAAGCATCATAATTCAATCATTCTTCTTGCTTTCACAAGCTCCCAAGCTTCATAAACTGCTGCCCAATCAATGCTATCAATTCCATGACCAAGAAGTGAGAGCCTCATTAAAGCCTCAAGCGTCTTGACATTGAGTAGCTGACGTCGATCGTTTTTTATTATGTTTTGTTTCGAAAATCCTCTTTCGCACGACACTGATGACGTAGGGATTACAAGAACAGCTTGCCATAGTTTCATCATGTTTGGAAATGTGTTATGCCAATCCAGATTTGATGAAAATACTCGCCAAGCATCCTTCATCTGCATGCCTTCACATCCCCAATAGAGAGTGTCTGAAAAAGCAAGAAGCTCATCCCTACAACCTTGATTGTTGATGATGGGATGGTCATTGAAATTGTCCAACAATCTATTTAACCATCATGTAATCCTGGGCTCTCTCTCCTTTTCATCATTTGTGAGGACTAAAGAGTTTGCAAGCATTGAAGAAATAAACATCAGGGAACCGATCATTTACACAATCTATGACCTTTTGAACAAATGCTTTTGCAAGCATCACATAACTTTCAACATCACCTCCTTCATTATCTAAGGGTATGCCAGCTTTATCCTTGCTTGGAATACTTGTGAATAGCAGCTCATGCACAAATTCTTCTCCGTCTTCATTGACATGCCGCATCCTACCATTTTCAACTTGAAGCATAAATTTCTTCAAGAACAAAGTACCTTTACCAAATTCCTCTTGAAGAAACTTTCTCTTCAGTGATCCAAGTGTTACTTCGATGTCAGTATGTCTGCCAACTCCTCTTGGAACTTTTTGTTAAGAATGTTTAAGTCATGTAGAACATCTGCAAGTAGGTAGATGCAAAATAGAACCTTATATACACACAACTTAGCATACCATCTTGGAGCACCCTCCTCCCAAAAGCTCATGATAGCTGGCATTAACTTGGTAAGTCTCTACATCACACTCCCTCTTGCAAGCCAACGAATATCATGAATTTGCAAGACCTCCAAGACTTGCAAATTCATATCCTGTAGCAGATTCTGAAATTTGGAATGGCGCAAACTAGAAGCATTGATCCAAGAATAGATTTTGTTTGCAATCTTGTCAATATAAGAGAGACAAGGAAAACATTTTGATGCATCCAAAACAGCAAGAGCTTCCCTGTGGGCAATGCAGTGAACATTAATGAGGCATGGTACTTCTCTTTTGAGTTTGGCAACGAGTCCATCATGTCGTCCAAGCATAGAGCTATCACCATCTGTAGCTATTCCAATTAGTCGTTGTTGTTAAGGCCAATTTGGGTCATCACTTCCATAATGGCATCAAATTTTGTTTGTGCAGTCCCATCAAAAACAACAATGAGGTTTCCAAACTCAATGTTGCATACACCCATTCCTTTTGATGAAAGAAAAGAAATATAGATGATCAAGTGTTTCTCTAAAGCTCTATCAGTAGATTCATCTACCATTAAAGCATAAAAAGGACTCTCCAATAGTTCTTCAAGTTGTACTTTGTAAAGATATTGTGATATAGAGAATAAAAATTCCTTTCCAGCCATCATATTTGTGTAAGATGAGTAATCGTGTGTTGAAGAGGCATACCTTCCACCTTTAAAGTATAAGCTAGTTGGCACACCTTTTCAAACTTTCTGATTGCAATTGGAGGCTCGGCTTTGTCGTCGACACTCCATCAACTTTCAAATGTGTTCATGGCTCTTCTCCGTTGTAGGGACATCTTTGTATAGTTAAGTGTGGGAATAATGATGAATCCATCGTCATTTCATATTTTAGGGCTTTATTGCATGCCAAATTTATGTGGCTTGGCAATTTATTATATTAACACTTCATGTAAAAATATGCTCTACGCAAAAGCAAAGTGTAGGGCCAAGGATAGTTCACATTATTATATTGAGGAACTAAGGTTTGACAACCTTAACGTATGTAAGACATGAAGGTGTGCATGAGTATGGGTGTGATGGTTGGTGGAACTGCCTCTTCAAGTTCTCCTTTATCACACAAGCACGGATCTCTCACATTCTTGGTGGAAATGTTGTGGCTTTTTAAAAATTTGTTGGCTATTTTCAATGGAGATTGACGGAGATGGCGATGATGATGAAGGCGACAATTTGTATGCATGCTTGGAGGTTTTGATGAGGAGGAAGTGAAGCTTCAACATAGAATTTGTGAGAGATTTCTCCTTGTACTAAGATCCTATCAAGAATAGCTCTTCTTCTTGTTACAACGTATATTTCCCCATGGGCATCAACTCAGATTTTCCTCTGAGTGGTGCATCTGATTTTATAGGTAAGGCTTTGAGGCCTAGCTAAGTGACTTCCACTTTTCAAAAAGTGCTAAAGTGGTTGCTTTTATCCAATTGAGATTCAATAGAATGAGATGCCTTGGGTGTTGATGGTAAGGTGGGTTTCCATTGTAGTTTAGATGTGTGCAAGGGTTTTTATACTCCCTTAGTCATTTGGCGAGTGATCCCATGGAACCTTAAGCCTTGGATGGTGACTAGATTGTCGCCTGACATTTCTTCTTACCCTTCTTGGGAGGTTTGCCACTAGTTTGAATTGGTTTTCCCTTGGTAACTATAGCCTCAAGATTTTTGTACTTACTTTCCTTAGGTTATGAGGGTTGTGTGGAGAATTCGATTTGGTTTAGCTTTTGTTTACAGTATGCTCCTATGCGTCCTTTGTTTAATGGCATGTTCGTTCACCCACTAAGAAGTTGCATGTGCACCCTTTTGTTTGCTCCTCTCACATTTGCGAGGGTTGTGTGGAGAGTTTGATTTGGTTTAGCTTTCACAATGCCATGCTCCTTCACCCCCATTAAGAAGTTGCATGTGCGCTAACTTGCCAAGTTCCTTTAGCTGTGCTTACAATTACAAGCAAATTTTGTTTGCTCCTCTCACATTTTCTTGTAAGTGTGTGAGCACATTTAAAGGAACCTGGAAAGCTAGCCCTCTTGCACACTTAGGAAATTAAGCCCTAGATCTTGTACACAGATCTTGCCATGGATTTAATAACGGCTCTCAATGGACAATCTATATCTAAATGCTTGGATCCACGTGCTCCACATAGGGGATATCCAATATTAGTAGCTAAGGGCTTTGGAGTGTTGTACTCCACAATCATGTGTGATCCCATGGGAGCTACAATGATGGCTTTGCTAGTTCAATTTTGGTCCCATGGGAGCTACAATGATGGCTTTGCTAGTTCAATTTTGGTTCCATCCTCTTGGTTAGTTTGTCTTGGCCGACACGGTAGTCCCAAAGTAGGTTTGGTGTTCTGGGGTCAGTTGGGGGTGGTGCACAAAGTGCTAAGGGCTTGGGGACATGAGGAAGTTGAGGAGGCCCTTGCATATACATATGAGGTGGAAGAGGACACTATAAGGTATCTTGTTCTATGCCCTTGCATCCTGAGATTGATTTCAACTAGCGCGGTGCATACTTCCTCTGTTGCCATGTTAGCAATAAAATGGAGGACACCGATAATGATGGCAAATAGTTATGGTGAGATTCAGAGAGCATTGGTGATTTTGACGGTCAATGCGGTTTCGCATTCGCTAACTTCATTACAAACCATCCCCTCCTACAATGATTTCATCCTCAAAATCAAAGGATGGTCGTGCACAAAAGACACATACAATGGCTATATGCAAAAGCCAAAAATCATTCCAAAACTAAATGCCAATGTTGTGGAAGACCAACACATGAGTTGTATGACACCCAAGTCAAATGGCAAGGATAAGGGACTCTCGAACGATGAAGCTAATGATGCAACTACGTGAATCAAATGGAAGTCCAAGTCATTTGAAATCCATGACAACGACTCTCCAACTACCTAGGTCAAATGGAAAAATGTTGATGTGATAAAGCTCCCACCTAGATCAAAAGGAAATTTGAAGCATGTAAACTCCAAGACAATGGCTCTATTGGCGATCACAATTAAATAGAAAATATAATAAACCACCATCGACGACAAAGTTAGCCATGTATCCTCCAGGATCAAATGAATATGCATAGTACACATCTCGGGCCTCCGCAGTCGATGTAGAAGTAGCTCCTCGGTCAAAAGAAAAGCTCAAATACAAGGGACAACTACCAAGCCCATCCTCACAACAATTGGAGTGTGAATTTGGCATTGAAGAGATCCACCAACAAGTGAGCTTGAAATTCTTGACCGAAATGTCAAACTGTCATTGCACAAAAGAACCATAGTGTAGACCAAGGCTATGATGTGTCACATGTGCATCTGAATGTCGAACCATATAATCATCCACCATACATCTCAAGTGGCATGAAATTCTTGACCGAAATGTCAAACTGTCATTGCACAAAAGAACCATAGTGTAGACCAAGGCTATGATGTGTCACATGTGCATCTGAATGTCGAACCATATAATCATCCACCATACATCTCAAGTGGCATGGAATGCACCCAAAGAAAAATGTCCTAGCTCCAAAGAACATAGGATCATGTCCAACACCTATGGGGGCCAAATGAACACAACTCGAGGTCGGCATCATGCAAGATCAAATGTGAACCAATAGTCTTATCATTTTAGCATCCACTCAAACAATTGACGGCATGATCCACTACATCTATGTGTGTATAAACATGATCCAAACTATGCAACATACCCTCTACTAGGTGAATCTCTCTAATAACTCGATCTAGGAAAAAATATGAGTCAAATGAAAAACCCTTTAGATCTATATGCATAATCCTACCTCTCCTATGAGGCCTCACCTCAATAAAGTACACACTACTCTCATACACAATTCCTGATTGCTCTAATATGCATGCTACATCCACCCAAATGCTGCTAGGTAAGCTATTAGAACTAGGAGTAGTGGTCGAATTGTGAATGTTCCCACATGTGTACTACATCCATCCGAATGCTACCAAGTAAGCTATGAGAACTAGTAGTGGTAGTGGTCGAATCATGAATGTCCCCAAATGTGAACCAATACTCTCATCCCATGTAGTGTCCACTCAAACAATCAAAGGCATTATCCACTACATCTATGTGTGTATAAACATGATCCAAACTATGTAGCATACCTTCTACTACGTCAATCTCTCTAATAACTCGATCCAGGGAAAAATGCGAGTCAAATGAAAAACTCTCTAGATCCATATGCATCAACCTACCTCTCCTATGAGGCCTCACCTCAATAAAGTACACACGACTCTCATACACAATGCCTGACTGCTCTAGTATGTGTACTACATCCACCCAAACTCTGCTAGGTAAGCTATGAGAACTATGAGTAGTGATCAAATTATGAATGTCCCCACATGTGTACCACATCCACCCGAATGCTACCAAGTAAGCTATGAGAACTAGTAGTGGTAGTGGTCAAATCGTGAATGTCCCCACATATGAAAATCCTAGGAGAATAGCCTGTCCTATCTGGCACAAGGAACTTAGGCCTATGCTTATAAGTATCCAGAGAACCCACATGTGAAGTATCACTAAACTCATGTGCTATAATGGATGTACCAATATCGAATTCATACTATCCTCTAGAATGCCCCCACAATCAACTAATGTATCCATATGATCTATAGAAAAGAAGATAGGCACAAAAGTATCAATACTCAATGTGCTCGCTACTACCATCTATGCCCTCAAGATCATGCCCACATGATCCAACTCACACACATCATTATCACATACATCATCATCATGTACATATGTGGCAATAGTATCATGTGCATGTGTATCACTATGATCATATGCATATGTATCATCATGTGCACGTATATTAATATCATCATATGTGTATGTGTGTGCGCAATACACCATCATGTGTATGTGTATGTGTATGTGTATGAGAGACATTATATGTGGGTGTGATACATCATCATCTGAATCTATGTCGATGTAGTCTACGTCCTCAGAGACATAATCATATGTGTATGTGTGTGCGCAATACACCATCATGTGTATGTGTATGTGTATGATAGACATTATATGTGGGTGTGATACATCATCATCTGAATCTATGTCGATGTAGTCTACGTCCTCAAAGACATAATCATAACGACTCAAGATTGTAGGACACTCATGCAAGATACCCAAGGAAGAATCATCCCATGCAAACAATGTTGAACCATCTGTGTGGTTATAGCCAAGCAATGAAACAATTAAATCCCCATGTGCAGACCATCTGGCACATACATCCACCTCATCAAAGAAATGCCTCAAGTGACTAGACATTAATCCTTCGAGCTTGAAAAACCACTCATGGCATGAATAGGTTGCATCATCATAGCATGAAGTCAGAAAATGAGGGTCTAAGGGCTAAGCCTCAAAGTGCCAAAAGGATGTGTGAATACACTAAAAGAAATATGATCTGTGATACAGAATGGTAGCTTGTGATAATGAGTGTAGAGCCATGAAGATAATGCATGACTAACCCCCTAAGATCAAGATCTAAGATGGCAATATAGTGATGTCGATGATGATGATAGTTTGTAGCGTGTCGATCATAAGAAGGATAGTAGTAGTAAGAATTGCCCATCATGAAGCGTGTGAATACACCTCACCAAACACAAGGTGTGTGAACGAACCAAGACGTGTGAACAAAGTTTATAAAACTCCCAAAGTGTGTCCTCAATAGGCTAAGTGTGTGAACAAAGGCTAGCAATGCACAAGGACTCACACTGCATGTGAACAAAAGCTAGGAATGTGCAAATACATGCAAACAAGTCCCACGAATACTCAACTACACTCACGTGGGAATGATTCAAAAATCACACCCAAGCTTGTGAACAACCCCAAGGTAGGGAAATGGGTAGTGTAAATGGGTAATGTCCAAGGGCCAACCGTGCTAAAAGACAAATGGGATAATTGGGCTAGAAAAGGGGGAAAAGAAGAACCCTAAAATTTTAATAGTGGTAAGATCCCTTCTTAATATCTTTTTTCCCCTCTCTTCCTTCATGTGGGCAGATTCTTCCCACCGGCGGCTGTTTCTCACCCTCCCTCTCTACGTTTGGATGGGGCTGCCGAGCTGAGAGTTCCATGAGCTTGATGATGCTGGCGTGCTGCTGAGCCTTGAGGCGATGAAGCTTCTTCTTTAAAAAAAACAGTAGATGCGCTGGCTAAGCCTTGAGGCAATGAAGCCTACTTTATTATTATTTTATTCGAATCGACGCTGAAGTCGGCTGAGCTTTGGAATCGATGAAGCCTTACGAAAATTACTAAGCACCATAGCTGATGTTTGCTTCAAACTGTGCCAGCCTACAAACAAGGTTATGCAACTGATTTGTTGATGATTCGCTCTACGTTGGCTGCAGTCGGCTAAGCCTCAAACAAACAAGGTGATAAAGTTGTGGCAAAGCAAAAAGCTGAAACTTGGGTGACTGTAATAATCTGCACCGCGCTGAGCCTAGAATAACCCCATGCGATGAAGCAGTAAAGGTGATCAATCTCTGCAACATTCTATCAGATCATGTCTATGATGTTGTTGTTATCCAGCTGTAGTCCACATTCATCCCAAACCTACAGCACAGTCAGACACTCCCTTTCTGAACCCATGGCCATCATCGACTGTATGCTAGAATGGGCCCAAATGACCAACAGTCCTAATAAAGCTCCTTCTTAATGACAGTTTGATCATATAGGCACCATTTTATCTGGCTTCTCAAGTTACCACTGCCAAGGCTCATCTCTACCTTCTTATGTTCTTTTCTTCTACACCTCTGTAAAGCAAGCCCTGCCCTTTGTTCTTCTCCACTTGTAATCTTCCTATTAAAAGCAGCTAGGGAATCATGGTTTCGGCAATTAGAAGGGATGGGCAAGCAAGGTTCTTCTCAAGCAACCACCTGCAGATAAGCGTCAGTGATCCCTTCCGAGACAAAGAGATAGCGCTATTGCACCCTTTCCTTATCCACCTGCAACAAGAGAAGAGCATCCCGCCACTCCATTTCGTCCGACATTGCGGCCACGCATGAGGAAACTGCAGCCTTTGCATTGTAATCTCTTGGCTATATTTTACACCATGAAAACATTGTGGCTGCATTTTTTGATACAAGTGCTTCAGTAGTATTGCATTCTTTGCTTGAAATTATCACTGCAACAGATCACAAAGCACTTTGCAGCTAGGCAGTTTGAGCCTTGTCTCACAATAAGCAGCAAGTAATGCATTCAATGTATACAGGGAGGCTCAAAGATCAATTTGCCTTTCTCAGCCAGACTGTGTAAATTCTGTCTCTCTTAATTAATTCTTGCGGTTGTTGGTTTTTTTTATTTAAAAAATTGCCTTTCTCAAGAATGTAGTCAGTTCTATAATGACTTGTTCTAATAAACATGGAAGGTCAATCCTCAAAGGAGACTCTAAATTGTTCCAAATGCCTTAATAGCAGTGAGACATGTTATCTCATTCCGTAGGTCTAGGGCAGGAGGTTCCTTTAGAGAATTTGCTATTGCCTCCAATGCCAAACCCCAGGTCATGAAAGGTGAATCATCAACACCAAGAGTTGGGGAATGAGCCTACATTAAGGCTATTTAGGAATCTTGTTAGCCTTGCATATGCATCTTACATTCTCAATGTAGTTTCCTTCCCCACAATGTTACTGACGCTTGTTTGGAGGTTAGGAAACCCTATGGTGTATGCTAGGTTACCCCAGTGGACTGGGCTCAACTCCTAATAGGGATGTACATGTACACAAAATTGTTGCTAAAAGCTTTGTAAACTGTTTGTATTTTGTCGTCTCTTTAATCTTTTGTAACTTTTCAACTTAATTTGTTATTATTGAATTTTCTTTATCAAGAAATTGTCCAAAATATCTTTGATCAGCAAGGCTATGCAAGATTGATCTTTAATCACTTTGATTAAATCTCAAACTTGTTTAATCTCTGTATAAACATTGATGTCTAATTATCTTACCTTTTATGCAATCTTTCTTTGCAAACTTTTACAAATTGCAAGATAAGTTGAGATATTGAGCACTTACACCAATTCTTACACTCCAATCTCTTGATGTGGTTTATTTGTAGAAGAACTTCAATCTTTGCACACTTTTTGGATCAATAAGTTGTCCCAAATGTATCAAGATTGAATTCTACACAATAATCTTTGAAAACTTTTAAAATTTTGCAACAAGATCCTTGAAACTTGGTTGGCTCTACATAGTAAGCTTTGTATAAATCTACAATTAAATGACATATGCACAATAATCTACATAGAATCCTCAACCAAACTATAATCTACACATTGAATTGCTCAAATTTGTTTATAGAACTGTTAACTCCATTGAAATTTATATAAAATCTTCAATTTACACATTTCTTGATGGAACTGAACCAAGATCTATACAACAACCTCCAATATCCTCCAAACTGCTAAGATCCCCCAGAAACTAGGCAAATGTAGAAGGGAACTAAGGTTTATGAATAGACTTGATGAAAGGAACTACTACTAAATCAAGGAGATTTAGCAAGAAAGTTCAAATAAAATCACATTAAAAGTGCAAGAATTAGGGCTTCTAAAATTGATGATTAGCATATATCCAAAAATGGTTACCATTAATCCCATTTTTTAATCCACTTAAAAAAACCAATAGAAAATCTAAAAATTGTGTAAAAGTACTAATTCAAAAATAAATTAAGTACTAATTACTCCCTACTCAAAATACCAAGATTTAAGCCAAGAACTCTGATATTAATGCAATGAAGGGATCCATGGGTTGCACTCATTAGGATGGAGTATACACAACGGCGGCACAGCAGAGCATAAGCTACGCAGAAATGCGTGTTGCCTATGGAGCACCCCGGGGGTTCACACAAATTTTAAAAGCCATGGTCAAATAATATTTGTGTGTGAGTTTTCTCAACTTTTGGAAGGTTTAAGGATACTTTTTAGTTTCGTTAGTTCCAAAAATGAAAGGTGTTTGGACCTTGGGCCAAAAGATGTACTCAATTTTTAATAATATCAAGAAAAGGAAAAGAGGGGAGTTGGTTGAGGAGGTTATGCATGACTTCTTTATGTGCATGCTTCTTCTTCTTTTTCTCTCTCTTGGTTGGCACACTCTTGCTCTCCTTTCTTTGTGCTTTCTTGTTTTGCATTATGGAAGAAGAAGGGGAGAGTGAGGACGGTGAGGATGATGATATCTCTTGTGTGCTAAGTTCTTTGTGAGTATGTGGGTTGTTTTTCTTGGTAAGAGAGGTTAATTTGTAGGTTTCATGGTGAGGGGCTAAGCCCTAAGCATAGACTCTGGAGTCTGCTACCTTGTTATGGGAATGGCTTGGGCCCTCTAAAGTCAAGAAATTGGTGAAAGCAACATGTGCCCTATGAGAGGCAGAGTGGACACCAAGACCATTGTGGAATGATTTACATGGGTAGACGGTAGTATGGATCTTCTTGGCGTTACATGATATTATGCCTCAATCTCATACTGTGACACCTAGAGATGGGACTTCTTCATGGCATCGGAACTCTTTGGGTATCTAAAACAAGCATTGTCTTGGAAAACTCCCTCGACAAACTTCCTGACAACATAAACCGTGCTCTATCCTGAGCACTTTATGATAGATTCCCATCCATTGACTAGCATCTCTTGCATATCCGCTAAGAAATCTCTACACATCAATCTTTATACCCTTAAGTCCCAATTAAGATACCAGAGATCTAGGTTGGTAACCGTACATCAGCATTAACAGACTGTAACCAGTGGCCGAATCCTTAGCACTAGTATAGGCAAATTCAACCACTAGAATGTACCTATCTCCCCATCAGATGGTCGCTTGGAGATGTATACACACGAAGCATATCTTTCAGTTCACCCTCTTTGTCTGCCAATCATAGGAACTTAGACTTAGTGTAGTCTCCAATTTGTGGAAAACTAGTTGCCAGAAATCTTCGAGTTACTCGTTGTGTCACAAGGCAACCTGTACAATCTAAACAACTACTCAACAAACTGCTAAGCCAAATCAGTTGCTCTCACAGTTGACCGTGTAGATAAAAACCTTGTGATCTTTGTCAATCTATTGACCACCACCCAGATCGCATCATGCCCTCTGCTGGTTTGTTGCAATCTGACAATAAAGTCCATGGAAATACTTTCCCACTTCCCAAAAGGAATCTCTATAGAGGATGTAACAACCCTTTAGCCTTATTCACCTGACTTTGATGACACTTCAACACATAGTCCTAGAATTCTACCTTCATCTTAGGTGAATAAAATGTTTGTTTTACTAAATCATAGCTCTGCTATAGCCCCCGGTGACCTACTGTATGAGAGTCATGACATTCATAAAGAATATCCTTCCTAATCTTAACATGATTTGGTACACATACTCTATCATCGTGGAACAAGAATCCATTCCAAATTAAGTACTGACTACCAGCCAACCTAATAGGTGGTATGATCCTTGAGTCTCGGTCCAAACTGTGGAGCTCTCCACTTGAATCTAGCGATAATACCGATTGAAATGCCCATTAGTTTGACACAGCACTCTCAAGGAATCATACAAGTTAACACTAATCTTGGTAAAACTCAAAAGATCCACCTCTCCAATCCGACTCAAGGTATCTGCAACCCGATTCAAACTGCCATTCCTATACTGAATCTCCATATCAAACTGCCATTCCTTTACTGAATCTCCATATCAAAGTCCTACATAAGCTCCGCCACCATGCCTTCCTCCCTCTCAACTTAAGCCTATCACTTAATCGGCTCATGATTAGTCAAGACAACAAATTTGGATCCATATAAATGATGTCTCTAAATTTTTGATCCGTGTATTGCATACAATTCTTTCTCTTGAGTATGCCAACCTGACCTATCATCAAGCTTCTTGCTTGCAAATTCCATAGGTCGGCCCCTCTGGAATGAGGCATCCCCTATCATGTAATCACTGGTGTTAGTCTCAACCACAAATGGTTGGCTAGGATCCAATAGGTGCTTCCTTCACCTTAAGCTTGAGAGTCGGGAAAGTCTCATCAAGCCTCTCATTCCAGGTAGTAGGACTATTGGACTTATGTCCTCTAAGAAGGTTCATGAAAGGAAAAGTCAGATTCAAATAATCCTTCACTAACTTTTTAAGAAAGATAATGAATCCTAAGAATGCCTGAAGTTGCCTCAATATTTGAGGACCTGGCTAATCAAACACCTTATGGATCTGCTCAAGGTCAATGCTCATGCCATCCTAAGAAATCCGATGACCTAAGTATGTGAGATCCTTACAAAAGAACTCACACTTGGAGAGTTTAGTGTATAATCGTTTCATCTCAAAATCCCTTAGACTCTCCTTACACTTGGAGAGTTTAGCATACAATTGTTCTCGTCTCACAGTCCCTAAGACTATCGTGAGATGCTCACAATGCTCCTCGAGGGTATGACCATAAACTAAAATATCATCTAAGAATACCACAATGAATTTCCCCAAATAATACGGAAAGAGATCATTCATCATCTGCTACAAGGAGCATTTGTGAGCCCAAAAGGTAGTGTGAAAAACTCGTAATGACCATATCGCATATAGAAACCTATCCTAAAGACATTCTCCTTGAAAATACATATTTGGTGATAACCGATATGAAGTTCAATCTTTGTAAAATAGACACCACCCTGCAACCTATCTATCAAATCATCTACTCTAGGAAGAGAATGCCTATTCTATATCATAACTGTATTCAACTTTTTATAATTCAAACACATCCACCAAGTACCGTTCTTCTTGTGCTGCAAAAGCACTCGAGCTCTAGTGCTTCAAAAGTACTAGAGCTCCCTAGGGAGATTTACTCCTACGTATCTATCCCATCCAGATCTATTATGACAATTGTCAAGAAATAACATCCTCTTCCAAAAACTGGCTCATACTGTAAGGTGCTATACTCACAAACAAAGTAGAGGGGTGATATGGCCCTTTTGGAGACCTTGGTGAGTTTTCTTGCCTTTCTTCGTATTGGAATCATCTGAAGCTGGGGTTTGATTTTTGTCTTGTGAAGCCTGCCCAAACGTAAACTTATGTTAACCGTGTTCGAAACTATGTGAGTGTGAGATTTCTGAGAGACGTGTTTTTTATTATGGCTACTCATGGTCTCCTCATAAATCCTAGCATACTTCATTATTTAAAATTTAATTTTATACATATGTATACATACATACATACACATACACACACACACACATACACATACATACATATATATATAAATGTATGTATGTGTATACACACACACACACACACACACACACACACACACACACACACACACACTTATGTAGTCTATTTAACATAATCGAGCTAACATATTTTTTTGGGATAACTGTTATATCAATGGATTTAAATTAGGCCTTATAGATTTTGGCTTTATCACCATAAATGGGCATAATCGCACTGGTTACCTCTGGCTATTGCTCTGGTTACCTTTGGCTGCATGCGGAAGGTTGCTCTACATAAAATCTCATGCAGATTCTTCATGAAGGTGCATGGCGGTGGTAGCTAGCATCCTCTGCTTGGTCTCGATTATATAAAAAAAGACATCATACGAGTGAGTTACACAAACTCAGTTAGCTTGTGTAGTGCATCATAGGTCTTTTTGGTGATGTCAATCGTGCTTGCTTCGGCTGGGAGCTCGTCCTCTCAGGTACTCACAACTATGCCATGGGTTTGGTGCACTCTCTTAGCTACCGATGACGGTTTCTTATTTCATGGGATAATGATTCTTTGAATCCCATCTGAAGGATTATCGGGTGCTGACGCTTTGTTATTCTAGGGCATACACATCTTGCTGTTGCATGCCCCATATAGACTCTAGTAATAGATTAAGTTCTTGCTTCTCTGAATATTATGACTATTAGCCCCTATAATGTACATGCATGCCATGCAAAGGATTTTTAACAACTGCTATTAACGGAACTTTACGATATTCTAAAGACATGCAAAGTATTTTTAACATCTGCTATTAATAGAACTTTATGGTATTATGAAGACATGTATTTTTTCAATTTGCTTGGACTTACTATGTGCGTCTTTCTGCTCTGAAATCTAAAATTTTGTCCCGTGTATTTGGAAACTTCACACCATATTTGGGTATTTTGGTCTAGACACATGATCTGTCTTATGACTAGATACTAGAGACTGATTGACATATCCAATTCAGATCTTAACTTTTTTGGATACGGCATCCACACATAGAGATTAGATAATAAAAAATCATAATTTTGTTGATCAGGTAGCCTCTGTTGAGGGCCTTGGATGGTTATCTAACATTTTGGCACATGGGGTAATGAGTTAATGAATATAAAATCAGCATTTCAACTTTAAAGATCTGGCTACTATTGTCTGATGGGGACGAGTTAGATAGGCTGTATAGTGCTAATCTCAAACTGTGAATTAAGGTGGCTTTTGAGATCTACATCCTGGTATATATTTTGATTTAGGGTTATGATGAGTTAATAGTTTTCAGCTCATAAGGGATTCTCTTCGGGTTTTAAAATCTCTCTCTCTAATAATAAAGAATTTGAACCCTGTATTGAAGAGTTTGACTTCCCCATGAGGGCGTTGCTTTGTCTCCACCTTTGACAATTTTCTCCACCTTTGACAATTTGTTGACTCTATTGATTTCACTCCCAGCACTTGGATTATCTTCTCTAATTGCTGAACCCATTTATGAGGTGTTCGAGGGTTTACACATTTGCTTTCAATGATTTGCTGACTATACGGGCTAGGGAATATTGTAATGAGTTCTATGACCAGATGATCATGAGGTGCCATTGAAGCATATGAAACCTGGTACATAAAGGCTGGGTCTATTGCTAAGGTCCACTAAGGTACTGAATGGGCATCTATCTCTTCGGAATGTCTACATTCATTTACATGGGGTTGATTACAAATCACTTGATCCTTTGAAGGCTTGGCTGGATCAATTCACCTTTCTAAAAAATGTAGTCAGTTCTATGATGACTTGTTCTAATAAACATGAAAGGTTAATCCTGAAAAGAGACTATGCAATTGTTCCAAATGCCTTAATAGTAGTGAGATGTGTTATCTCATTCCATACGTCTAGGGTAGGGGCTTCCTTTATAGAATTTGCTATTGCCTCCAATGCCAAACCCAAGTTATGAAAGGTGAATCATCAACACCAAGAGCTGGGGAATGAGCCTAAATGAAGCCTATTTAGGAATCTTGTTAGTCTTGCATATGCATCGACACCAAGGTGAATCATCAACACCAAGAGCTGGGGAATGAGCCTAAATGAAGGCTATTTAGGAATCTTGTTAGTCTTGCATATGCATCTTACATTCTCAATGTAGTTTCCTTCCCCACAATGTTACTGATGCTTGTTTGCAGGAGGTTAGGAAACCCTATGGTGTATGGAGAACATTGGCTTACCCCAGTGGACTGGGTTCAACTCCTAATAGGGATGTACATGTACACAAAATTTTTGCTAAAAGCTTTGTAAATTGTTTGTATTTTGTTGTCTCTTCAATATTTGTAACTTTTCAACTTCAACCGTTATTATTAAATTGCCTTTATTAAGAAACTGTCCAAAATATCCTTGATCAGCAAGGCTTTGCAAGATTTATCCTTAATCACTTTGATTAAGTCTCAAACTTGTTTAATCTCTATATAAACATTGATGTCTAATTGTCTTGACCTTTGTGCAATCTTTCTTTGCAAAATTTTACAAGAAATTCACAAGCGTTGTAAGATAAGTTGAGATATTGAGCACTATAGTCTGGATAAAGGAAATTATATTATCCAGACTGTAGCAAGTTGAATCTTTATATATAAAATTATTAGGGAAGTTAGCAACTAAATAATCTCAACTAGTGAGATTTTATGATGGTTTCATGGAAAACATAGCATAAGGAGTTTTTGAGGAGTCAAGAGCTAGCAACGCATCCAAATTCATCACCTTTGGATAATCCAAGGATGACTGTGATATTGGACTTAAATGGCTTGCTGTTGAGTTGTTGCTTCTTCAAGTCACATATACACCCCTCTGAGATGCGCGTCTACAACAAGTTTATAGTTATTCAACTTGTTACAAAGAAAGATTGCATCTCCAAACAGTTTGTGATATGATGTTAGTAGGGATGCTAAACTTGTAGCAAGAGGATGATAATTCACCCTGACAAGGTTGGTGTTGAGGTAATGTTCAAAGCCTTGGCAAAAATCTCAAAGGTGTTTAGATGTGACACTAGAAGGACAATCGTGTGTGTGTGTGTGTGTGTGTGTGTGTGTGTGTGTGTGTGTGTGTATACTTAAGAATATAAATATAGCATATACATAAATAAAGAGCGTACATATACTTAAGAGTATATATATATATATACACACACACATATAAGTGGCCTTGTATATGAGAGTAAATGTTCAAGTCAAGTGCTTACCTTAGGGTTGCCGAATCAAATGTCGTTCAGTCATGCCTTTGAACACCTTCTCAATGTAGTTGCACTAGCTTGTCATCTGGTGCATCCTCACTCCATTGCCTCACATCGGGATGTTATGGTGGTGAAGATCTCTCTCTCTCTCTCTCTCTCTCTCTATGCCTAGATGGAGAAAAGAAGAAAATTACCTTTGTTGTGGTTCTCTCTCATAAAAGGTAAATGGAGAAGAATCTAATAAGAGGGAGTAACCTCTAACAAACCATCAAGCATGCAAGATTTTAATAGCATATAAGCAATCAAGAGTAGATAATAAGGAGATATCACAAGCATTATATTGCAAGGGAATCAATGTCCATTACTTAGTGTTAAAATTGACTTATGTACAATTGAATAGATTTCACACTAGGTTAGATAGAACTTTAAAATAGTCCAGTGGCACTAGTTCTAGTCCTAAGCAACTATGTACATGAAGTTGATCGCTTCTTCATTTGGCATTAAGCTCAAGATAATCTACTTTATAAAGTCCACTAATGTCTTACAAGAATCGGGCTTTTGGTTATATGAGGATTAGATGGCAAAGTAAGATGGAAAAGCACCTTACCACCATAGGTCAACCAGGTGAAACTATGTTAACCTATAAAGTGGTCAATACACCCCCTTCCCAATAGTGTCGTCCTTGCATCATCAAGCTCAATGGTGAGGCTTTTTGCCAGGTTAGAGAGGTGTGCATGGTCAAGAATCCACACCATGAAGTTGGTATACGAGGTTAAGTGGTAGATTTGGGACCAATCCACACTCTTGGTGATAGTCTTTGGTTGCTAAGGTGCCCTACCATGCCCAGATTAAATGTATATATAAATATTTATCCCCCGTAATCTCTACAAAGATAGTTTCCTATCCCTTTCACCAATGCTATATAGAGGATTAAAAAAAGTGAATTCATGTCTATGAAACCATCATAAATTCTAATTGGTTAAGCTTCTTTAGCTTCTAAGGTTCCCTACATGCCCTGATAATTGTATATGTAAAGATTCAACCCCCCACAATCTGGACAAGACAATTTCCTCTATTCTTTTCATCAGTGTTATAAGGGATTAAAAAATTCTATAATTATCCATGAAACCAAAATTAGTTTTTTACATTTAGATGGAATATGGAAGACTATATTCTCAAAACAAGGAAAAGTAACATCTTTTATCTTTCTTAATTAATGCTAAGATTAAAGATTTACCTAACTCTTAATCCAAAAAACCTCTTTTTAGATGATTTTCAAGCTAACTTGGCCATTGCCTTCATGAAGGACTCCCAAGGGAAGAGCCGCGGCCGCATTCGGAGCATCTCATCTTGTTTCATTATCATGCATACTTCTCGAGGTAGCATTTTGGCATCTTCAAGGAGGAGCCAAACTGTCTACTCTCACGTATCTTGCACAGCCACGAACTCAAGGATCCAGACAATTCACAATTTGGAGTCTGCTAGCAAAAGACTCACCCGGGAACCACCTCTTAGGTCTGGGAGGCTATGGGAGCTTGACTAGAGAAGGCTGCTAGGAGGTTGGCTGTAGAGATCTTGGCTGTTAAGGGCTATCGAGGAGAGCTTCCATCCAGAGAGGTGGTGTTGGCCATAGAGGAGGGTGTTGGTGCTAGTCTGGTGTGTGGGTACGGGTAAGGAGAGAGCAAAGAGGGGTGAAAAGGACGATGTACGTGCAAGTGTGCCGATCTGTGGTTGCATAAGCTTGTGGAAAGGGTCGTTCCTGTAAAAGTGGGCTAAAGGTGGGGTACGCATGGGCCTTCCAAGGTAGTGGTCACATGGGTGTCCATGTGGCGGCCAGGAAAGACCTTACGTTAGGATGGTCGGTCTTTGGTCCATGTGCAACCGTTTTGTATGGGCGGCCTAGTATGTGTACAATCCAGGGTAAGGTCCTTTGATGCACGCTTCCCAAGGAGGCATCTTTTGGGGTAGAGACTCCTTTTTTGGGATGTGGACCTCAATATGCGTGCCAACGCGCCCATCACCTGCCAAAAATGTTTTAGGCAAAATTGTTTAGGATGTTTTCATGGTCACAAGGGTGCAATTCATTCGTCAATTGGACACCTGGATGGGTATTTATTAAGGTCGGAAGTTTACCGTAATTTAACTAAAAATTTACATAGAGGCTTATTCCAATGTCTGTTTTTGAGTGCTATAAAATCCTATTTTAAGGTAAAATCGCGTGCAGATTTCAAGTTTAGATTCATAATTTTAAAATTCCAAGTAGAAATAGCTCAATTATTAAAATGATGAATTTTACACTATAAAAAGGACCATAATTGTATTTATTAAATGGACATATATTATTATTGAAGATGGGCATGTTACAGAGGTTATGCTCATGTAGAAACCTTAAGCTCAACAATTCATGCTCAATGGGAAGTACACATTCTTATCCATAAACCAATGAAAAAAGGGGTAAAGCCAGTAGTCTTCTTATATGTAGTATTATAAGCCCAAACAACAACACATAACTTATCATCCCAATCCATCTTGTGTGATGCAATATGATCAATGTCTTATTAGTTCTTTCAACTTGCCCATTGGTAGAAGGTTTATATGCTGTGGTTTTATCATGAAAAATATTTAAATAATCAGTGAGACCTTCAATAACTTCATTGAGGAAATGTGTCCCCCTATTAGATACAAGTTCGGCTGGAGCTCCAAAACTACAAATAATTTTCTCAATCAAGAAATTAGCAATGATTTATGCATCATCTTTTCTAACAACTCGTGCCTCAGACCATTTGGTGAAGTAATCATTGGCTACTATGACGTAGTTCTTTTGCCTCCAGATGTAGGTGCTATGGGTCCCACATAATCTATCCCTAATTTTTCAAAAGGTAAAGCAACCATAAATAGGGATATTAGGTCTAAGATAATTTTCAAGACGTGTAGCCCATTGACACATGTCACATCTCTTACACCACTCATGAGCATCCTTCTTAAGGATAGTAGGGCACCAATAACCCACCCTTAGAATCTTATTTACAGTGAGTTTCCCCCACAAATTGAATCATGACATTCCCTTAATATGTCTGATATCTCCTCTTATGCAACACATCATCTAAATACTCCTTCCATACCCTTGTGCAACACATCATCTAAATACTCCTTCCATACTCTTGTGCAACACATCGTCTAAATACTCCTTCTATACCATTTCTATAAAGCTGGCCATCAATAATAGAAAACTTTTGTGCATCTGTAGCTAACCTTTTCCTTTCTGTTTTATTCAACTCATTGGGAAACTCCAAGGTAGAAAGATAAGAGGCTATTTTGTCATACCACTCTTGAGATTTCTCAATACAAAACAAGTCAACCACCGGTCAATAGGTGCTTCTTTTTTAACATCTGGGAGGTCAGCTAAGCAATCGACTAGTTTTTGAAGAGCCAAGGGATTTGGTTTTCAACTCATAATCAATGGCTTGTCATTCCACTACCCACTTCATGATTCTCTCAAGGGGCTCTAATCGATAAAAGCTTAAGAGAATCTTTTGTTACATAGATGATAGTATGCTACATAGTAAGATAAGGTCAAAACTTTCTATCTGCCTCTGCAATGGCTGAACATGCTCTCCCCACACCCAAGTGTATCTGGTTTTGGCATCCTTCAACTTTCGGCTATAGTAAGCTATGGGGTGATCCCTTTTATCATATTTTTTACCTAAGCAAGCTGAGATGATGTGTTGTGAACAAGATAAGTAAAGGTGAAATGGTCTTAGAGCATCAAGAGGTTTCATAATTGGAGCTTTAGTGAAGGCATCTTTAAGGGTATCAAATGACTTTTGGTTCCCCTCTACCCAATTAAACTTTATTTCAACCCTCAAGAGAGTATTCAATGGAAGGAGAACATAAACCATATCTTTAATGAATAGATTATAGTGTTTAGCTGCCCCAAGGAAACCCCTCAATTGTCTAACTATTTTTGGTGTTGGTGTTTGGATAAGAGCCTCAACCTTGCAAGGGTCCATTGCTATGCCATGTTTGCTAATGAGATGTCCAAATAAGATACCCCAAAGACACATTTTGGTGGGTTTAAGGCTATAGATATCTCTCTACACTGCTCAAAGACATACACTAAGGCTCTCAAGTGTTTGTGTCTCCCAGTTCCAAACCCAAGGTCCATTAGAACATTTTGGAGATCATTTGCAGGGCCTTCTAAGAAATTTACGAATTCCTATTCTCTCTAGAAAAAATGTACAAATATAAAACAACTGAATTTTAAGATGTGATTATTCTATTCTTGCATTTATGAATAGCTGCGAGTTGTCATAAATTCAAATCCTAATATAACAAGATTAACGAAGTAGATAATAAGAGAAAATATCATCTCGACATTGATCTTGATAGTGAGTGTATGAGCCCATTCAAAAGCACAGAAAACAATCTGCAACACTCTCATCAAATGATACGGCAAACATGAGAGAGTCTAGTTTGCAGCACATAGATCTTTGGTGTGATGGATCAATCTATCCTATCAACCCTACAACCGCTTCCCATCCTCCCTTCTCTAATCCCAAAACTTTATTACGTTTTACAGGAGATGGAGTCAATGGATTGCTAGGATACTGTCAATCTATTGCTACCTATGCAAATAGTGAAAGGCAATACTCTCAATACCAAGCAGCTCAACTTCTTCATTCAACAGAAGAATGCAAGGCACTAGAATTGAGAATGCAGGAAAATGATATTGAGCTTGCAAGACTACGAAAATAGTTCAGGCAAAAGGAAACAAGCGTTGGGACTACAACAAAGGAAGAGAAAGCTCAAGAACTTTGAGAACCTGAAGCCTAGCTCGGGTGGGGTAAAGAAAGAATCCAAGCAATAAGGTAAGAGATGTATTTAAAGCTTTGTCTATTTTGTGTTCTTGATGTTAGAACTTATCATTAGGTGGCTTAAAGAAAAGAATCCAAGTAGGCCTCTTTTAAGAGGCTTCATTGGGGTGTGGGGAACCTTTGGATATTTTTCTGGGTATGAGCACTTCTTTGATGGGAGAAAGGGTCTTTGGTGTTGAAGTTTGACAAGGAATTGGCTCTTCATCTATCTCATCAAGAAAGTTACCTATCCAATGGTCAGTTATAAGGTAGTAGTTCATGGGTCCCAGTCGATTTGGCATCGATTGTGCCCATCCATCCTTGTCCAAAGAGTACTTCACGTATGGTACTTGCAGGCATGACATAGAACTTCCCTTCCAAGGGGGTATTCCCAATGTAAAACATAGCAAAACGATCCTATGTATGAGGCTTTAAATGTTTCTACTCCTTCAACTCGTACATTTATGGGTGTCAACATCGGTTGTTACATTGCACACCAAGTTGCATGGGATTGTAGGTTATGGTTGACACCCGTGTCACTAAGTGCAAGCTTGTGTTCTAGGAGGCTAGTCCTTGTGGTGCCTAGCCAAATTCTAGGCTAATCCTTGTGGTCATGCCTAGCAAAATTCTAGTGGGCTTCACTTCCTAGTCCTCCTCTTCTAAGTCAAAAACTTGGGCCATGTTATCAGAATTGTGGAAGTTCCGCAACTTTTCTTGTACATGTTGTATTACTGTGCTCAACATATATATGAAAGCTAATCCTTGTGGTCATGCCTAGCCAAATTCTAGTGGGCTTCACTTCCTAGTCCTCCTCTTCTAAGTCAAAAACTTGGGCCATGTTATCAGAATTGTGGAAGTTGCACAACTTTTCTTGTACATGTTTTATTACTGCAGTGCTCAACATATATATGAAAGCGATTTTCTTGCCATCTACCGTGGCATATCTTGTGCATGTTCTTGTTAGGAGGACATCCATAGTTACAAGAATGTGCATCTAATTTTTTGAGTCTTTCGACTCTGGAAGTGAGGCAAACTCTAAACTTTCACATTCCTCATTCAATGTCTTGTGATAAGTTTAGCTTAGTGGTATTATTGGTGGAGTCTTCAGCAAAGGTCCACCACTCATTAGATGCGTTTTCCATGTTTGTAGGTTCACTTTGAGGGTTTTCGTCCTCTCCAAACGTAGATGTGGTTTGTGTCCCAATTATGGACCATTCGGTTTTCTCTCATGAAGGATCAGGATAATGCAGCCACCATAGAATTGTCTAGAAAAGTTCATCTCCATAAAGAGGGGCAAAAACTTGGGCCAAAAGTTTTAATTCTCAAATTTTGCAATAACCCCATGGATTTTATTATGGCCCCATCAACGAGCTTCTTAGGCTGGTCTAGTCTCTCCAGGTCTTTGGTGGGCTAGGATTCACTTCTTCCTCTAAAGAGGATGAAGAGATGTTGACAACTGTGTCCTCACCTGATCCCTCTTGAATTGTCATGTGGTCTTCCCCTTGTTCTATCTTCTTAGTTCTTCATTTTCTAGTCTTAGGGGCTGCTCTAGCTTGTTATGAATCTTTGTTGGCTCGTAGGACTCAGCCAACTTATGCATCGTTTGAGTACTAGGATCTTAAGGCTGTTCAACTTCATGAGCAATGGCTCTCCTCCTATTCTGCATTCTTGTCATGACATTGAGAGGACCGTTTGTAATAGCCCATTCTGGATTCTTACCAAATTAAGGCTCGTGCTTGGTTTATGCTCATGGGCTAAACCTGGATTGTAGATGCTCTTAATGGGGGCAATCCTTGTACATCTAGTCAATGCCAAATCCTATGTAGAGTGGTACTAAAGGGTGTGGGCTGGTTGTGCTACAGTTACCATAGCCCTCTTGATGGGACACTCGGCCACCTAGTGGGGTTCCTTGCAGTGATAGCACTATAATGGCATACGGGATCCTAGGGAATTGATGTCCCTCCCCGTGTTCGATTACACTACAGAAATATAGACAGTATCACCATCCTCAAAATAGCAGCTTAGGATTTGACTTAGGGGACTTTGAGCTCCTAGTCGTTTTCTAGGTAGTTAGTGTCTCCTACTTATCCCTCTTCCTCCCCCTCACGTATTTTCTTTAGGGTTAATTAGGTCATGGGGGTCACTCAGGGAATGGGTGGCTGTTGTGGTAATATCAAAGGTGGTAGGGGTAGTTTTGGAACTCTTAAGACTCCTCATTGGGGCACTTACTACCCCGAGTGAGGTGCATTAGTAAGCATGGGTCTTGCTAGGTCAGTAAGGTCAGGTGTTGATTGGGTGGAGCTGGTGTAACTAGCAGTTTTACTGCCTCTTAGGTTGACTCTTATAGTGTCATGGTTTCCTATCCTCATGTAGTATGTACCCTAGATTCTTCCTTACCTTGGTCTTAGGTGGAGGCATTCTGTGTGTGTGGTTGGCATGGCATATTGAAGACAAACTCACATCTGGGGTACATATGTGGTTGGCCCATGTTATCTTTCCTTACCCCAACCTTCCATTGCTCAGTCATTTACTGTATAAGTGTAGTCCCTAGGTCTTCTATGGGCTAGTGCAGCTTGTGATTGTTTCCCTTTGATTACGTGACCTTTGAAGGTATTGTGGTAAAGGATGCTTCAGAAGGGGTTCCTTTAGGGAGATTCCTTGAATTTCACCTTCAAAATCTATGGCACTCCTATAGCATGGCTCAAAGTTCTTATGCTTTTCTGAGTACAGGTTGTTATGCAAGGTTGAATCAAGGATTCCTAGAATTTCCTAGTTAACTATTCATCAGAGTACTTGTCAGTATCTAAGCATCGTAAGTCAAAGTATCTCACTTTGTTGATATAATATCTAATGGATTGTTTGTCTTTCTATTTGACATGCTGATTGACTAGGTTCCATCAGGTGCCCTAGCGGGAGTACCCAATTGTGAAAGCAGTCTTTCGGGAGTCGAAGCTAACATTGTCTTCTAGTTTTAGTGATTGAAACCATTATCTTGCCTTTCCTTCCATGATGGTAAGGGTAAAGGCCCTTACCGATACAAGGTCATCGCCATCGGCATATGGTGTACATTGATCAAACACTTCTAGGTGTGCAATGGGGTCTCTAGTCCCATTGAACTTGGGCATCGATTTCGTTTAGGTTTAATAGTAGTTTGGTGTCTAGAGTTCGCTCCTGCCTACTGCAACTGATAGTGGTGTCGCTGCTAGCCCTATTGCTACCCCCTCCTTATTTGGGCTACTATCCTCAACATATCTTCAATGGTTTGAGTAGACTGTAGTGGTGTAGGTGGTGGTTGAGGCAATGCTAGGGTGATAGTATAGGTATGGCTAGGTTGGTGGTGGCATAGTATAAGCTGAGTGTTACCCTTCATCCTAAGTTAAGTTTGGATATTGTGGAGGATAGCCATGTAAGGCTGGTTTGTGTTGTGGCATGTATGCCCCTCCAAGAGTTGGAGTCTAGGTCGGATTGCTCAAGCTGCTGCATGGCTTCTAGGGTTGCATATTCGGTAATTTGGATTGGCTCCTCAGCCCTTGTGGCCTAGGTGGTTGTTGCTGTGGTTTTTTAAAAGATTTTTTTAAATAGTTTGTCTCTGTTGGACTTGTGTGTTTTCAAGTTGAGAACGTGCATGGCCAGTGAAAATGTGCATGACCAGTGGAAACATGTGCGTGACTACTAGGTACATGCATGACTAATGGATACGTGCATGATGACTAGTGGTGGGTATGTGTGTGGATAATTGAGAACGTGTGGCCAATTGAAAATGTGTGCCGTGAGTTAGTACGTGCATGGTGGGGAACCAAGAACGTGTGGCCAATGGGTACTTGTGTGACCAGTTATGGGAATGTGTGTGGCCAGTTTGGGAACGTGTATGGTCCTAGTTAGACTTGTGAACATGCATGGGGAACTAAGAATGTGTGTGGCCCAATATGATTTGTGAACGCGCTTTCCAAGACATGGCTAGATGCCTACAAACTTATGAACGTGTATTCAAAAGTGAGAATGCCCATGGCCAGTAGATATGTGCATGGCCAAGACTTACGAACATGCATTCACAAAAGTGAGAACGTGCATTCCCTCTTTGGCATGTGCATATGTAATTCTAATAGGTGTGCCACTTACAGGGGTGGAAATCAGCGCCATGTGATGGTTTTTTTTTCATTATGAGCATTTATGTGAAGAAGTTTTTTAACCCTTTTTTTAATGAGAATATTGTGCAGGTTTTCCTTGTCAGACTTGTGAACGTGCATACCCAGGTCCAGGCGAGCATGTAAGTAGAGAGCAAATGTCTATGTTTTGGCTTAGAAATCTAGCGTAAATCTAGCCAATGGTGGTCTTTCTACCTGTAGTTGGTTGTTTTTTTCAAACCCTAATCACCCTTCCATACGATTAGCAACTCTTACAAGCTTCTTAGATTGTTAATGGTGTTGTTCTCACATTGTCTTGCAAGATTTGAACCTTCCTCTTTAGATTTAGGTTTCTTCCAAAATTAGGGTTTTTGCCTTTCTTTTCTCAAATTTTTCACTGCCTATCCTATGAGCACACAAAGAAACTTTAAAGGATTTAAAATTTCTAGGGATTTTGCAATTATTCTTCAATTCGGTTCCTTCATATAGCATGTTTCTCAAGCTTCCATAAACCCATTCCCTCTCTTATATGTAAGGATTTCAATCAACTTCATTGGGATATTAGGCTTTATAAAATATTAAGATTTTTGGATTGATTTGGATCAAACTCTCTTCATAAGTGTGCTAACCATGTTCTCTTATACCGCCATAATCCACTCTCATATACACAAACCTTATTGGCCTTCATGAAAGAGATTAGGGTTTATAAAAAAATAAGGTTTTTTAAGTGGATTGAATGCATTGGATGCTTCCATCAAACTCTAGTGCTAATGTGGACATGGAGCTTTGGTAGTTTTAATCACTTGTGACAATGAAGGATATTGAAAGTGAGAAAATATATAATGATAAGTTGTAAAATTTACATGAGTAATGCCCAATTGGTGAGTCATTCTCTATCACACTCTTTCCATTCATTCATTTGATTCAAGCCAATCAGAATCTAGGTGATGTGTAAGAGGTACCTTGTGGATCTATGCAGGCAAGATGTAATGTCAACATTGACAAAGCATGTGTCAATGAATGGGATTATGTGATGCAAGAACAATGATGACATTTGCTAAAGGAAATGATGGCAATAAGTGCTATTGAGGTAGTGATTATTCCCTATGCATGTGGTACATATTGATGGTGACGCCTTTCGAACAATTTTAGCAACTTTCAGCCTAAACAAAAAACCTTGATTTAGTCCTAACCTTGTTGGACTAAACCTAAACCAATACTATGGGCTTATTGCTCATCACACAATACCTTTTAAAGGAGCCCCAACTTGCCCAATTCTAACAATCCTACCTCAAATTTTCAAAAACTACCCTATTATGGCTGACAAGCTAAGAGAAAGGCCAAGGAAGGTAATTGAGGATATGAAGATTTGAATGAGCATAGCACTATGGACACTATGGAGGAGATTGAAGATCAAATGAATATGGGAAGTGCTCATAAGTATACTTCTCAATTCTTGGGTCAAGCTTCAAGAGGGGTTGAAGATGAAGTGAATGTGGAAAATGCTCATAAGCATACCCCTCAAGGTTCATAAGCAATATCCAATGACACTCTCCTACAATTGCTTATAGAAAGACTTGATTTCAAGTCCCTTATGGAGAGGTACGAAGTCTCTAGAGGAATAGCCCAACACATCTAACATAAGAACCTTAGGCCTAAGCTCCTCACGGTCCATTATATGCTCATGGGTATCCTTGCAATAGATGAATAATCAAGATACTCTAATTGGTCCTCACTATGATCTCTAAAGAAGTAGGTAGATCTACTAGATGTATCATCATCTATGATAATTGATGTGCTCGATGTCGTCCCTGCCCTTGAGACCATGCCCATATAATCTGACTCACACACAATGTCATCACATACATCATTGTCACGTGCATACGTGTCCATGTCATCTATGTGTATATATATCACTATCATTATGTGCATCATCATGTGTGCATGTGTAGTATCATCATTTGAACGTGTATGTGATACATCAACTTCATCATATGTGTGTATGTATGACACATCATCATGTGTATGTGTATGATAGACATCATCATAGGTATGTGGGTGTAATACATCATCATAGGTATGTGGGTGTAATACATCATCATGTGATCATCTGAAATATCCTTAGGAGCATACTCATGATGACACATGATCATATGAAACATCCTCAAGAACATAATCATGTGGGTGTGATACATCATCATGATCATCTGAAACATCCTCAGGAATATAATCATGATGACACAAGAGTGCAGGATACTCAATCAAGTCACCAAAACAAACGAAAATCATCCCATCATGCAAAAAATACCGAACCATCCGTGTCAATGTAACCAAGCAATAAAACAATGAAATCATCATGTATGGACCAATTGGACCAACACTCGCACATATCTTGTCCTCATCGAATAAATGCCCAAAATGAATGGGCATCAAAGTCTGAAGCTTAAACATCCAATAGTGGCATGATATGCAACCTCATCATAGCAAGAAGTTGGCAAGTGACGATGTAGAGGTCTAAGCCTTGAAGTGTCAAAGGCATGTGCGAATGTGGCAAAAGATATGCAATACATGACAAGAGATGGCAAATCAAAATAGTAATTGTAGAGCCATGATGATAGTGCATGAGCAGCTCTCCTATGATTACAATAAAAAATGCTATTCACCGTGGCGATCAAATGAAGGGTAAAAGTACTAAAAATAACCCATGGTTGCATGTAAACACTATCCCAAGTGTATACCCTAAAACATAATGCACTACGCATATGACAAAAGATAAAAATGGATAGGAAACTCACACTGCATGCAAAAAAGGCCAAATAAAGTGCCAATGCACGTGAATTAGCCAATGATGAAGCACGAGTTGTGTAAACAATGCTAGCAATGCACATATGAGCACACCTCATGTGAACAATCACCAAGAAAACCCAAAGGCATGTGAAACACTCAAATTGGTCTACTAGCACAATACACTTGGTCTCAAATGCACATTTACACACAAATTGTCCCCTTGAACATAAATAACCAAGTGAAGGTGTGTGAAAAAAAAAGTAAGTAAAATATGACCAAAGGATGGATAATGAATCCCCAAAGAGATAGGTCTATAAGCCAAAAAGAAAATGAGAAGGATCCCAAGATGTGAATGGCCAAAGTGTAAATGGTGGGGACATGCCTCAATGCTTGAAGTGGCCAAAAAGAAGAAAAGTTGTGAAGGAAATGTGAAAAGTAGAAAACCCTAAAGAGGCACCCCTTTCTTTTTTATCCCTCAAGTTTTGTTTTTATCCCTCCTTACTGGCCTGGCCAGCTAGCTACCAATGAGCTAAGAGCTCTTTGAGTTCAATGATGCTTTCCCTCTCTTGATTTTTTTAATACCCTGTGTTGCGCATGGTGACCAAAAAGTTGAGATCTCGAAGAGCTTGATGATGGACACTAAGGTGAAAGGTAAGCTCGATGAAACAAAACGTTGGCCTTGCTAAGGAAAATTAAAATAAAGTTTTCTTTAAAATGTTGTTTGGTGAGCTTGTGTTAGGTGATGATCCATAATATTTTGTTTTTGATGGTTTTTTTAAAAACAATGTTTTTTTTGGGATCAATAATAATTATATATATATTACCTCAGAAATTGTCCAAAAACGAAACCAACTTGAAAACAACCAAGTAACCTATAAACTACTGAACTTTACAAAACATTTTTGTTCTCAGGAAATGCACTACTGAACTTTACGAATCATTTTTATCCTCATTTAGGATTCTGCACAGAAAATCTCATCTCTCCTCCATCAAAAAACACGACTATTCCTAGGAGATATGATAGCCCAATAGGATGCAGGCCTCCATCATTGCTTCAGTAGTGCAACCAAGAGGGGACTGTGTTTCCATCATTCCCCCTCTCTTGGACCAAATCTTGACAATAGGTCTGGTTCCCATAGGATTTTCTACAAATGTAACAAAAGTGTGATTAATTTGCTTTGTTTTTCGGTGTTTTTTGGTACCACCTTTGAGTTTTTGGTCCAAATTTAGGTGGTCTCCTCTTCCCATCCCAACACCTCACCCCTGCATTATACAATTCAGCATTAGGACTTACTCCTAATATTTTTGAAGCTCCACCAACCTAGACAGGGATTAACTGATGTTCTTTTGCAACTTTAGTAAACATCCAGCTCAGTACACCTCATTTTATTCACATTGCAAACAGACCAGCACAAGCACACACATTTATGTATCAAATCTGATTCTTGCAGTTCTGCATTATACAATTCAGCATTAGGACTTACTCCTAATATTTTTGAAGCTCCACCAACCTAGACAGGGATTAACTGATGTTCTTTTGCAACTTTAGTAAACATCCAGCTCAATACACCTCATTTTATTCACATTGCAAACAGACCAGCACAAGCACACACATTTATGTATCAAATCTGATTCTTGCAGTTCAGTGCTCACAACCTTCATAAACACAATGGCATTCTTGTTAGACCATATTTCCAACAGGACACAAACTCTGATAATGTTAAATAGTACTCCAACAGTTCATCACTAAAAGACCATTTTCCCAAGATCCAATCCCCCCAGAATGTCTAGAAACCCAAACTCTTCTCAATCCATTTTGACAACTTGAACCATGTTCCTCTAATTGCTGGGCAATCCCAAAACACATGTTTATAATCTTCTAGTGACTTACACTTGGGACAGCTACCAGTGGAAATATTTTTCTTTTGCAGTTTGGAACCAATAGGTAATGCCCACATACATACCCTCCACATAAAAACTTGAAATTTATTGGGAATCTGGCTATCCTAAAGAAGTTTCCACCTCTTCTTCCAAGTTAAGGGCTCCAATTAACTTTCCAAATTTTATTGCAATACACTACATTGGCATCTCCTTTTCTCATTAGTGCATATAGCTCTCTAGTTTTGCCATCCTTTAGCTTAGTGCCATTAAGCCAAACCCAGTCTTTAATCCAGACAAAGCTATTAGAGGCAGTGAAACATAGGCTATAGCTCTCTTTGAGATAGGGTCATTAACTCCCCTCTCTACCAGTTAAGTGATATTCCCATATTATGTGCTCCACATCCTTCCACCCCACTACATCCCAATCCCAATAGTCACCCAAGTATTTAAGACCTCTGTTATTGAGTTTCTTTTGTAGAGGAGATATCAAATAAGGCTAGAGGAGGTTTAAATTTGTGAGTCCACCAAATACCCAAGCTGAACATTGAATTACCAGTCACTCTGCCACCCCCATCCCAAGAAGTGAAATCCAAGCAAGCTTTCCATATCTTACATAACATTTTACAAACTGCTGAACTGGCAACCTTTAGAGAAGCAAATGAAAAGATCTTGTCCTTCTTGTTCAAGTCAATCCATTTACCTTTAGCTACGACATCAGAGAGTTCAATAATCAATTCCCTCATCATTAATGACCAAGTAGAATTCTAAGATAAGCATATAGGGAGCATTATAGCAGTTCTTACACTACATTGAATTGGCATATGAATAATACCAATGCCCCCTTCTACTTTAGGAACTGCTAATTTATCCCATGCTAGCCAAGAATAAGTTTTTTTTTAATTGCCATTCCTCCATAGGAAGTCTCTGATAGGTCCAATAAATTTCTTCCAATGGCACTTGCCAAGATCCAACACAGGATAGAGAAACATAAAATAAGCATTCAGCACTGCATTGTAGATATCAACTCTACTGAAAAGGAACTCTAATATCCTCTAATTTTTTTAATTTTCCCAAACACCTAGTTATTACCCACTCTGCCAATTGTTTATTGGTTACCCCAACTCCGAAGGGGACTCCAAGTAATCTGACCATATTTCCCTTTTGTACCACTTCACATCCCCATCTTTACATATCAAAATCATTGTCCTCAGTCAAACTGATAATTCAGGACTTCATAATATTACATTTGGAACTAGAAATACTGGCAAATTCATGTACTATCTCTAAAGCCAGTCTAACATTATTGTTCTCGGCCCTTAGAAACAATAGAGAATCATCTGCAAAACATTGAATAACTAGTTGTTCAATATGCTTAAGCTTAAGCCCAGTGATGTTCACATCTCTACAGGCCACTTCTAGGGAGATTACTAGAGGATGAGAAGTAATAGCAAAAAAAAGGGGGGCTAAAGGATAGCCTTGTCTCACTAATCTATTAATTTTAAACCCACCTACCACTCTTCCATTCATCAGCACCTTAGAGTAACCTCCCCAAGCAAGAGTGTAAATGCAAGTTTCTATCTTAGTTCCAAAACTAAGTTTTTCCATCACCCTTGCAATAAAAGACCAATGAACTCTGTCATATGCTTTCTCTAGATCTAGTTATAACATAATGCATTTTTGATGGGTTTTAATAGCCACATCTCTTCCTAACAATGCAGCAAATATATTATCATAAATTGACCTACCTTTGATAAAGCCTTGCTATTTTTTTGACACCACTTCTTGCAGTACTAGAGTAACTCTCATAGTAATCAATTTGGCCAGGATTTTGTAAATCACCGTCAGCAATGTGATGGGCCTCCAATGACCAAGCCTGTTATTACAGGCTGTTTGTTTGGGAATAAGCTTCACTAGACCTTCTTTGAAGTCTTTATCCATGATCCCTGTATTGAAAGCTCTCTCACAAATATCACCCACAAAGTCCTTCAAAGAAGGCCAAAAAGCTATAAAAAACTATGTGGATAGACCATCCCAACCTGGTGCTTTATCTCTCCCCAGTTTCAGCAAGGCACAACAACATTCTTCTACATCTATATCCCTTTCTAACCACCTTGCTTTATCTAGATCCACATTTTGGTTTAGTAAACCCAACAAACTGTCTTTTGCCTGAAATCTCCTCATAGAACAATCTTTCTTCATACTAAGAGTAGACCCCAAGAATTATACCCACTTTTAGCAAGAGTGTCATGTCCTTCGAGGGGGTCCCATCCTCATCCAGAATGTATCCCACAACCTCACTATCACTCTTCTACGCTTCCTATCATAACCTGCCATTTGTTGCTGCAACAAGTAGGCTGCCACTATGCCACTGATGCTTCTACCTTTACTGAAGCTTTTGCATCTACTGCTGGCTCCTCCCAACCTCTTTCTCTTCCTTGTGTGCTCACATTTGCTTGAGCAGCAATGGTAGTTGGCCGCTCTCAGCTAAAAGGAAGTTTCACTCATGAAGCCTCCACACTATGCTAAGCTCCTAGTCCTCAAACTGCTTGCTCCTAGCATTCTTCTCACCCATGTAGGGTAGCTCTCATCAAAGAGGCCAGATTTGAGAGAAATATCTGCATTTCATTATTGTGTTTTAGCCCAAACTATAGTATTTTTTGCAGTCATGTTTGGTTGACTTTTGTAATATAGTTGCTTTCTACAACCCTGTCTAGTTGACTTATACAATATAGTTGCTTGCTAAAATTATAAGAGTTCATTGCTTCTCTCCTAAGGTATGGTATGCTTGCTAAAATTATAACAAGAGGTCATTGCTTCTCTCCTAAGGTATGGTATGCTTCTCATGGGGATCTTGGTATAACAAGAGGTCATTGCTTCTCACCTATGGTATGGTATGCTTCTCATGGGGATCTTGGTAGTCTCCATTGCCCCCCCATGATCCCACCTTCTTTGAGCCTCCTCTCCATGCTATCCACTTCAATGGAGTAAACACTAAGTTTAGTTCTTGGTGTGGTGATCATGGCTTTGAGCATGATGGTTGCAAACACAATTGGGCTAATCCACAACATGCAGCTTGCACAATTGGCAATGTGCGAGAGCTTCAAGAATGAGAGCAGGTGGTGGAGCAAGCGTCAATGGGTGAGCTAGAGAAGCATATGTCCAGAGTTTCTTGGCTTGAAAATGAGAGCACCACTCATCGTTAAAATGCAAGAGTCTACATTGCTGCAAACTATCAATGACCAAGTAGATCACGTGCAGCTATTGAATGTCATCATCCAAAGCGACTACTATCTCTACCCAAGCAGGCGCAAAGGGCAATCTCTGCATAAACTAGTTCTTGGCTCCTATGATTGATAGACTCCTTAGTGCCAATCAAAATTTCCCAAAATGCTCTACAACTCCATAGCCATGTCTGTGGGGGTAAAGTCCCTTAAAACCCCTTAAATGTCTAAGGGATAAAAGCTTGAAAAGAGTGTTAGCATTGGCAACAAACCATGGGGTTGCTATCTGACCACGAGCCGCCCCTAGGTAGGCACCCTTGAGAGATCAATTGAAAGGCTTCACAAATGATTAGTTTAGCTTGAGAGATCCAAGGAAAATGGGAGAAAGATGTGTGACCTTGAACTGGAGTGCAAATGGAGGAACTATCTAATTAAAGGCTAGCTAAAATGGCTTGGATGGAAGCTGCTGAAGCTGGCCCCACATAGCATTAAAGGTGGCGCTGTTGAACTTGCAGCAAAAAAAGATGAAGAATCTTGGAAGCCTAGGTGATTGGAGTAGGTTCCTTTCCAACTATCCAAGCAAGAGGGAGCCATATCCGCTAGGTGATTAAGGGGATTATGCTGCACTTCTTGCTAAGGCTATCCTTAGTAAATTATTGACTTGTCTACTGCAAAATGATACTTTATAGAGCTGAGAGCTCAAAGCTCTATGATGCCAAATACATAAGCTTCAATAGTAGCCAACCCCTAATTTAACCCCTTTGAAAGAAGGCTACAAGATCATCACACCACTGCTACTAATGTATCTATCCCAAAAATTCAATGTTGCATAGATCTTTGCAAACTTTGAAAGTTCTTCACCAAGATTCTTGAAATTTGGCTTTGCACAACAAGCTTTGTTTAAATTGTAATTGAACTGCAAAAAATTGTACAGTAATCTGCTGCATAAAATCCCTCAATAGGACTACCATCTGCACACTAGACTACTCAAATCTTCTACAGAACTATTAACTACATTGAAATTTGCATAGAATCTTCAATTTGTATACTTCTTGATGAAAACTATACCAATATCTGCATAACAACCTTCAATATTCTCCAAACTGCCAAGATTTCCTAGAAACTAGGCAAATATAGAAGAAAACTAAGATTTATAAATAGATTTGATGAAAGTAAACACTAATCAAGAGGATTTAGAAAGAAAGTTCAAAGAAAATTGCTTTGAAAATAGTTGAAAATCTTAATCCAAAAATCAAGAAAATTAAAAAATAAGAAAATCAAGATTCTGCCAAATTTGTGCAAGAATCTAGGTGTTTAAAATATATGATTAGCATACACTTGAAAATGATTACCATTAATCCCATTGCTAATCTACTCAAAACAAAATCAAAAGAAAATCTATAAACTATGTATAGGTACTAATCTGAAAATGGATTAAGTCCTAATCACTCCCTAATCTAAAATATCAAGATCTAAGTCAAGAGCTCTTATACCAAATGTAATGGAGTGAGACTTAAGTTGAGATATGGGACAAATCACCATGGAAGCTTGTAATCAAGCTTGCTAACCATGATGTGCCTAAGTGGCTTAATCTCACACCAAGAGGATGGAATAAACCTTCCATAGGCCTATGGTAGCTAAAGGCTCCAAGAAATGATATAATAGTTAAAAGATCATAATGGTCATAAAAGGTTATAAAAGAGTACAAATGATGGCCCATGAGCTTCTTATATACTTGAGCCCATGACCATGGTCCTAACTAGACCTAATCTACAGAGTTGTTGCTTCATTATATCCCCAAGCCCTTATAGTTACCAAGGCGCCACCACCCTAAGCAGGCCCCATCCACACCCCACCCCAGTTTCTCCTTCCCTAGTTGACTCTCCAAACTACTACAAGAAGCAGAAAATGGACTAGAAGGCCATTATGAGTGAGACCTTTGCAGATGTTTTGGAGACAAATTTCATGGATACCCCCACTAGGCCGATAGTCTCATAGGCTCAAGTGTCAGTTCATAGTCATACTGAGCTTGCCCTGTTTAGTGGCCCATACCACAACGTCCCTAAAAGTGCTAGCAGAGTAATCCAATTCAAAAGCTTGCTCTTTTTCACATCTCATAAGACACATAAGATCACAGAGGCACACCGCTGGTCTAGGAAGCTGCCTTCTAAACTTCCTACAAAGCCTTCCATCAACCCACCCAGTACACACGAAGTCCCGCTTTGACATCTATTAGAACTTTAGCAGCTTCTACCATTAGCATCCCATGGAGCTTCACTGCCGATTCTGAAGATGCAACCATGATTAAGGAAAATCACATTAGCTAACATTACTCCATGTGCGATAACTTCTTCAAGCCATATTTTTGTACACTGCAATGTGCTTCATATAAAATGATTATGGAAAATCTCCAAGCTTACAACTTGTGTAATGCCAGTGATGTACATTTAGGCTAGGAAATTAGCCTAGACTAGCTTATTGGCCCCGTGGACATTAGTTAGGTAGCCAACCATTGTACAATTGAGTATTGTATATAAGAAATTTTGACTAACAAGAACACACATAATCCCATTCTCATAATTGAGTTTCATTCTTATTGCTCTTGTGATTGAGTTACTTGTATGATCTTCTCTTCTTCTTTGTTGCATGCATGCTTAGGTATTGTGTGGGTGAGTGATGGTGTTGATGTATGGTCTCTTCTCCCTTTCTCCTTCTTTTGTCTACTCTCTTATGCTTTCACTCAACGTGGCATAGAAGTTTAGATTAAGCTTTCCATAGCTTTCTCTCTCTCTCTCTCTTCTAACCAGCCATTTGTAAACCTCCTTTATGTAAAGGAGGTAAGGTTGAGGTCCCTAGCTCTTTGCAAGAGAGTGTTACTCTACCAAGAGTGGTTTGAGGTATAAACTGGCATGACCCTTACATTCTCATCTTCTCTCTACCTTGCAAGGCTTCAATGTTCTCTCCCGTGTGAACAATAATCATATGCATCCCTCCATAAGCCTTTCTAATAGAAACTTTACTTTGCCTTATTATAGGTTTTGGAAAGACCCAAATTTCTTAAAATTGGAGAAGAATGTATCTATTGCAACCTTTCTCCTTGAATGAGGAGTTGGAAAACGAATACACTTTCCCATGGTACCATAGAAGCACATTGTGCACCTTATAATGAGGAAACTCATCACAATCACCTTGTTATATCTTTTGAAACATTGGGCTATAGCCACTTGATCAAGTAAGTAATCCTCTTATATATCCATAATCCAATCTTTGTAGACCTTCGAAATAGAAGAGAGAGTATATGCCCACATACAAAAAATAACATCACCACCACATGGTCTTTTCCAGCCATGTATGAAATCTTAAAGACAACTTTGGAAAGTGGCCAACCACCTTCTTTGCTTGGGAGATAGATTGGGTTGAGACATGGAGTATTTTAGCACTCTATGATCACTTCTCACCTTGAAATGACTCCTCTAAATGTATTGATGCCAATTCTTAATTGCGTGTATGATAGCCAATATCTCTTGATCATAAACATGTTAAGAAAAATCTTTGTTGGTGAGATTTCTATTCTCATATGCAATCACACTATGCTCTTGATACAAAACAACCCCAATACCACTACCATATACATCCACCCTTATGGTAAAATGTAGGGAAAAAGCATGGCATAACAAGAAAGGGGGTGAAGTGAGGATCTCCTTTGATCTCTTGGAATGTCAAGGAGATTGCAATAACATCCCAAAAGAAAGCCTCTTTTTTTATCCTATCTATGGGAGGAGTGCAATGGATGTATAACGCTTAATGAAGCTCCTATAAAATGAAGAAAGCCCCAATAATCCTCTCAATTATGTAGTGTTGGTTGCAGTAGGCCATCCTTTGACACATTGCACTTTCTTTGGACCCACTTTAATGCCGTCATGACCCACAATGTGCCCCAAATTCTTGAACCTCGCATTCCATGAAAAGAGTGTTTACTCTCTTTGGCATACAATTTATGCTACCTCACAGCATCCAATACCTGCCTCATGTGCAACAAATTCTCATCTTTGCTCTTGCTATAGATAAGGATGTCATCAAAGAACACCCAAACCTATTTGAAAAGAAAGGGCTGAAGCCCCTTATTTATGAATGCTTAGTGCATTTAACAAACCAAAGGGCATAGGCATAAAATGGAAATGCCCTCTATCAATGTGAAAAGCCATCTTAAATGCATCCCCGTCCTTCATCATGCTTGGATTTGAGATCTACCATGGAGAAGAACTTAGTTCCCTTGAGCTCATCAAGTAGATCATCAATCCTAGGTATGTATTAGCAATTTTTTATGGTTAGCTTGTTAAGATCTCTATAATTAATGCACACATCCTATATGTACCATCCTTCTTATTGAGACTAATAGTAGGAGAGATGCAAATGGAGATTGATATGGTTACACAAATCCCATGACCATAAGCCCTTGCACCTACTTGGAAACCTCTTCTCTTTCAAACTTAGAGAGCATATAGGGTAGTTTGTTGTGACCGGTTGAGCATTTAGCTCAAGTTCAACCACATGATCAACATCCCTCTTTGGTGGTAAACACTTAAGGAGCTAAAATACATCCCTATATTTCTCCAAAAGTTGAGCCATCTCCTTTGTTAAGAGGCAGTCCACGTTGATTTTCATCATCCTTCTTATTATGAGTTGCATGCAACACATGTATGGAGCTCAAATTCTAAAATTCCCTCTTAAATTGCTTGGGGGTTGAGGGTTAGCTTTGAGAAACCAATTCCATTCTAAATTTCCCTCTTCAATTTCTTGGGAGTGGAGGGATAGCTTTGGGAAACCAATGCCATTGAGAGTCACAAGTTGTCTACCATGCATAGACCTCATATACATGTGACCAAGGTCCAAAGAAATCTCACCCAAAGTACTCAAGCAATCACATCCCAATGAAATCTCATATAAAGTACTTAACCAATCACATCCTAATATCAAATCAATAGGCCCCAATTCAAACATAATAAGATTGACTTGCCAAAGTGTATTCGGGGTAAGGAATACAGTAGAAGATGGGTGCAACTTTATTCTCCCCATTTTCCACTTGAACTCTCAATGTGCATGTGAAATCTCTATGAGCTGTAATCTCAAATTTTGGATAGATTTGGAGTTGACAAAGCTATGTGTGCTCCTGAATCCACCAGAATATGAGCCACTCTTCCATTGGTAGTTCCTTAAAGCCTCAAGGTAGTTGCTCCTTTACAACCTACAAGCAAATCATGTCATGTGGCACATACATGGGCAAATTTGCCACCTGAATCAAATGGAAACTCATAGTTATCCATAGAAGGAGACTCTTCCACCACCTCCTCATGGGAATCCACATAAGCATCCTCCACAACATCATTATTTTTAACTATGTTATCCTCATCCCTAGCAATTATGCTCACATTTGCCTTCTTGCCCTTGGATATATGCTCTTTAGTCCACTTTTCCCCACATGTAAAGCATAACCCCTTACTCCTCAATCCTTGAATCTTTGAAGAATCCAATTACCTCAACTTGTTGGGATTATAGGTAGAGTTTTTATTATAAGAGAATGGATTCTTTGGGCCATCAATTTGAGCATAAGAGTTACCAATCCTTGGTTGTCCAATACCATACACCGTTGGGAACTTGGGTATGAAAGAGGATTGGAAATGAACTCTTCATATTCTTCCACATGGTAGTGGATGGTTGGAATCTCTGTTAGCTAAAATTTGTTAAGGCCTCTTGTACTTGGGCTCGTATAGCTCTGCAAGCCTCATTACTTCTTTCAAAGGGGGTGGTGTTTATGTCGATACATCTGTTTTGAAAAGAGGATCCAATCCATGAATGAAATTTTGCAATCTCATGCACTCTTTAAGCCCTTGCACATACATGGAAATCTTCATGAAGCTCTTGATAGTCTTTTATCATCTTCCCTTTTGTGTAAGCTCATACCATTGTTCCATGTATTTATCAAGAACCAATGGTGAAATTTATCTCTCCCTTCAACTCTTCCCAAGAGTTAAGGCATGCTTCCTCATTTCACCAATGTGCCTCTAACATTGATGGTGGGCATAGTCTTCCATATGTAGTGATGCAAGTTAAACAATGTTCCTCTACCATTGATGGGCATAGTCTTCCATATGTTGTGATGTAAATTGAACCACGTCCTCTTCACTCTTTGGATAAAGCTAAAAATATGTATCCAACTTCATAATCTGATCCTCCCATTCATTAAGGGCTGAATCACTTCCCTTGTATGATAAGGCTCTTTTGTTGGTTGCTGCCATCCCTATGAGTTGATTGGACCCCATCATCTGCAATCATTTTACTGTTCATAGCATCAAAACTAGCAGCAACATTAGCACTCGTTGCTTGAATGCTTTGATTAAGGGAATCAAAATTATCCACAAGCATGTGAATAAGCATCTCATTGGAAATGGTTGGAAGAGGATTGGCCTCATGAAAAATAGATTTTTGAGCATTGTTTATAGAATTTTCTTCTTCAAGCTATCTTGATGCTTGTCCAAAAGCACCATGCTCTTCCAATGCATTAGTATCTTCCATAGTGACTTGCACTTGTTTATGCATTCCCTCACCTTCATATCATCCATGGAGTTGGGAACCTTGTTCGGCCTTCCTTTTGGCTTGCCAGCTATGGTGGAAATGAAATCACCCAATTGTATTAAGAGTGATAAGGGCAATTACCTCTTCTCCCACCAAATCATAAATTTGGAACAAGGGCTCTTTCACTTATAATCAATCAAAATACTCAAGCTACAAACATAATGGACATGATTGAAGCCAAGAATTTCCAATTGAGACTTACTAAAACCCTAATTTTCCCCGAATGTGATGGAAATTTCTATGAAATAGGGATAGAGAAGGACTCAAGGGAACATACTTAATTATGGAAAAGATTTTTCCTAATTTTCCCAAAAACCTTGTTTCTTCAAAGAAACCTTGAATTCCTTGGGTAAATATAACAAGGGCATGCATGAGAAGAGAAGGGCATGCATGAGAAGAGAAGACCATGGGGAAAAGAGTTGTTGCACTAATTTGTAAAATAGTATAAGAAAACCTAAATTCTAGGTAAACCCTAAATCAGCTCCAAATCACACACTACTTGCTCAAATCTAAGGGTTTTAAAAAAAAAGTTGAGGCTTACATAATGAAGAAGTCTCTCCAGGCCATGATTTCTGCAAATTATGATCTCCTCTCTTCATGAAGTTGATTTCGAGTTTACAATCAAGATTTGTAGATACTTGAAACTTGATAAAACCAAGATTTCTTGGGCTTGATAGGAAGCTTAGAGGTTGTAGAAGAAGCTCCAATGCTAAAATTTGTAAACAAAATGGAAGATACTTCTCTATGGGGTAACTTGAATTCTCTATGCCATCCTATGCATCCCCAAGCTGTAGGTGACTATTAACTCTTTTTTGCACATCCAAATCCCCGCCTCTAATCAGAACTGATTCACATTATGTATGGCTATGGGCCAATGATGCATCAAAATCCAACCACATCCACACACCTTGTATATATGGGTAGACATAGGCAATGGGTACTCTCTTAAGTTAGCCAACAAACCGAACAAAGCCCATTTGTATATATACAAGTTTTGATAATGTGAATAGGAAACTTTAATCATTTCTCAAAAGCAACACTTTCACTTTCTCTTGAGATCTTACCTTCTATCTTGCCCGATTATAAGATGCATGCTTGTGTGTGTAGATGGAGTGTGTTGAGGTGTGCATGCTTTCTTGCTTGGGTGAGAGTATGATTGAGCATGATTAGAGAAGAAGGTGGTTCAATGCTTTCTAGATTGACCATTACCTTTTAGAAGGATTACTTAATTGATTAGAGGGTAGAGGAAGGGCTCAAACAAGAGGGATTGACACACCTCTTGGTCTCTCCAATAGGGGTTCTATGATCTAAGACAAGTGGTCTAACTACTAGCACTATGGTTCCTTGCTAGAGAGCAAGAATGTTCTTGACATGAATAAATGCTGCCGTTTATGAGGGATCAAACTAATCTTGGATGAGATAAGGAAGTATAGCTATTTTTCTACCCAAATATCTTTTATTATTCTCTTTATCATGTCCTTGGATTCACATCCCTGGTATAATGTTGAGGAAATGTGTTATAGAGTAGGATTTGAGATATTTTGTATGGTTGTGCTTGCTATTAGTGTGATTAGGAGTGGATTGTATGATTAGAATAGACTTTATTTCTAACCTTAACCTCTTTTATGTCTTATGTTGGTTAATTTGTCTCATAGGAGTGATGGAATAAAGAGCAAGCTCCCCCCTGAGTATGATTGTGTCTTATGTTGATTGATTTTTCTCATGCTGCTTCTAGAATTTTTGGATCATTGACCAAGACTCGGATCATCTAGAGTTAGATCATCAAATTTACATCCACATCATTAACCAAAGCCTAAAAGTGGTTAATGAGGGACTATCTATGTGGTAAACAATCTTGATTACCACACTTGAGCATAAAGAATGGTACCAATTAAATATTCCCTTGTAAGAGGATATTGTTGAAAGAACGGTAGAGGGGGAGGAGACACACACACAGGAGCAAACCCTAATGTATATTGCAAACCCTAACCATAGAGGGAAGCCATCTCCACTCTCACACAAAGCATAATGCCATAATCCATAATACACACAACACTATAAGTTGTGTCCACACACATCTAACCCTAGCTAATGTCCACACACTATGACCAGCTGGACACGCGGTCATTTATGTCTCACACATGTTCCTACCTAACATGCCAGCACATAGCATAGCTGGCTCACACTGACATCGAGCTTGAATCTCAACAGCCCCTCTCAAGCTCATGATGTACTGCCGATGAAGATGTAGATGAGCTTGGGATATCAAGACTCTCAACACTCCCCCTCAAGCTCATCCCATGTACTCCCAACATAGTCCGGAAGTACTCAAACTTCTCCCTGCTAAGTGGCTTCGTAAAGATATCAGCCACCTGCTCATTAGTCTTCACATACTAAAGATCAACTGTACCATCCAGCACCTTCTCTCTGACAAAGTGATAATGGACCTCTATGTGTTTGGTCCTCGTATGAAATATTGGATTCTTGGCCAACTGTATACTGCTCATGTTGTCACAATGAATGACAACTTTGCCATCAATAGGCTCACACAAATCTGTCAAGAGACTCTTTAACCATATAGCCTCATAAGTAGCAATGGCTGCACCCCTGTATTCAGCCTCTGTACTGGATAAAGCAACTGTAGGTTGCTTCTTGCTACTCCAACTCACCACGGCACTTCCAAGTGTAAAAGCATATCCACTTGTAGACCTCCTGTCATATGCGCTACCTGCCCAATCACCATCTGTGTAGCCATGTATGTCCAAGCTTTTACCACCCTCATAAAGTAGACCATAATGTGCAGTGGTCTTCACATATCTCATGATGCGTCTCACTGCATCCAAATGTGGTTTTCTGGGGCTCTGCATAAACTGGCTTACTAGCCCCACAGCATAACTCAAATCCGGGCGTTTGATAGTCATATAAATGAGACTACCAACCATCTTTCTGTACATAGATGGATCATCCAATTGCTCGCCATAATCAGCCCGCAACTTCACATTTTGCTCCAAAGGTGTACTCATAGGCTTACACCCTGTCATGCCATATTTTGCCAACATATCCAATGCATATTGGCGCTGTACTAACCATGTACCTGCATGATCTTTGACCACTTCAATTCCAAGAAAGTATCTCAACTCACCAAGATCTTTCATGTCAAATTGCCCACTCAAAGCTTTCTTGACATGCATCACATCTGCACCATGATCACCTGTGATAATCAAGTCATCCACATAGATGACTAGTAAAACAATCCCATGCTCTGTCTTCTTCACATAGAGTGAAGAATCTGCTGTAGAAATCTGAAAACCAAGTGAGATAAGATATCTGCTCATCTTATCACTCCAAGCACGAGGTGCTTGCTTCAGACCATACAATGCCTTTTTCAATCTGCATACGTGAGTGGGATATCTAGGGTGTACATACCCTTCTGGCTGTGCCATATACACTTCCTCTTGTAGATCTCCATTCAGAAATGCATTTTTGACATCCATTTGATGCATTTCCCAGCCATTAGCTGCAGGCATAGCAATGACTGCTCTCACTGTGCCCATCTTAGCCACTGGACTAAAGGTCTCATCATAGTCCAAACCTTGGGTCTGTGCATAACCCTTTGCTACCAATCTTGCTTTATGTCTCTCAATAGAACCATCAGATTTGCACTTCACTTTGTAAACCCATTTACATCCAATAACATTCTTGTCCTCTGGTAATGCAACCTCTGGTAATGCAACCAAGTCCCATGTGTCATTATGGACCAATGCGTCCATCTCAACATCCATTGCTTTCTCCCATACATGCTCTCCAATAGCCTCTGTATAGCATGTAGGTTCCACATGCTTCACCATAGATGTCATATATGCATAGTGCATAGCAAAATCTCGATATGTCAATCTGTCAACTGGATATCTGACTCTCTGGGATCTCTGCAATGCATGCGGGTCACTCTGTACACCTGTAACTCTAGCATGTGGTGGCACATATCTGTCCTACCTAGCACCAGGTGTGTGTAAAACAGGTATGCCAAGCTCCTCATCCAAACTCTCCGAACTAGATGACTCATAACTTGTGATTCCAATTCCTTCGACCTTCTTCTTTCCTTTATCCATAGCACTACTCCTAGTGCTCACACTCTCATGCCTCAAACGTCCTGACCATGGACGTACAGTACTACTCTCAGCTTCTGCTCTGCTGGCCCAGACATAGTAGTAGAACTAGAACTTGCTTGTGGTGGCAAGTTCACATGCACATCAGCCTCAAGTGACTCAATGACACCCTCATCTTTTGCTTTGTACCAACTAGCAAGCTCATCAAACACCACATCTCGTGAGATGACCACTTGTCTAGTTTGTGGATTATAACATTTGTATGCCTTTCGATCCTGTGCATATCCAACAAATACACATTTTTCTACCTTAGGATCCAACTTCCTCCTTCTTTCATCAGGCACATGTACATAAGCTATGCATCCAAAAACTTTGAGGTGTCCAATATCTGACCTATAACCTGTAAGCCGCATCTCTGGTGTGCTTCCATGAATGGCTGCTGTAGGTGTTTTGTTCAATATATATACTGCAGTAGCACATGCTTCTGCCCAATAGTAATCTGGCATGCTCTTTTCATTGAGCATCGCCCTAGCCACTTCACATATGACTCTATTCTTTCTCTCAGCCACACCATTTTGCTGAGGTGTATACCTGCAAGTCAATTGTCTTCTTATTCCATGCTTCCTCAAGAAATGCTCAAAAGCTTTTGAGGTGTATTCACCTCCTCCATCTGTCCTCAAACACTTAATCCAACAGCCATATTGCTTTTCTGCAAAAGCTTTGAAATCCATGAACTTTTCCAACACTTCACTCTTCTCTCTGAGAAAGTATATCCATGTCATCCTGCTGAAATCATCTATGAATGTCACATAGTATAAACTGCCTTTGATAGATGGGTTTTGTGCAGGACCCCATACATCACTATGTACGATCTCAAGTGGCCTGCTACTCATATTTCCTTCTGTAGGAAACCTCAACCTTGCCTGCTTTCCAAACTAATAGGCTTCACAAACATGCATATTTCCATCATATTTAAATCTAGGCAATCCACTGACAATGCCTCTTGTTTGCATGTTCTTTAATCTCTGTATATTGACATGTCCAATCCTCTTATGCCACATATCAATGTCCTGTACCACATTTTTACTTTTGGAGAACATGGCTGATTTTAGCTCAGGAATTCCAGCATCCAGCTTAAACAATCTGCCTTCTTTCTTACCTTTAGCAATAACTCTCCATCCATGTTTAAAGTCCTCAACGAAGCAACCATGCTCGTTGAAACGAACCTGTAATCCCTGTTCTACCATTTGACCAACTGAGGCCAAGCTCTTTGTGATCGAAGGCACGTACAATACATCTGACATAGACTTTGTCTGACCATTGTGCATAACCAATGGTACACTTCCAACATGTGTAATGACATGCTGAGTATCATCACCTGTCTCCACATAGCCTTTGACATCCATAGGCTTTATATGCTCAAACCATTCACCATGACATGTCATATGGTTTGATGCTCCTGAGTCCATATACCATGTGTCATCATTCTCAGCATTTGTCGTCATCGATCCCACAACATGCTTCATGGCAAACAAATGATTTGCAGTGCCATCATTACTGCTTGATGCATAGTTTCCATCATGTTGTGCATAATTTCCACCATAATGACCACCACGTTGTGCTCTACCCCCTCTCAAATCATGCTGTTTGTGAAAACAATCTCTCGCCATATGACCATATTTGCCACAGTAATGGCATTCCACATCTTGCATAGAATTTTGTTGGCCTTGCCAACATCCTCTACCACGGGGGTTACCTCTGCCTCTCTGAGGTGTATATCCATGACCACCTCGAGCACCATATGAAGGCTAAAAATTCTGTTGTGATGACCTATCCTGCCATCCACAACCATTACCACCACGTCCACGTGATGCGAATCTCTCCCTGCCTCTAAAACCTCTCTGAGAATAAAAGGCTTGATTTCTGCCATTATCATCATGGCTAGTAGATGCATCCAGAAATGAATCACTGAGTTTGATTTCCTCAACCAGCAAGAGTGAAACCAACTCATCAAAGTCTGGTAAACCTATACTCCTCACTGAGTAGATGTATCAAAAGATTTGTATTCCTTGCCAAGACCACGGAAGGTAATATCCACCAAATCATCATCAAGCATGGGGGCATTTATTGTGGCCAATGCATCTGCAAACTTCTTGATTTCTTGCACATAATCATGTATGCTCCTTTTATTCCTTTTCACATTATGTATCTACTGTCGCAATTGAGACTTGTGAGCACTCGTATCTGTATCAAACATCTTTACTAAAGTATCCCATGCATCTTTGGGATTCTCAGCATCCTGTATGTGTATGGGCATAGCATCAGAAATACATATAGATAGATAATGCAGCACTTTGAATGCTCTCTCTGACCATTGCTTATGAGCAATAAGCTGCTGATGTGTAGGTTGTCGAGGTAGCTCAGGCTCTGGCTCAGCACCTGTAATGAGATTCTAAAATCCTTTTCCTTTCAAGAAACTTTTTATCCTGTACTTCCATGCCTGGAAGTTCTTCCTATCCAGCTTTTCACCAACAATCTGTAGTACTGGATTATCCGACATGTTTGCTCAATGCAAAAAACACCTTGTGTACACTTCCAAATCTGTAACCAAGCCTTCCTTAGCTCAACCACACTCCAATGAGTGTTCTAGGTACTCCAAAGTAACCACCAATCTTCAAATTTGATGTAGAAAATCAACCTGTATGCATCCAAGTTGAACTGACTCACGCAGTCCGAGATACCCTGTTTTGATACGCTTCCACGGCTCCAAATCACAATTTAGTGGTGCAATCAAGTATGGAAAGCTTGCATTGACACCTAAACAACCTCAATGTAGAGTATCAACACCATCTGACATGTGTACATATCAATTTTTGAAAACCCCTTTCTCTATTTTGGGAAAAACCAGAAAAACCAGTAGTAAAATGGCTCTAATTTCTTCAATATTTGTCCAAATTGAGCAAACAGGCATTCATTAGCTTAGCAATAGTGTCCATCAACTCCATGTAAGAGGAATTTGTCCAATTATATAAGACCAAAGATTAATTGCTCAATTAAAATTGCTCTGTTTCTCTGCAACCAGTGGACAGCCTGTTTAATCAGCTCATTCCCAGCTCAATTAAGCATAATTGATCAATCCAATCACATAGCCCTCTTCTCCAAAGTTTATAGCAACCAATTGCTAAAGAAATTGTGAAAGGAACCAAGCACCCAAGTAGTAATTAATCTCCTCGCTTCAAAATTGTCAAAACTCTGCCCTGTTTCTCTGTTCTGGCTGCGCCGCCTGCTGTAGGGGCCTTTGGGAGTGGTTGTAATGCTAAATGATGAGGTAATCAAGTCTCCAACACTCCTAGGTATATGTGCAATCAATCAATGGTTTGATTTTAGCCAAAAATATGCTTCAAATGCATCAAATCTTCACCTCCTTTTCTCTGTTTTGTGAGAGCTCAAAAACCAGAGCTTTTCACTCAATCAAATGCATGTAAATTGCTCCAAAAATTTGTTTAAGGCTTGCATAGGAGTTGCCAATACATCCCTCCTTGTCAAATACATGTGTCTTTTGCCAGATTTGCATGTATTTCCACCATACATCAGTGTTTCCAAGCTTTAATGGAAAGCTTCCAAAAACCAGAATTTTGCTTTGCTTTGATTTGCTCTAACTTGCTTTATTTTTGCCTGTATCACCTGCAATCCGCTCAAGGATGTTTAGAAGACCTTACCCGATAGGCCAAGCTCTCAGATCTGATAGTATTTGGTGTGCTCCAAGCTTCACAGCTCCAATGGCAAGCTTCACAGCTTCTCTTCACAGCTTCTTCTCCCTCTTCTCTCACTCACTCATAAACCCTAATAAATAGCACAAGGCTCTGATACCATGTTGAAAGAACGGTAGAGGGGGAGGAGACACACACACAGGAGCAAACCCTAATGTATATTGCAAACCCTAACCATAGAGGGAAGCCATCTCCACTCTCACACAAAGCATAATGCCATAATCCATAATACACACAACACTATAAGTTGTGTCCACACACATCTAACCCTAGCTAATGTCCACACACTATGACCAGCTAGACACGCGGTCATTTATGTCTCACACATGTTAATAGCCAACATGCCAGCACATAGCATAGCTGGCTCACACTGACATCGAGCTTGAATCTCAACAGATATAAAGTTGAGTAAAGATCTTGGTAATACATAAAAAGTATATAGAAATCAATGTCAGTTATTAAGGCACTTTTAGATTTGATCCCAAGTCTAGATCTGACCTTGCACTCAATCCTGATTACTCGATCTCTTCTCAAGAGTCCCAATCGTTGATCAATTCTTAGATTGTCCTAGAAACCATATCGATAGTGTTTGGATCATATGCCTTTTAGATTGTTATCTACTTTGGATTGGGTGATTCCCATTTTAGATTATCGACCCCATCTCTAGATCGTAGCTATATTCAGAGGTTTGATCAAATCCTTGGATTGTCAATATATTCATTCAGATTGCTAGATTTTGAGATCATAGGCTTGTTCAGATTAAACTGTGTTTGGATTGCTCAATATCTAGATCGCTCAAGCATTTGCCATTTGGATCCCCAATCTAACTGGATTTCAGAGAGTGAAAAAACAAGAAAAGACAAAAAGACTTTATAATTGTATTGTTTTGTATGCATCATGCTTGTTCTTCTTTTCTTCTATAAATTTATTATTTTCTTATAAAAAGTCTTGAGAAATACAAAAACATTATAAAATACCATTAAAAAATCCATTACAAAACTCCAAAACCATAAAATTATCATAAAAAGAATTTTCACAAGAAATTCTGGCACTGGATCAAGTGCTTTTACATTTGCGTGGTACTAGACACACATAACCTAACCACCTTAATACAAATAGCATTGGGCTTATAGACTAAGAGATATCAATGTGCCAAGGCAAGGCTCCCTTAGTCTTCTTTAGATACCAAGGCCTCACAGAGTGGCCAATTGCCCAATGAGAGCTAACCTAGAAGTAGAAACTACTAACCCACCACCATTGATGGTGTATAAAGTCTGGCATTGATAATTTGAACTGCATTGTTAAGCCAACAAATATGCATTCCTCAATGAGTATATCATCTCCTACCAATCAGTGTATCATCTCCTACCAATGAGTATATCATCTCCTACCAATCAGTGTATCATGTCCAATCTCATCTTTGGATGATAAAAAGGAAGTACCATTAAATGTTGTGACAAGGGCCCAAGCTAAGCAATTGTAAGATTGGCTAGCTATGTCCACAACTTCTTTTGCATCAAAAACCCCTAAAAGAGAAAAGGGGAAAAGAAAAAGGGAAAAGAAAAAGCATGGACCATAAAACAAAGAAAAGACCAAACGAACCTATAGCAGAACCACTTGAGCCAAAGAACTTCCCAAAAATTTAAGGTGGTGAAGGAAAAAAAAGAAAAAGACCCTAGTGACCTACCAGGTTATTTGATTATGTTCCAGATGTCTCCACTCAAATTACCTTACAAGAAGGGTGGGAGTGGGAAACCTTGACAAGCCAATTCTCACGGGCATGATAGAAGAACTTAGGAAGAAAGATTGGAAAGCGTTGCACAAGCACATAGGGATGCTCATGGACAAAACATAAGAATTGAGAAAGAAATCTTGGGGAGCATTGCGCATTGGAAAGTGTCACAACAAGCACATAGGGATGAGACAATTCTCATGGAAAAAACAAAAGAATTTAGGAAGAAAACCTCCTATTCAAATCATTTTGGATGAGGAACAAGGAATGGAAAGCAGTGATGGATCAATCTTGATGGATAGAATAGATGAAATCTTAGATTTAATGGCCATGAAAGCTGTGGAAGGATGATACAAACTGAGATCAAAGAATGAGGGTCTGGAGTGATCATAAAGCTAAGATATGGGATAATCACCATGGGTTAATACAAGATTAGGAGATAATTTCATATAAAGAGCCATGATGCCGAAGTGAGTTAACCTCTCACCAAGAGGATGGAAATAGCTTTCCATAAGCCTATGGTAGCCAAAGGCTCCAAGAACATATACATACACACACACACACACACACACACACACACACACACACACAAACATACATATATACATATATATATATATATACATATATATATATATATATATACATATACATATACATATACATATATACATATATATATATATATATATATATACATATACATATACATATACATATACATATACATATATACATATATACATATATATATATATATATACATATATATATATATATACATATACATATACATATACATATATACATATATATATACATATACATATACATATACACATATACATATACATATACATATACATATACATACATATATATATATATATATATATATATATATATATATGCACACACACACACACACACACACACACGTGTGCATGGATTCTACTTGGGTATTCAAAAAATTACAACCAATGAAGAGTTTATGGATGATTACATGTGAAGCTTGGGAAGACACGTTCATGGACTTTGAAGTGAAGTGGTTGATTACAACATTGGTGGTTGTTATAGCATTTGGAATATGGTTATAATACTTCATTGATGGCATTATGGTGATTTTGGGGATAAAATCTTTATGGGAAGGGATAGATTTTCATGAAGAGTTATTTTAATATTCAAAGTTATTAAAATTAGAATAATAGGAAATATTAGGTAGCACATATGAAGAGGGCTAAGGGCTCATGTAGAAGATAACTTTTGAATGATTTGTATTTTTGAATTTGGCCATTTCTTGGAGTACATTGGTACTAACATTTAGCTTTCATGGGAGCTGGCTCCTGGTCCTTCATGTGTAGATTATCAAATGGTTTCTTTGAGTGTACCTTGGACTCATTTCATTTGTTTCTTTCATCTCTCTACGTTTCTTGGCAAATGCTCATGTCATGGCTATGGAATTTTCTTGGGGTGCATTGGTACTACCATTTAGCTTTTGTAAGATCCCTGACCCCACTGCGCAATGAATTATGGGGTGCTAGCAGTGGAAGTAGCACTTCTTGCGCGGGGCAAGGTCCCGCACTCGGGGCCTCGCCCACGAATATCCAGACAAGAGACTAATCCATCGGTTCTTCCAAAACCGAACTCGGAAAAACTTCCCTCGCCCGGAAAGCATGGGTGATTCCTCCAGGATAACTTTTCTCTAAGTAGTCAAAAGCCTTAACTAAATGAACTGATCTGACCGAACCCGTAAGTCCCATAGTTAGATCAAGGGAAAGATTGCACTTGGATCATAGAGACCAATGCTTTTTTCCTCATTGAGAGGCACAGCCGTTGATTCTTTTCCATAGAACAATTTTTATCTGGGATTTACTTCATCTATCGTACCAATAGAAATTAGTCTCATTTTATGGATCCATCAGTCCAGCTCCCATGGGTTAGCCAACCACCCAACCACTATAGTGATGGGATCCAATTAGGAATTTGGTTAGGTTTTGTCTCGGGTACTAGGGAAAAGAGTTCCCAGGCCCCCTAGCCAAAAATTCATGCAAACTTAAAACTAGTCACACCACTTACACACCCAATATGAAATTACCTTTTTCACAGAATCAGCGTCTTCTAAAAGCAATCTTTTAATGAAACCATTGTGTCACTGATCATAATCGTCAAAATCTCTGGTTGAATCCTTATTTCCAATCATTCCTTCATAATCTCTGTTGAAGATCAGCAAGATCAACTAACGGATCCATATAAAAGAGCCATGGACTCATCCGTTTGAGGACCAGCAAGGTCAATCAACCAGATCCATTCCCGAATTCAAAAAATAACTCTTACTCCTTGTTCCAATATCTTCCACGATACACGTGTGGGTATCGTCAATGACCTAGAGCCCGAGCACCGTATGGTCAGCACCCTCTAGGATCCTTCGCAGGAGACCTAGCGCTTCACTCATAGGCCACTTCCTTGGTCGCTCATCCACCGTATCGGAAGCTTACCATTTAAATCAAACCGAGGCTGGTCAAGACCTCGGTCGACCTTGCTACGCGAGACGTCCTCCGTTGACTCTCCGTCAGCTATTGCAACTTTATCAGCTAGGTCTCCATGACCTCATTCACAAGATGGTCAAAATGCTTTCCCAGCATTCTTGACATAAAACATTCATTTAAAAACAGGTCATAAATACAATTTCTATAACGAATCTCTCTTTTTTCCACATCAATCTACATTACTTAATCCATATTCATTTCATAAGCATTCCCATTCTCATCACATCATTTTTCATCTTAACACTTCTTTCCTCAATTAACCTCATCAAATCTCATCGACTCGCATGTACCCATACATCTCATCTCATCACATTCATTAACATCTATCCACTTTACATCGCATCTTATCACATCCATTCATATCCCATACCATTCATTCTCATCCCGATTCACATGCCATCACTTTCATTCACATCCCGATTCACAGGTTATCACATTCATTCACATCCCTTATCATTCATTCACATCCTGATTCACATGCTAACACATTTATTCACATACCATATCATTCATTCACATCCTTCATCATTCATATCTATCCAATTTACATCACATCTCATCGTCTCTATTCTCGTTCATATCCATCACATTCACATCCACATATATTCTTCCACATATATCCACATCCATACTTATCACATACACATCCACATCTATCCTTTCACATACATTCACATCCATACTTATCATATACACATCCACATCTATCCTTTCACATACATCCACATCCATCCTTTCACATACATACATCCACATCCATTCTTTCACATACATCCACTTCCATTCCTCACATACATCCCCATCCATTCTTCACATACATCCACATCCATCCTTTCACATACATCCACATCATTCTTTTACACATACATCCACATCCAGCCCATATCATTTATTTACATCGTGATTCACATGACATCTCATCACATCTATTCACATCCATCCATCCATCCATTTATTCATATTTATCTGATTCACATCACATCTTTCCATCCATTCATTTACATTTATCTGATTCACATCACATCTATCCATCCATTCATTCACATTTATCTAATTCACATCACACCTATCCATCCATTCATTCACATTTATCTGATTCACATCACACCTATCCATCCATTCATTCTTTTATAAAAATCAACTTCTATGGGAATAACACTTTTATAAAAATCCTTTTATACATCTATTTATGCATAAATTCAATTTTAAGGAAAATAAATTCCTTTATGCATCTTTCTATGCATAAAATTAAAATCAATGAGAATAACTCTTTTGAATTAAAAATAAATTCCTTTATGCATCTTTCTATGCATAAAATCAAAATCAATGAGAATAACTCTTTTGAAATAAAAATAAACTCCTTTATGCATCTTTCTATGCATAAAATCAAAATTAATGAGAATAACTCTTTTGAAATAAAAATAAATTCCTTTATGCATCTTTCTATGCATAGAAATTAATTTTAATGAAAATCACACTTTTATAATAAAAAATATCCAATATGCATCTTTCTATGCATAGAAATTAATTCTAATGAAAATAACGCTTTTACAATAAAAATATTTTCAATATGCATCTTTCTATGCACAGAAATTAATGCTAATGAAAATAACGCTTTTACAATAAAAATATTTCCAATATGCATCTTTCTATGCATAGAAATTAATTCTAATGGAAATAACACTTTTATAATAAAAATATTTCTAATATGCATTTTTCTATGCCTAGAATGAAAATAACACTTTTAGAATACACAAAAGGTGGGGGTTGCTCTTTTTGAATAATAAAAGATAAAACTTATTTCTCAAAATTTAAGAAAATTTTGCCATAACCTCCTTTGTATGGCTGACCATTTTTCAATTTTTTTCATTCTCAAGTTACTTAGAAATTATCCCAAATGGTTTAAAGCATTCTAAACTAATCAAATTCCACTTTTTTAAAGAGAAACAATATGAAAAGTTTAATTCTAACAATTTGATTATATATCTAGGATAAAGAAAGGCTGAATTCAAGAATGAAGAGAGGGGGAAAGCCTTTCCAACAAGGCATAACATCATTTTTCATTTTAAAGAAAACAAAAATTAGAAAACCATTAAATAGAATAAAGAAAAAGTAAGATTTCTAGCTTGCATGAATTTTTTTGAGCTTTCCTTTGGCTTGATGGTTTGAGGGATCTACTCTTGTTTGCAACAAGAGTGGCCACCAATTCTTTTGAAGACGAAATGGTCAAAAACTAATGAATTATCAATAAATTCACTGTTTTTGGCTCTGGGGAGGAGTAGAGTAACAGTGCATAAAACACTATTAAGATTTTACAAAGGGGGAGGCTTCTATTTATAGGAAAAAGTGATCCTCTAACCAAGCAAACTGATTCTAGAATTTTCCAGATCAGTTTGGTCACTTTTTGACCATTTTAGGTCAGTTTAGCTTACTTTTTGGTTCTAGTTGAAACAGGAGAGAGGAGAGATAAAATATCTCATTATTTGAGAGTTTAAAACTCCACCACACATGTGAAATAGGCACTTCCTTCATGAGGGGAATTCCCCCACACTGAGGTGTCAAAAATGCATCATTTCCTCTAAATATCTCTTCTTTTTTAACTAATAACCTTGTCCTTAGTCAACTCTTCATCTTATGTGAGTATTTACTCATTTTTGGGGGGATTTTCTTTATTTCTTCAGTTTATCTCCTCCCTACATTTGGATTAATCTAATTGGCCCCTCAAAACCTTAATCTAAAATTTTCAGAAAATATGGACCCTTAGGCTAAGGCCTTTTGAATAGATTATAATTTATTTCTAATGCACCTTCTGAATTCTTTTTGAACTTCTGTTTCGGGGAAATTCATTTTAATAAGAAGAGATATTTTTCCATCCAAAAATATCTAAAAATTGAATAACCTCTCTCTAGAATATTTTCTCTCTCTAAGCCTAGGTAGAAACAAGATCTGTTAATATTCTGACAAGGGGAATGATTAACAGGGGGAGAGATTGGACATCTTGAGGGGCTGGGGGAGGAATCTTACAGCTTTCATGGGATGACCTAGCTCACAGTCCTTCATGTGTGGATTATCAAATGGTTTCTTTGACTGTAGCTTACACTCATTTCATTTGTTTCTTTCATCTCTATGTTTCTTGGCAAATGTTCATGTCATGGCTATGGAATTTTTAACATTTTTATTTAATTTCTATAACTTTCATGATTACATTGCTTACACTTATGCAATGTTTATGGCTTCACCTCTCTCTCCCTTGAGCTAGGGAGGATCAATTGTTTGATGACTCTCTACATCATTTGAGCAGTATAACCTGGCTCAAAAGAGACACATCTATCTTGGGGTCTTTTTCCATGGCCCAATTAACTGGGCCATGTGTTATTTTATAGCATTTAATGCTAAAAAAGTGTTTGCGCTTCCACAAGTTTGCAACCTCATTATGAATTCATATTTGGTGAGGTTTGAGAGAAAATTGCTATACTGATTTTGGCACATTTACCAAAAGGAGAGGCCAACAAGTTAGAGATAATGTACCTATCTACCACAAGGCAAACTTTACCATGGCAAAGCCATATTATACACTAGAGAGCCATCTCACTTACTCACTGGCTTTTCTCTCTCTCTCTCTCTCTCTCTCTCTCTCTCTCTCTCTCTCTCTCTCTCTCTCTCTCTCTCTCTCACCTAAGGCAATCTAGGGATCTTTCTCTCTATAGGAAAGGAGTGGCCCTGCACTCCCAGGAGCTTTGGAGATCAAGTGGCATGGATCTTTCTCTCTATAGGAAAGGAGTGGCCCTGCAACTCCCTGGAGCTTTGGAGATCGAGTGGCATGAAAACTTTGTATTATATACCTCCTCAACATAATTTAAACACCTTACCTAGGCTTGGAAGAGACACCTCAAGATATTTTAAATAGCTTAGCTAGGCTTAGAAGAGATGCATCTATCGTGTACACCAGAGAGCCATCTTACTCTCCCTCCCTCCCCCCTCCCTTTAATCTAAGGCAAGCTTAAGATCTTTCTCTCTCTAGGGAAGGAGGCATCATAGTGAATGCCATCTCTATCCTTGTGCATAGAACCACAATGTACCACGTTTTCTTTCTACTACTTTGTACCTCTGTCAGAGCAGGATTAATGGAACTTGTAAAATTCTGCCTAGGGTGGCAGAGGTGGAGCTTTATTGGTGGTGTGGATGGTCGAGTGAAGAATGTGGATGTGCCACATGGGGGTGGCATATGTGGGGAAGTAAGGCTGGCCGCATGTGTGAAAATCCCCCCTCACCCCCACCAAGCTTACATGCATCAAGTGAAATTTGCGAGAGTACGTAGGAGCAATAGGGTAGGTAGATTAGAACCTAGTTAACTTCAAAACTTCAAAAGTTCTGGTCACTTTGAAGATAATTCTCAACCACATATTTACTACACTTTCAAAAAGATAATGGAATATCATTGATTTCGACTTTCAACTCTCCCCAATCCCTCATTTCTTGCTCTTTTGTGTACCATTCCTAAAATTTATTTTTTGACTCATCTTTCAGCTCTAAGTGACCCTTGTACTTATCCTTGAGATAATAAATTTCTCCTTCTCTTTTGGCTAGCTCAGCCTAGGCATATGTGAGTTTTGCACATTATGGCTACTTCCTTTTCCTTAACACTTATTTGTGACTCCTGTGACTGTCCTTCACCTTTTAATTTAGCTCTTTGATGGTATCCATGTCCTTTTCTTAGTGCTCATTATATTCTTTGACCAATCTGTTCAGTTCTTCTATGTTTACCCGGAGTGCTTGTTCTTCATTTGAATTTTCTTTTGGTGGCTACCTACTAGTAGTGGCCATGACTTTCTCTTACAACTCATTATCAGTTATACTATCAGTTGGTGTGTTTGCCTTGAACACTAGCATCTTTCTAAGGATTTTCCTATTATATAGTTGCCTTTTTGCCTTTTGTTTTCAAGCTCTAGATTTTTTCTTTCCATTCTTCCACTTCTCTTCGTAGAGCTACCTATTTTGCTCATTGAAATTATCTAGATTTTTGGTGTTAAAACATTCCTTAGAAGTTGGATGCTTGATTTTCTCTTGAACATTACTCTACCTTCAGATTCATGGCTTGTGGCCTCTTGTTTTGTTGTCCTTTTTCCACGTTTTTGGATTCTTGTCATCTTTCATAAAAAAATACAAGGTCTCTGTAGGTGGGGGTGGGTGCTTGTCAATGAGCATGACTTTTTAGCTTGTCAATGTATTTCTCCCACACTACCTTGAGTTCTTCTCTTTTAGCTTGTCAAAGTATTCCTCCCACATTGCCTTGAATTCCTTTCTTGCATGCTCCTCCCATTCTTCATCTTGGTGGCATCGAGCTCATATATTTTTGGAGTGAGCTCTGCATCAAAGATGGCATAAGGGTAGATCCCAAGAAGGTTGAGTGTGTGCAAAAGTGTCCTACTCTAACAAATACAACACAATTTAGAGGTTTCTTAGGACTTTCCTCATTCTATAGGGTGATTCATTAAGAAGTATGCACACGTAGCCACACCTTTGGATGGACGACAAGCTCAAGAGAGAAGCATGCTTTTGGGATGCAATTGAAAACAAGAACTTATGATAATGCTTACATTAGCTCCTATTTTGGTGTGTCCTAATTTTTCAAAGCCTTTTACCATTAGGGATGATGCATGTGGAAGAGGCATTGGGTTGTTGCAAGATCAGGGTGTCCAGTTTTGTCTAGTTTATGCTGGACTGGGACAATTCTTGGAGAGAAAATTTGGGGGGGTAAGATACTTCAAATGAGATCAAGCAACTAATAGAAAGTACACATGCACTTAAATTAACTCAATATAACTTAAATTAATATAAATTAGTCTAATTATTCAAAATTAAATAAAAATATGATGAAATGATAAAAATTTAATCTTTCCATACTTAGAGTGATCCAATGTTTTTTTCCATAGATGCACCATTACAGGTACACTAGTCCTTATAGATTTTAGATTATTTACATCAAAAATATAATTTTACTAATTAGATTATTAATATTTATAGGCCTTCTGATAGCCTGGAAATTTTTTAGAAAAGAGATCATTAAAAATCCAACCATTGGATTTGTAATTTTTACTAACCACCACATTCTAACAATGTCTCACTATCTGCCACTCTTTTGATCTACAAGATTGAGCATTTTAAGTGCTAGTTATTATGGGTACAAAAAATGGCATATATTATAACACTTTAAAGACCTTGAAATATTTAAAGAAAATAGACAAATAGCTTAAAAATTCTCTCAAAAAATCAAGTTAAGCTCTATATTATGTGAACATCTAAGGTACAAAGTGGGAATCACATATGAGTTTATATGTAAAAGATATTAGCATTTTATGAAATCAGTCCAAATTTGGGACAGCATGTATACATTGACTTTGTACCTAAGGAAATGAGGACTTTTGACTATCTAATGCTTAATCAGATTCTGAAACTATATTCCCAACTTTGAATGTGATGTTCCAACAAAAGAATTTGAAAGGAAATTCCTTCATTTTCTAGGAGAGATTAGCCACTATAAAGGTAAACAAATGCCTGTTTTTTTACTGTTTTACAGGGTGCCTGAGTGGACAAAACTGGGCACCCTAATCCTGTACCACCCCATTGGTGCCATCTTGTATCAATATCATGGGGTTATTGCATTGAGAGTCACAATCTAGATGATAAGGAGATGGAATTGCATGTCTAAGATCAAGAGATGATTGTGATTTTACATGCAATTAAGAAATGGCACCATTATCTTTATGGGAGCCATTTTTATGTGAGAAGTGATCATAGGGTGCTTAAATACTTTTTATCTCAGCCGAATGTTGGTTGTGTCTTTGGTTCCTACCTTGGAGTTGAACTTGTTGGCCAATGGTGGGGGAAACCTCCTTGTGGCTTGCATGTCTTGATTAGAGAATCCAGGTTAGTAAGGGTGCAATCCCTTGTGACCAGTTTATAATGGATAAGCCCTGAAAAGTTCTCCTTTGTTTGCTAGGGGTTCTTGCACTGCAAAGTTGCTCACATCTGCCTGTGTGGTCCTGTAGGGTTTGTAAAATGAGAGATATGTATAGTAAAGACAGTAAGGCATTACCAATTGTGGCTAGATGATCTCACTCAAGTATGGTTTTTGTTGAGTGGTTTTGAAGCACTCGCTTTTCTCTACTAGGGTGTGCTAATGTACTGATGTTTTTGAAGTGCAAAGCAACCATCCTCTAACCTGATGAATCCATGAACTTTCTTCATTTCTTGGGCCGTCTTGCTTTCGAGCTTAAGCAATAACAAGGACAAAGATTTTATCTGATCCACATTCTCTTTTCTTGCTCTATACTTAAACTCAAAATTAAACTCTTGAAGAGTTTGCATCCATCTTCTTTGCCTCATGTAAAAGATCATTTGAGTGAAAATCCACTTTAGTCTCTTAATAAGATCACGATTACCAGTTTGAACTTTTGCCTAAGAAGATAATGTCACCACCAAAGCTTCAAAGGGGGCACTATTACAAGCAAATCTAAATAATGGACAACATAATTTCTTTTATGTAGTCTTAATTTTTGAGATTCATATGCTATGGGACATTCTTCTTGACTACGCAAAGGACTTCCCAAATTCTGGTAGCTTTAGCACATGATTTATCACCATGGTGATCTTTAGATTATCAAAGAACTCTGATACACATTGAAATGGAGTGTCCTTCTTCTTTAGAAGCTCCATCAAAGGAGAATCAATCTTGGCACATTGAGGAATGAAGATCTGATACTATCCTATTAAACCTAAAAGCTCTCTAACTTCTTTTACTATCTTTGGTTTTGGCTAATCAAGATAGTAGACGGTAGCATACATGTATGTAGATTGTAATCATATGTATTTTATTATAAAAGTCTCATGACAGAATGTTCTTGAATAGAAAGGCCAACTATGGGACAAGAAAGAGGGTCCTTCCAAGATAATAAAGTAAGAAACAGATAGGAGTAACATATAGACATATAGAGAGAACAGACATGATAGAGAGTTAGACACAGTAGAATTGTATGAGTTTCAAGAGCCCAATAATACAGTGTCTAAACATTATTCATTGTGTACTGTTTGTGTGAGCGAGTGAGAGAGTGAGCTTCTATGTTTTCTTTGTGTTTTCTGATCGGTTTGTGAGCCTGTGAGTTTTGAGTACATTGGGCTTAGGCATTGATACATTCATTTTCAATCAGTAAGCAATTTTCTTGTCTGTCAAATTGACCCCACTAATACTTTGGTGATCTTGCTACATTCACTCTCACCATTTTCTCATTAAGGTAGCATTTTGGTGTGCAACACTCCAAAAGGGGAGAAGCACTTCTTGAAAAAGCTATGCAAGGCAACTTATTGCCAACTTGGTGCAACATCAACTACCAAGGCATTATGCCCCGCTTGTCTTGGCAAATGCTTTTCCTCTCCCCAATCAAAACCAAATGGCTAACCAAGGAGGAAACAAAAAGTATCCCCACCTACAAGGGTAAGAAGGCTGAGGACCCCGACACACGTCATGAAGTTCAAGGCTATGTGGAAGGTGAATCACACTTGCAAATGTTCCAAAATATGCTCTACCAATAAAGAGTAGAAACTTCTCAACACTCATTCGCATTACCCAAGAGCTGAGAATTCTTCCCTTTTGATCATGCAATTAGCATGTGCCAAAGAGGCAGCACATAACCTTACAAGTGTGCAACTTAATGGCACGTTTGCAAGGAGCAGCACACCATTGAGTGCAAGGCAAGGCTTGATTACATTTGTGAGATGTCAGACACTAGGCATGCAATTAAGGCCATTAAGTATGCATTGAACAAATCAACACATGCACATAAACAAGATAAAATATGCTGTAATCTTTTAAAACTAATGGTGTGCTAGGCAAGGCTTGATTACATTCAGACACTAGCTAGGCATGCAATTAAGGCCATTAAGTATGCATTGAACAAACCAACACATTAAGATAAAATATGCTGTAATCTTTTAAAACTGCTCTAAATAGAAGGTTCGACTAGGGAAGTTTTCTTGCATGTTAACCGAGTATGGAGAGAGGTAGGAGATGAATGTCCAGCAGACTTAGGTAGATGATGTAAGCAAGGGTGAAGGTGCCATAATGTATGTAGCAATCATCTGGGGCAGCCTTCACATATGATAATCATAGTAAGTCTCTGAGCAGCGATCTTGATCTGTATGCACATCCGGATCACTGGCGGCCTACTTTGTTTGGCATCTTCAAAGAGAACGTCTCTCTCGATGATCATCATGGTTGGCCTACTTTGTTTGGCATCATCAATAGTTAGTACATAATACAAGCAGGGCTGGTGGGAGTGTTACTTTTGAGCCATAGAATTCTTGAATCTTACTGCCCAAGAATTTGGTACATCACCCTAGGATTTGATTGGAGATGGATATCAATAGGACCTAGAAGTTTGCAACAAAATGCAAGGAGAGTGCTTAACATTTTCCAAATTTCCCTATATCGCGTTTTCCTACAAATTCTTATATTAGCTTTGGTTTTCATTTCTTCCTCATTGTTTTGCTCTCTTTGGCCCTGGGGAATTCTTCCTAGTATCATCTACTGTCCAGGACACTGTGAGATGATCCTAGCATTTGATTGGAGATGGATATCAATAGAAATGGAGAATTTGCAACAAAATGCGAGGAGAGTACTTGACATTTTCTAAATGGCCCTACATCGCATTTTCTTGCAAATTCCTGTGTCCCTTTTGGTTTTCACTTCTTCCTCATTGTTTTGCTTTCTTTGGCCCTGGGGATTTCTTCCTTGATGATGAGAAAAGTTTTTGCTTTGGAACAGTTGATTCTCAGGCCCCTCCTTTCAAGAGGAAGCTGGACTTTTCTGCTGCTATACTTAGACCACAGCAATCACCAGGTGAGTCATGTGTGCTCATGAAGAGAGTTGTTTGGTGATATCCTATACATTCCCTAATTGCATATGTCAGCGTATAGAATTCATGATATATAAATTTTTGTTCAGGCAAAAGCAAGAGACTAGAGCAGAAAGCTGAGTCTTCCCTTTCAAAACAAAAGGAACCAGAAGAGGATAAATCTCCAGATTTGCTCCTATTTGACTTTCTTCACAAGTGCAAGGCTCAGAGGAACTTCCACATATACCACAGTATTTTCAACAGGGAGTTCACTATGAGCTCTGTACTAGAGCATCACAAAGATTTTCTTTCAGACCATTGGGATACCTTCAAACAACTGACAGAGGCAGGAAGAATTGTGGAAGGTGAAAAGGTTTTTGTGCATATAAATCATATTGTCTCCATTGACAGGCTGAGGTACCATGTGAATAGAAGATTTGACAGCCTACCTGAGGAATATAAATTCAACTGTAACTTGCACACCAGAAAGTGTAGAGTGCTTGAGGAAACCATGGCATTCCTTATGTACATTGTCTTCCATCAGCACTCTCTAGAAGAGCAAGGGCAGGAGGCTGAAGAAGAAGACACATCTATAGCAGAGGAAAAAGAGGATGTTCCCGTGGCAACAGAAATGGCAGAGCAGGAAGAAGATATCAACCTCCAGGATGAGGGGCTGCAAGTGGCTGCTCTTGACCTTGTTCAACTGAGGACTGAAACTCTTAGGGCAGCACAGGCAGTTGAAGATTTTGATGTTCAGAGCAGCAACTATGCAGTGCCCATGCTTCTAGGTGTCTTGATTGGTGGTAAAGATTATGTTTTCCTCCATGATATAGAGTGTATGTTCAATTTGAGGGAGGACTATGCCATTTCCCTTATTGCCCAGGCTTCAAGGCTTGACAAGGAGGTTGGCATAGAGGATGACCATTCACTACTGGCTTTGGAAACAACTTTTGATCCTACAGAGGCCCTCACTATTTGTTTCAAAGTGGCTGAAAAGTTCCAAGAGCTAGATGAAGCTGCCTTCCAGCTCACACAGGAAGCTATGAATCTCTTAGCACTATACAAGGGAAAGCTTAAAGAAGAGGCTGGACTAGAGGGGAGAGGAATAAATCTTTGGAAATATGAACTTCTTGTTGTTGCTGATGAAAATTAGAAGGTATGATCTTGTTACTTCAAATCAAATACTTTATCTTGTGTTTAAATGTTTTGTGAGTTGTGTATTATTGTCTCACTCCAATCTTTTGATATGTGGTAGCTACAAATTGAGGATGACACATTCCTCCAGAGAACAAGTGGAAGCAGGCCAGCTGGGTTTGGCAAAATGTCAAGCCTAGCTCATTATATTCATGATCTAGGCAGTGCTAAGATCTTGATTTACCATAGGCAGTTGAGCAACAACGGAGAAACCATCTTTAAATGTTTGTCTAGGGTTTTAGGTGGACATGATCTTTTATGGCAAAAGAAAAAGATCATTTTAATAGAGAGGTTGTCTGCCACCATAGATATATTTGGGGATTATGTGAATAAGCAGGCCTCTAGGGCCTCTTACTTTTTGTCTTACACTTCTTATGCATTAGCATGTGGTGTTCAGGAGCCCAAATGTCTGGAGGGCTATGGAAAACACAAGCTCATAAGGTTTCGAGAGCCAACCATGATTGCATCAGGCGACACAATCCAAGAAGAAGAACACGTGGAGATAGCTGAAGACAAGGATACCCCTCCCAGACAAGCAACAGAGGCAAGCATTGATAAAACAAACAGTCGACATCAAGCCAACAAGGACGAAAAAGAGTCCAATCAAGATCAAAAAGAGAGTTCCGATTGGCAGGCCCTGGGAGTAGTAGGATTTAGTCATCAAATATAGCACAAACATTATGTTGAAGTTGAACTGATTTGTACAAAGTCTTTGAACCTCATCAGTTCCTTGTCCGTACAGACGATCAGTACCCTTTTGCATTATTGGTAAGGATCAATAGTGTGTCTAGCATAATTAAGTAGTATTGATTGAATTTTTTGTGTGTAGCTCATGGATGTATTGATGCTTGTTAATATAGATCACATGTTTCACAAAAGAAATACTTTTGATAGAGTCTCAAAACATATAGGCATAACACCAAGAGTCACTTGTTCCACAAAATAAAAATCTATTAATTGAGTTTGAAAACATGTGGACATAACACCAATAAGTTACAAACTGCTATTCATGTTTACTTGTCCATTTATGGTTTCTAAATATCTTCGAATCCCTCCATTGTCTATGTCTCTCTGCTGCCATTGAATTGTCCAAAGTTTGTCTTCGTCTTTGCTTTTGGGCTAAAATAAAAGCAAGCTTGACTTTGGAACTAGCAACTTTTCTTTTAGCATGCAGCCTCTGTAGAATGCTTCAGTAAAACCATTGGAAGACTTCCTTCAGACTAATTGCCTTTTGATTCCCTCCGTAGTGTTGTGTGTGTCAAAAAGGGTAGACCAAATTGCTAGGCATCCATACTTTTTGACAAAATAGGGAAGGTGGTTGTAGATGATATGCTATTTTCACAGAGACATAAGAATGCATAGTAAGTTATAAAAAAAAAGAGGATCACACTTAAGTAAAAGAAGAAGACAGAACTTTACCATGTAGTGAGTTATATTACAGGCTGTCCACGCGTCTTTCATTGACTTCCCAAAATGTTTAATTGCCTCTTTAAAGTTCTTGTAATCACTCTTTGTCCATGTTACATTGTCACAGAACATGAAGAGTTGATCAAGAGACCTCCACACCTCTGCCTTCACATTTCGTGCTTCCCCATTTGCCTCATGATCTTTCACGGCATTATGGACTTGCTTCCACAATCCATAATTAATCCTTGAAACTGTTCTACCTTGCCTTACTTGCTTACTACTGTGTTTGGGTCGAGACAAGAATCTTCTTGCCTTAACACCACCAATAGAGGGCTTGATTGGTACCTCCTTGCCATTGGTAGACTTTTTAAAATCCTTTGTGATATGAATATCACCTCCATGCAGACCTATATCGGATAACACTTTTTCCAATGCTTGAAGAGCATCCTTTCTTTTTTTTTCAGGACGGAGTTTCCAAGAAAATCCAATATACAAAAATACCAATTTCTCAATAATTCGACATAGAGCATGCAATGTGCATATGTGAACATTACATAGTGGAATGTCAAGAATGGCCTTGAAGTCAGGGTCAACTTTATCTCTATTAGGTGCTCTCTTCCACCATTTGGAATCCATTACTTGAGCTGATTCTTTGTAGTAAAGACAAGGAGACTTTGAGTTTCCTCCTTTACTAACGTTATACATGCACTTAAGTGTTTTAAGATCCCCCGCCATGTGCCACTCTACTTGAAAATCACCTTTTCCTGCAACATGGAGATTCTCTCCTTGCACTTGTCTTTTAATTATTCTTGGTATTTCCGTGTGGTGAAACACCCAATCTAGTGTTTCATGGTCTTCTGTCTTCACCTGTGATTATAGAAAACAAAAGTCTTACTATAAAAGATTTGAAAACAATGACTAAAATCAAGTACGAAACAAAAAATGATCATTCCTGGAACGAGCCTAACCACCATATGTGTTTCTCCGACTGCACACTAAAATACTTCGAACTCGCTTCAGTCAATGATGTATTATCAAGTGCTCCATTCATCAATGTAATAGTAATCCTTTCCATTTTCTTTTCCTTTACAACCTCACACTCATCCAGTTTGATAACAAATTTCAAAATGCCTTTGCACTCCTCAAATGTTATTCCATAAAACTCGACCATTCTTCTTTGAAGTTGTTGTAGATCTACAAATATATTATTCCAAGGGTCATACACAGTGGTTCCTTTACCACCATAAAATATTTTTTCAATATGGATATATTGCCCAATAAACTCATCTATACTTTCATTCAAATGACCTCTTATCCTCCACACGGTTGCTGGATTTGGTAGTAAAACTCATTTAATCCTTTGATCTCTCAAAGTCGAGGATATCGCATGGAAAATCGAACTATATCCCTTCTTGCCAACTCCACTAACATCAAGAGCCTCTTGGATTGTAGTGCCATCAACTTGATTATTGGATATAAAGTCATCTACAACATTGCGTTTGATTGTTTTGTATTTTTTTTCTTCAATCAAACCTTTTGCTACACCACAAGAAAGCAATCCTTTCATTTGTTTAACAGGAAGAAGGTTGGGATCCATATTTTCTTTTGCAGGCTCCAATAGTTTCCTATAGTAACAACACAATATGCCTATATTATTCAATACAATATGCCTATATTATTCAACACCTCCATTCTTGTTTTGCGTTAATGGACAAAATAGATATAGTCATTTGAGAGCCTTTTTTAGTATAAAAATGAAAAAATTCAAACTAGCCTTGCTTCCTGAATTCTTCGCTTGCATCCACCAGTCCCAGCCTTAAAATTTGCAATGTTTTTAATCTTCCTACTTCGTTGTCTGTCTCCAAGCACGGTTCTCTTCCTTCTTGCTCTTGTCAACTCTTTTTTACTCTTTGAATGCTTCCACTACAAGGGATCGGGCTCATACCCGCGCTCTTAGCCGCTAAAAATGACTTGTGAAAAAAAGTAGCGGGCCCGTGTATCAGCGCATGTATCATCGCGGCCAGAGACATGCGTGTAAAACCGCGTGTATAGTACCACTCAGACGCGCGTATACACGGGTGTGTAGCCGCGTTTTTTACACAGACGCGTTGATACACGCGGCTATACATGCTTTTTCTTATATTAGACGCACTTATACACGGGTGTATAGCCGCATCCTGTTCAGTTCCAATGTCCCAGACGCGTTTATACCTGCGTCTATACACGCGTTTCTTTAATTTAGATGCACTTATACACGCGTGATTGCCAGTTTATATGCATTAATACACGCGTAATTTCCAGGGTATCTGCGCAGATACACACGAATTTTAGCAGTTCTGACGCATTTATACACGCGAACAGAGAGCAAAAAAAAAAATCCAGAGAGTGCTATTTGGTGCCTGAATACTGTTCCAGCATTCCAGCACCCAATAGCACTCTCTGGTTTAGGGTTTTTGGTGCATTAGACCATCCCATTAGACCATCCACGAAGAACATATGCACGAGGGAGATTAAGACAAAAACGACATGAATGCATACATTGTCATTACACGATTCAAGACAAACATGAATGTAATACTATCGATCAATCAATTCAATATTACTATCAGAATTTCATACATGTATACAAGGGAGTCCATATCTCGAAGTAGCCCATGGCTTGAGTTTACAAAAAAATATATACAATCACATCCTCAATATGGAATGTGATACTACAAGTCTGAGTACTACTCAGACCCAGATGATGACTCGGTGCTCCCCCCATGCTCAGATGAGCTCACATCGGTCGGAATGTCGGAGGAGTAGTGCTCACGTCCACCCTCTGCAGCGGCGGCCGGTGGATCATCAGCAACTTGTGCCTGTTCAAGTAATATATAGTATATAAGTATATATATATGCAATTCAATAAACCAAAACCATTCGTTACGAATTTTCAAGTACCTGTCGACCGTATGGTCTCATGGCCAACTCAAACTGCGCGTCCGTAATACGTCCCTCGGCTCTGAAGATGGCCCACGTGTCACGTCTGCTATGCCGGCGAGCATACGCAGTATCGTGGGTTGTGGGCTTCCTCCCCGTAACCCGTCGCTGTATCATAATCAACACAATTTGTAAGATTAAAACAATCATAGAATCAATGAATTAAGTAAACAATCAAATAAAGTGGCAGGATACTTACGAACTCTGCCTCCCATGACTCGACGCCGCCAGATCCGAAATGCGAAGATCCAATGGTCTCCATCTGGATCCGTCGTGCCTCCACATGCTGCCTGCTCTTCACGCCACCCTCTGCTCGTTTCTTTGCCTCCTTCCACTCGCGTTTGTGCGCAGTGGCAGGTTTCTCGGCAGGATAGCCACCCACAGCTACATTTAGCCGGTCATCGTACGCGAGTTTTTTAAGGTGAGATCTTTTATTACTTAAGATCTCCCTTATTCGCGTCCTTCCCCATACATCCGAGAATGTAGCATGTGGGGGATTGGGGTACCGACTATGTACAGCCTCTATCACCTCCCCAACTAATCGGCTATTTTGATCTTTAAATTTAATAAAACAATTTCTATATGAGTTTGATACTACCCCACGCATGTACTCCATTACCTCCCTCCCCCTCGCATCCATCACTATCCCGCCCCTATCTGTCACATCATAGCAAACTACTCTCTCCATCTCTCTCATCTCCTCCTCTTCCGAACTGTCTCCTCTAACTCTTCTCCCTCTATCTCCTCTCTCACCGCGTGCCCTACTACCTCCCCCACCTCCCCCACCTCCCCCACCAAAGCACCCGCCGCATCCTCCACTCCCACTCTTCCTACTGCTGCGGGTGGAGTCACGACTGGGGGATTATCTACGTGACGGTGGCTGTGAGCCCTGACGTGACGGTGGCTCTGAGAGAGCACGTGATGGTGGCTGTGAGGGTGTACGTGAGTGTGTCTGGGATGAGGTATGTCTCCTCGGTGGACGTGGAAGAGGAGAAGCTGCATGCCGTCTCGTCAAACTCGGAGGAATAGACGGCACTGGAGTGCCCTGGATACTCGCGGTAGGGGTATAGACACCAGGCAGGGAAGGAGGGGGATGGGCATACATATACTCTGTAAGCTCAACCGGACCAGGTTGGCGCCCAAAGTGATTCATCATCTCCATCAACCAATTGCTGTACGCAAATGGATCGGATGAAGAACCTGGAATATCCATAAAGAACCTGCAACAAACATCATGTACATCATGGGCTGTCTCTTGACTCACACAAATATCATCATTCAATTCAGTTGCCTGCAAATCATGAAATCTGAAACGCCGCAGTTTTCTGTCTGCAGAAACGCGTGTATACACCCGTCAAAAAACGCGTGTATACACCCGTCCAAAAACGCGTGTATATGCGCGTGAACAAACTCTGCAGACAGGTTACACGCGTTCGTACACGCGACCTGCGAAAAAAATTTCTCGAAAAGACCGACCCCCCGACAAAGACAGAATGTCCTTATAAAAGGACCAGCCATTGTCGCCCCTGTCAGGATGCAGTAACCCAATCGTGTGCAAAAAGACAAACCCAAAGAGCAAAGAGCAAAGTAAACAAATCTGACAAAAGAGACAAGGCACAGGACAAAGTGACTCACCTCTGAAAAAGTGAGTCCTCTCTGCTCCTTCTCTGCTCCCTCCTTCTCTCGTGTGTGTGCTCCTTTCTCTGCTCCCTCCTTGCTGTTGGAAGAGGCGAAAACGCATGCACTGTTGATTTCTTAGTTCAAAATCTATATTTGGGGAAGGCGGGCTATTTTTAGTTTAAACATACCGCCGCGTTTATATTCGCGTTTATAAACGCAGGTATATTCGCGGGTATGTGATTTTAGCTGCGTTTATACACGCGTTTTGCAAAAATTAGCCGCGTGAATACACACGATTTTTAGGAAGTAGCCGCGTTAATACACGCAATTTTTAGGAGATAGCCGCGTCAATACACGCGATTTTGTGCTTTCATTAAAAACATATAATGATTTTGTGTTTTCTGATTTGTACACAAGATGTCATCAACCTCTTCAAGCAGTTTTGGGGAAGATGAGACAATGCGTCATCGTAATCGCGATGTGTGGTTGGGACAACGGATCAAATGTATGTGTAATCGATGTCAAGGATGCATTGTACGAGCACGTCGAATTACCTTGAATCACATCTCCATGTATGGAGAATGGAATCAAACAGGTTTAGAGGTGAGTAGATGTAAATTGATGGTATTCAAATGACTCATGGTATCCAAATTAAATTAATAGAGTTGTAACATATAATTTGATAAATTGAAGCAGGATGCAGTACCACACCCTAACATGGTACCCTACGCGCGACGAGAGCACGTAAAGCGTCGACGAGATGATGCTGGAGCTTCGGGATCTATTGTCAGAGATGAGTGGGAAAGGGACGACAAAAGCCTTGCACCCCACGAAGTTGTGGAAGAGGAGGTGCTTGATGATATGGTGCGAAATCTTTTTAAGGATGATCCCAAAGGTATGGACGACGATGATATGGAACAAGAGCATCTTTATAAGGCTTCATCGACACCGGTGTTTGAAGGGTGCACATTCTCAGTTTTACGTGCTTCACTTGAACTACTTAATATACAAACAGTTTATGGATGGAGCAATGCAAGTCTTGACGCATTGTTGAAGTAAGCATTCTAACTTACAAATTTGAATTAGTGGTTTAAGGTTTAGGATTTAAGACTAATTATAATTGATGATATTGGATGCAGGCTATTATCAAACATGCTTCCAAAGGAAAATAGACTACCCACCTCAAGAGACATAGCGAGGCGCTATGTGACATCTCTTGGAGGACTGGATTATGATAAAATACATGCATGCGTCAATGATTGCATTCTCTTTCGTGGGATGCATAAGGAGGCTCTACATTGTCCCACTTGTGGTGAAGCAAGGTACAGAACAGATATGAAGAGTTTTGATGTACCTCGTAAAGTCTTGCGACACTTTCCTATAATTCCTCGCATCAAACACATGTTCAAGTGCAAATCCATAGCAGAGCTCATGTCATGGCATTCCTCACATCAATCGGATGATGGCATGTGGAGAATTCCCGCAGACACTCCTGCTTGGAAGCATATTGAAGATGAGTGGCCCAGCTTTAAAACAGAGCCCAGAAACTTGAGACTTGGCCTGGGTATGGATGGAGTGAATCCATTTGGTTTCAAAAGCACCGCATACAGCGTGTGGCCAGTTGTGTTGGTGAATTACAACCTTCCACCATCAATGGCGATCAAGAAGGGACATCTTATGTTATCCCTTCTAATTCCAGGGAAACATAAAGTCAAGCATATGGATGTTTATCTTGAACCACTGATTGATGAGTTGGAGGAACTATGGAGAGGTGTTGCGGTGGTGGACATTAGTAGGCCTCCCTCCTCTCGACACTTCGACTTAAAAGCAGTGTTGATGTGGACAATGCATGACTTTCCAGGATACAGCGATTGTTCTGGTAAGAATTCTAATTACCTCCCTACTCTATTACTATTGGCTATATATATTAATTAGATGGTTTGACTTTATTATTCTAACTTTTATTTATATTTTAATAGGTTTGAAAACATCGGGTAAACATGCATGTCCTGTTTGTGGCCCTTCGTTAGTACATGAGTATGCTGATGGTTTGTGTAAGACTATATTCGATAATCATCATCGATTTCTCCCCTCAGATCATCCTAAATATGTTGCTAGTAAGAGTAACATTCCTCCACAAACACTTCGTGCAAAAGATTGGAAGCGTATTTGGGAGTCTACAACTATTCTTCCTCCAGATGGCATGAACAGGTATAGTGATGTTTTTTCAATCTTGTTTTGTGTAGTCTCTAATTGGATTAAAGGTCACATAGAGCAATCCCTTGTGCAGGTACTCCATTTTTTTCCGGCTGCCATATTGGACCCATCTTAAGATCAACCATCTTCTTGATCCCATGCACATCTTCAAGAATGTGGGATCTGGTATTTGGGAACATATTACTGGTAAACGAGACAATGTTAGCGTACGTGAGGACTTGCGGGTCGCAGGACGTATGCGTCAAGCTTGGCCACGAGAGGTGGGTGGGCACGTTCGTCTTCCGCCTGCACCATGGATTATATCAAAGAAAAAGGAGAAGCAGGTAAAGCAGGCCATCATCACTTTGCGTACTCCCACTGGATGCATGAGATCATTGAAGGGAGCCTTTACAACCACTAAGAAAAGAGGCGTTGAGCAACTATATGGGTTGAAGTCCCACGATTGGCACAAGATGCTTCAAGTAAGTGTTTTCCAAGTCTTGTACGTACGTTGAAATTAAATTTTGTAATGCCATAAACCATAAATGTGCTCTTATGTGCGCAGTTCATACTACCTACTAGCATCGACCATTGTGCGAATAAGAGTTTGAAAAAATGTATTTATAAGATGGGCGAGCTTGTGAGGTATATAAAACCCATGCTCAGATCACCCTTGATTATACCTTGCAAAATGAACGTGCATGAGGTATAACGTACTATTTATTTATTTTTCAGATATGTTAGTTCCAAAGCAATTGATCCAGCCACGTTGGATGATGCGCGTGTTATGGCAGTGGAGGTGGTTTGTTTGGTAGAGGATACTTTTCCGCGAACCATTCTCACAAGTCAACTACATCTCATTGTGCATTTAGTGGACGAAATTGCTTTATGTGGTACTGTGCATGCACGTTGGATGTTCTTCCTAGAGCGCTTCATGAAGACCTTAAAAGACTTTGTGAGGCAAAGTGCAAGGCCTGAAGGAAGCATGGCCGAGGGTTGGTTGATACAAGAGTCTCTTGTATATATTTCAGAATTTCTTGGTCAGGTGGATAGCTCTTTGCCACGACTATGGAGCAATGAAGAGGACTTGAGGATGACCTCTATTGTGCCTCAAGGAAAAGGACAGAGTAAAGTAATTGACAGAACATTGATTGATGATCTCAATTTCACTTGTATCCTTAATAGTGATGTGATGAGCAGATGGGTTACAAGATATGAGGATGCAAAGACAAAAAGGCAAGCAGAAAGAGCTCTCTTTCGGAGGCAACATGGCTCTCGGAAGGCGTACCCTAAGCATCTAGCAACACTTCCGAATGATATCCATGTTGATTGGTTGCATGAGGAAATGGAGAGAGCAGAGAGCGACGAGGGGCTGCATATCACGGCGGAAGAATGGGAGTATACACGAGGATGCATGTCAAAGGTACATAGAACTAATGTTTTGCATTAGTTGTAAGTGATTTGCTTTTAATATTTATTCACATTGCTTACACAAATATTGCTTCTATTTTGGTCCAGTGCACTATGTTCAATGCTATATGGTGTGAAGGCAAGCATTTTCGAACACAAAGAATTGATGAAAAGAGAAATACACAAGATTGCGGTGTCATTAGTAGCTTTGAGGGAGCTAATGGAAAAATGGATGATTATTGTGGCATAATCCAAGACATATTTAGGCTTGACTTTCGTCGCTTCTTTGTGTATGTTTTGGATGTCAAATGGCAAATGAACGTGGTGGAAAAAGGGCCTGATGCAACGATAAAACGCCATGCAAGTGGATATGTAACTATTGACTCTACAAAGTTCTGGCAAATAAAGAAAGATAGGCTCGTATTGCCACAACAATGTGAGCAGGTATGCATTTTTTTACTAATGTGTTTCATGTACATATATATCTAAGCTCGCGTACCCCTTGGCAAATGAACGTGGTGGAAAAAGGGCCTGATGCAACGATAAAACGCCATGCAAGTGGATATGTAACTATTGACTCTACAAAGTTTTGGCAAACAAAGAAAGATAGGCTCGTATTGCCACAACAATGTGAGCAGGTATGCATTTTTTTACTAATGTGTTTCATGTACATATATATCTAAGCTCGCGTACCCCTTGACTTTTGATATGCTAATTAATTACTGTACTGTGTGTATTTGAGTAGGTTATCTATCTACCAATGGTGCATGACATCAAATGGTGGTACGTCATCCCTATAATTGCACCACATTCCAAAGTGATGTATAATACATTCACTGATATGGAGCATATGGAGGATGTAACAAGCCGCAATGAAGATGACGTCGAACATGCCATTGAAGATGTTGTGATCGATGATCAAGAAATAAGAGATGATCATGATAATGAGGATGAGCATGCCATTTCTCATGATCATGAGAATGACCCTACCATTGAGGATGATGGTGATGTTGATGAGGATGATCAGGACATCGATACCATTATCAATGGAGTACAGAATATCGATAGTGGAATAAATTTAATCGTAGCCTTACCAATTGATCAAATGGATATTGATGTTGATCGTTTGGCAAGGATGGATCTTATTGAAGATGAGATCGAACCCTAACCAATCCGTCACTGTATGTTCTAAATTGATGACATTTCTATCATCTCATATGCATGATTTATTTTTGAATATATTTCATTGTTGTAAATGCATGTAGCCGCGTTGTGTAATGATGTATACTGTAATGTACTATGAGATGGTTTAAGGAAAATAGTTTTTAATTTTGTAAAGGAATTCAGTTTTTTTTTAGTTTTTCTCTGCCATGCGTGTATTAATCCGTGTATAGTAGCGTGTATTTATCCGTGTATAATAGCGAGTATTACCCCGTGAATATTATCGTGTATTTATGCGTGTATTACTGCGTGTATATAAACGCGTTTATACACGCGTTGATAAATGCAAATATACACGCGAACTTAAATGCTAAAATACACGCGCCCGATTCTATTCAAATACAAGCGCAACCATACACGCGTTCGTAATTTATCGCGTGTATGAAACGCGTGTATGGCAGCATTGTCTTGTAGTGTTCTCAATTTCATTCTGCAAAACTGCTGCTCCAATTTTGCACGAATGGCTATCTCTTGCATCCTCGCCCCCTTTTCTTGTAGGTACATCATTTTATATATTTTTGCAAATGCAGACTGCGCTGAAATATAACCAAGAAGTCCATTTTGTCCATCGCCCGCAAACCTTAGTAGTGTGGTTGGATTGACAAATGGAGGTGTAGAGTTTTTTACTAGACATTTTAGATATATGCTTCCATCGCACCATAAGTCAATATGTTGAAGCCCTTCTCTTCTCATATTTTCCCGTTGTTGAGCATTCAGCACCGTATCCTTTCGTCTTTTTTGTGCTAGAGCATATTGTTCTTCTAAGTCGATGTGAAGATGGTGTAATCGCTTCTTCTGAGATTGTGACTCACTAGTATCGGCCATTTTTTGTGCTTCTGAGGTTGCAAAGTTTGCTTGTCAATCTCATAGTCTTTTTGTAACATGAATCGTGGAAGTGTGGCAGTATCCATGCAATCATTAAGTTCAGTGATGGATTCTTTATGAGAGGCCTGCACACGTCGTCAAAAGAGATGCGGAATCTTCGGGAAACCAAAAAAAAACTAAGGAGATATTTAATGCAAAATCGTGTTAGTTAGACAAAAGATTATCTTATTCCTTTCTGAACTGACAGTTCGGTAGTCCTTACTGACAGTTCTGAGCCACGTTTCTGTATTTTACTATTTTTGAGGTCTTTTAGGAGAGAAATAAATAAAAAAAATAGTGAATTTCTTATAGGGCCCCAAAATGAGCTCCCTTTTTCCCTAATGATATTGAGCATCATAGATGTTGATACATCTAGTATGTCTACCTACTTCTCTAGAGATCATAGTGAGGACCGATTAGAGGATCTTGATTATTCATCTATTGCACATGAGGTTAGAGATACTCCATAGGATACCCATGAGGATACGATAGACTGTGTGAGGAGCTTAAGCCTAAGGTTCTTGTGTTAGATGTGTTAGGCTATTCCTCTAGAGAGTTTACATGTGGGGATGTCTACGGGTTGACCACTACTCCTAGCTTTCATAGCATAACATGGTAGTGTTCATTTGGATATAGTTTATGTGTTTGAGTAGTCAGCAGGTCTAGTGCATGAGGGTAGTGATGATTTCATTAAGGTGAGACCTTGTAGATGAGGCATGAATATGCACACAAAACATATGGATATAGTGGATTGTGTCTCGGATGTTTCGAACTGTGCTACATTGGGTCATGGGCATCAATTCCCATCTGACTTTGCATGATGCTAATTACGAGCTATGTGTGTTTGGTTCCTGTGATTATCTACATGACCCTATGTTTTGCAAAGCCACAACATTTACCTTTGGGTGCATCGTTTGCCATTTGTTGCATTATATGGTTTTTGACTGTGGGTCCGACATTCAGATGCACCTACTACAGCACATCCTACGTGGCTTGCACAATAGCTCTTTTTTTCCAAGATAGTTCAAAACATTCCGGCCAAGAGTTTTGAGCTCATCATGTGGATGTCTTTAGTGCCGGACTCACATTATGAGTGTGAGGATGGGCTAGTTGCTAGCATTCCCTTTAACCTAGGAGGATTTTGGATAAGCCTTATCATCGACATTGGTCCTCCATATTTACCATTTGTTAGCACTCCCTTCGACCCAAGAGGATTTTGGGCTAGCTGTTAGCATTTCGAGGAGTCATGGGATATCTATGAGCATAGGCTTGAGTTTCTTGTGTTGAATGTGTCAAGCTATTCTTCTAGGACTTTCACATGTGGGGTCCATTCACGATATTACTACTACTTGCTCTCATAGTTTACCTGACATCATTTGTGTGGGTATAGTGTATATATTTTAGCAGTCAGGCATTGAGAATGATATTAGTGATGACTTTGCTATGGTGAGACCTTGTAGGGAAGGCAAGATTATGCATATGGATCTAGAGAGTTTCTCATTTGACTTTTATATTTTCTTAGATCCAATGTTAGAGTTAGATCATACTTATGAGAATGGCTTCAATGACCTTGGGGATTCCATGGTTAGTGATTTCATGGGTAATTCCAATTATTTCTCATGTGTGGTACATTGTCCGTCTTTAGTGTGACGATAACGCTTATGATTTCATGGGTAATTCCAATTATTTCTCATGTGTGGTACATTGTCCGTCTTTAGTGATTTCATGGGTAATTCCAATTATTTCTCATGTGTGGTACATTGTCCGTCTTTAGTGTGACGATAATGCTTATGGTGATCCTCTTGTTCATATTTTTACTTTGGAGGATCACACACACATAGAGGGATTTGTACATTGGGTGGATGCATGGTAAGGTGGACTCGAAACCTATATCCTGGACATGGCTTTTAAACAGGTTTTTAGACATTTGAAAAAGTCATTTTCCCTCATTTTCTCCCACATTTTGTACGTTTGAAAAGCTTGAAAACAAAAAATAGTTATAAGTAGCTCGTGGTGCACTCATTTTGCCACCTCTCTCTCTTGCTCTCGCTCTCACACTTGCTCTCGCAAGCTCTCTCTCTTTTGCTTACCCACTCTGTCCCTTTCCATGTCCTCTGTACCCTAAACTTGTTGTCGCCTTGTTGTTTACCTCTCTCTCTCTCTCTCTCTCTCTCTCTCTCTCTCTCTATATATATATATATATATATATATATATATATATATATATATCTTTCTATTACAGGCCCCTTACTATTGTTTCATTAACACACACACATATACGCATGGACCTTTCACCCATCATAGATTCCCAAGCATTTAGAGGCAAATATAGAAGTTCAGCCTGTGTAGAGGGTTTAGGGTTTGTTTAGGGTATAGGTTGCGAGCCATGCATAAATTTTTCTGCCAATACAATCAAGGATTATCATGCGCAGAGGAAGAAAGAACAACATGCAAGGATGAAGTCCAAGGTACAAGAAGAACAGGAGCAAACAAGTAGAAGCGTCAAAAATAATGCAATGACATTGTTCCATACTTTAATCAGCAAACCAACGGTCTAGACGAGAAGACCAGGTTTGATATATTAGCTCAAGTTCCCCAACATCGCTCCATGAAGGAAATTTCGAGTAATTTTCTACTATGGAACCAATGGAACCAGACAAGTCTAATAGAGGGCATAAGAAATACACTTGAAGCAGTGAAAGTGCTTAAAAACTCTGAGGAGGTATTTATTAAAAAGGCTTATTCCAATGATTCTTATTAATGGAGCTGGCATAAATACATCCTCTCTTAACATTGTAGATGCTTCAAGGTAGTTGAACATACACATATGTAATTTCTATGCAACTAGAGAGCATTTGTAAACCTCTGTTGATGGTATTTCGCCATTAGCAAGCCATATGCAGTATACATAATCAGTGTGATGAGGTGAAAGAGCTTGTTTTTTCAATTTTCGGTTAAGCCATACTCGTGTTTCACCCAACAAAAAAGATGTATGTCGAAAGCGCCTTGGTATAAAATCTTATGTTAAGCATCCGACACACCTTCTCAATCAATCTCAAGTAACAGCAACAACCCGTGCTCCCAACACCTATGCTAATTTGGTGTGCTTTTATACATTACATATTCCTTCAGTATAGATTCAGATACTAGATTAGATGTTTCCAATCAATATACAAACAAATGCCAAATTCTCTACTCTTCTATGATTCTATCATCCTTGTATGTGTGTTGTTTCCTTCTTTTGTCATGTGTCTATGTGTATTATGTCTAAGTGTTAGATTTTCAATCAGTCAATCTATAGCTCTTGGATTACTTGGGGAATTTAAGGACTGGAAAATCTAGCAAATAAAAAGAAACCATCCTCCCTCTCACAAGGCAAGGCATGGTTCTAAATGGTTTTCAACTTGGGGCGGCAATAAACAAAACCAAGAAAATCAATGTAAAACCAGTAAGAGATTGGTGAGTGTTAAACTAGTAAGATACCTAATCGAAAACAACCTTTATACACTTAATCTATAGCAAAAACAAGCTTAACAGGCTTTTCACCAATATCATACCGCTCCCAAATCAATATGATACCGGTTGTGGAATGATAGTTGTATACAACTAACACTACTGATAGGGAAAAGACCAGCTAATAAACACTGCTATCATACTAGCTTAAGAGCATGGTCTCCTCTAATGTACTCTATATTTAGCAAATTTTCTAATCGGTATTATACCGGTTGAACATTGGTATGATACCAGGTAAAGACTAGAAGGAGAACTTGGGGTGCCCATATGATACCAGTGTTCTGTACCGGTATGATACCATTTTGAACATTAGTGATATGCAACATGCATTAGATATAAGGTAAAGATCAGCTCTGCTTTAGACAACACTAGTTTTGAAACAATATGATACCGGTGTTTAGCCAATAAGATACCGGTTGGTGAACCAGCTACATACACCTAGGAACCAATACAAACCAAATGTTTAACTCGCTACGATGGTTTTGTATTGCATGTTGAACTATATTTATTATTTAAGGAGATGCATCCACAGGCAGCACGAGTTCATCAACGAGCTTTTGAGAAATTAAAGCCATACTTTGTGTGCAAGCTTAAGGAATCGATACACTTGCTACATAACACATGTTCAGATGTCATTCTTAAAATATGCCTTGAACCAAATAAGAGGATCCACTTTTGGGTTGCATGGTAAATCATGTCAATGTGATTGTGTCATTTGTAATGTGGGTTCTCAGCCAGGTGGGTGTAAGGCTGCAGAGAAGTCCTACAAGAGCATCACAAACGCATGGGAGTCCATCTTATGTCCCAAAGCTGAAGGTACTATTTTCCATGCTTTGAAGTGTCTGATGGGGAGTTGCCCTGTCTGTGGCCCTCAAAACATAGCATTTTGTCCAGCTGAATCTGCATATGTTTCGTTGACTTGTCACTGTCAAGATCTTTTAGGACATAGATTGTGGAACCACTAATGATGGTGGTAAGACAAAGAAGAGGAAAGAGTTAATACACAAGGAAATGTCATGCAAGGCACTGAATAAAATGTTCAACGACCATCTTGGAAAGTTTATCAAACATAATTTTGTGTACATGTGGCAAAATGAGCAATACAAAGAATGCTTGTCCAATTTTCCCGAAGATGTGGTAATATCTGTTGTAGACTTTGCTGAGAATTACTCTTTTAAGGAGCAAAATGAGATACAATCAATGCACTGGTATTCAAGCCAAGTGTCCATATTTGTGCATATTACATACTTTCACATGCAAGTGACATCCACAAAACGATACACTTTTATATCTCTGATGATAAGAAACATGATACCCATTTTGTGCAACATTGTTTCATGCTACATTATAATTGGGTATTACCCTATGGTATTCCCCTACAATATTATTGGGTTTGGTCTGATGATGCTTCGTCTAAATTCAAAGCAAAAAGGCCTTTCTACTTTGTTTCCAGGTACACTGCCATCACAGAGTTGCAAATGACTTGGAATTTCTTTGGCTCTAGTCATGGAAAGGAAGAGCACGATGGTGCAGGGGCTATGGTGAAGAGAGCACTAACTTATGAGAAAACAACTCAAGCCTAATTGTGCTAAGCTCCGATGTGCAGCTGATGTAAAGTTTTTGCAAGAAATGCTCACCACTAGGACCGAGTCCA